>NC_141304.1:14518615-14698615 GCF_037954325.1 Fistularia commersonii | reverse complement strand
CATAAAAACATCCATTTAGCCGCAGCAACGACACGGAAAATGTGAGTTTGCGTTTCGCCGGCCGTCAATCAGCAATCAACGCCTCTGGAAATAAGAACATTTAATAACCGGGCAACATGAAGGGCTCCGTTCTGTAATTGCCTCCATGTTTTCTTTGCATGCGTGTGTGTGTGCATGTATATTTGAGTCCAAGTAGGTTCACGGGGATGTGTGTGTGTGTGTGTGTGTGTGTGTGTTTGGAGCAGATAACACTGACAGCTTAAGGTCATGACGCGGGGAAGGGCACATCTGAAGGCGGCGTATCTTTGATCTCGACACACCGGGAGTGTGTGACGGTGTGTGTACGGAGCGGTTAGACGGCGGAGTCAGCAGGCTCCCCATGTGTGTGTGTGTGTGTGTGTGGGGGTGAATTCATGTGTTCAGGCGTGTTAAAGATATGGACATGTTTGTATCTGAAGAAGAAAAAGCGCTGAGGGAAGCTTTTCAGAGGGAGCCTTTCATTTTCCCCGTGTGTGTGTGTGTGTGTGTGTGTGTGTGTTCTGCAGGTCAAAGCGTGACACGGCGTCACACCGGCACTTCCTGTACGTCCACTCGGTGCCAAAATTAAACACACGGCCCCTCAAACGGGCGACGGCGAGGCCATTAGTCTTTGTTTAGAATTTGACGCGCTTTAAATAAGACAAAGGACTTGAAAGCGTCCCACAACCCGGACGGGTGCGCCGATAATGGAAGGGGATCAACGGCGAGTCCCTGGACGCTTTCCAAATAAAGCGCTGACAAATTGAAGGAATCCGCCCGTGAACCGTCCCGCCGCCCCTGCATCGCTTCTTAATTGTCTGTTGTTGTGTTTTAGCGGTCCGCCAGGGCAGAACCATCTGCCGTCCCCGACAGGTGAGCCCTTCGCCGCCTTCAATTTCCACCGAAACGGGCTTCGGTCGTTGGTATTCGCAGCTCTTTTTTTTTTTTTTTTTTATTATTTAGTTTTGTCGCACCTTCCTACTTTGGAGAATGCGGCGAGAAAAAGGGGGATTTAAAAAAAAAAAAAAAAAAAAAAAAAAAAAAAAGGAGCCGCGGGGAGGAGGAGGAGGAGAAGGAACCGGCATCATCCATCAACGGTGCGACAGCGCGTGAACCTCGCCGGTTACGGTATTATTTGAACTCCCCCTCTCATTTACCTTATTATCTCTGCAATCCGCACGTATCATTACGCCGGCTGCTGCTTTTGCAATGAATAGGCTTTTTGATTAAAGGCTTTTTATTTAACACGCGGGGCCGGCCTTCAAAGAGCTGCCTGGCGAAGCGTTAGAACCGCGTGACCTCTGACCTCCTGCGGCGGTTATTTGCAGGTTCGATTAAACACGCCTTCGCTCGGTTCTAATACATTATCCCCTCCTTATGTCGCCGATTAATATTTAAACTGTGCGTTTTATTCGCAGCTAATTTGACGGGAATATTGGCTCCGTCGCCTGATGTCCCTGATTTGTCGACGATAATCGTTACTTATCGACAGACGGCGGCCATTTTAACAGTTTTTACGGGAATAGAAGGGGGATGAAGTTTCTTAGACACAAACAAGCATTCACCCCTTCAAAAACACATTGTTTATTTATATATAAATATATATATACATTTATATATAAATATATTTATATTTATATATTTATAAAAATATATCTATATATATTTATATATAGATATATTTATTATTATTATTATTTATTTATTTAATATTATTTATAATATTTATTAATATTATATTGTTCTAGTTCACCACTTTTATCTAAGATATGGCATCCATCCATCCATCCATCCATCCATCCATCCATCCATCCATCCATCCATGGATCACAATGTCGTCTGCAAAAAAAAAAGGAGGTGGAGATTCCTGTTCACCTCACCTGTCAGCTGTTTGAATTGGAAATATGTCATTAGATAATAATCATTTCATCCATCCATCTTCCACGGCGGCCACGTTCATGTTTGACAAACACATGGAATCACTTGAAACACGTCTGAAACCATGTTTTCGGTCGACAAACAGAACCCTGAAGGTCCACTCTGAACTTCAAGACGGACGTGCCTCTTGAACCCGATCGCATTCCCGGTAATATGACAGGAAAGAAAAAATATATGAGTGCAATTAGCGGGCGAGCGTTTCGCAGCCGGGGGGACGACTGGATGGAATTAGATTTCGCTGATGTAAAGTCAAGTTCAGCGAAAATCCCTGGGCTTTCATGAAGATACCCTTGACCTGAGCGCCTCAGGAGCCGTCTTCTAGGTGGAACCCCTGGCCATGGATCCGCAGCTGCATCTTCTCTGGTTAATTAAGAGCATTGACTGGAGGCTGGTTGACTTCTCAGACGGGGTTAATGGAGGACCGCCGTCGCCGTCTCGGGAAGCCGGCGCTCGCGGCAGTTCGGGGCGCCTAATGAATCCGGCCTATCAAATCTCTAGCTGATGCCGCAAACATCTGGACATGGAGATGCGGTTGCAATAAGCATCTGTCCTCCGATCCAGGAAGTGGTCCTGAGCGTCTCCCAGGCCGCCTCGATCCAGAGACATGGTCCCTCCAGGGACTCCCGGGTCTTCCATGAGAAGACGTGCCTGGACCACCTCACCAGGAGGTACCCGGACCCGAACCACCACCTTCTGGACCCCGGAGGACCTGCAGCTCTACTCCTAAACCCTCCAGGTTGCCCAAACCGAACATCTGATGACCGCTTGATCCGGTTCTTCCAGGTCGTGACCCCAAACTCTGTGTTGACGACGTTTCCCGACTGACTCGCACACGAACCCCGGAGAAAACAGCGTGAATAAACCGACGCCACGTAAACCGTTACAACTCACGGACGTCAGTTTGACGAGACGGGGATAAATGGAGGCAAACGTTGCCTCTTTAGCGAAACGCTCTCTTTTGCCTCTTCCAATTTCAGTCGGTTTGGAAGCGCTCGTCCACGCTGGGTCTTTGACAGCCTGCAGACGATGTGCCGGAGAGGGGCTGCGCTCGCCTCCCTGCCTGTAATGAGCTCCGGCCACTAATTAGCATGTTCCTGGATGCCAGATCTGGCTGGAGCTAAATTCTGTCACGGGAGGAGCAGTCAGAGCAGCTCTAATTATAGTCGAAATGTAATAATAACGCACTCTGAGCCGTCGTTCACGTGTTTACTGCGAAACCGAAGTCGAGCGCTCGCGCACCCCTATCGGAGTTTTTCGTAGGCCGGAGTCCATTTTCAGGATTCCCGTGCAAAACTTCGCGCAAGGACGAAAAGCCGCTAATCGATTCGGCCCTCGGTGACTCCAGTTACCGATGACGGGCCGCCAGCCCTTCGTCCTACCGGCAGCCGCCGACCTCCGGTCCGATTCGATGTCCCGGCCGGAGGACGGCTGCTGTTTTCTGTCCGGGGGAATCTAAACCCCCTCCACTTCCGCCGCCTTGTTTCCATCCGGATTTGTCGGTTTGAAGGGAGCCATGCTTCTTAACAAGGACAAATGGACTACCTTAAAGGACAGAGACCCTTTGTTTACCTATTTACTTTGAAGATGGATCACCCTGCAGATTGAGAGATACCGGTGTCACCATCGGGGGGGGGGGGTTGAGAGACATTTTAATCCGTATGTCCAACCACAAGATGAGTCCATTGGAGTTTGTCTTGGTAGCGGCGGGTAAACGATACGTGCACGGCGGGGATCCATGCGCCAGTAAGTGTGTCCTTTGGGTTTCCCCTGTGCCGCATAGAGAAAACACAACCTCGTGAAGTATGCAAGGATGGAAGACACCCCGGTAACCTCCACCAGGGAACAAGAATTCTTAATACTTTGCTGTTGGGGCGACTTTACGATGAAAAGACGACGATTCACCCCGGGTGTTGATCGGCTGATAAGATTTGTACGTAAACCGGGTGTTGGACGTGGATCATTCGCTCGTTCAAGTCGATCGCAGGGTCACATATGGATATGTGCAACCACTTCACGCTCATTCTCATTCTTACGTAGAAGCATACATGTCCGGGGAGGTTCTCAGTCGTCCGGCTTTCGGTCGATTCTTGTCAAAACCTTCCTCTCAAAGCATCCGGACTTGATTTTCTTCCCTTGAAGGCGTTTCTGCTTCTTCAGTCCGGACTCAAGAAGAGGTGAAATGTCTTCGAGGGAAGAAAACAAAGCTACGAGAAGAAGATTTTGACAAAAATAGAAACGTACAAGCAATCGCCCACTGGTTCACACATCTGAACAAATGCAGTGGACCTTTTGGATGAACATGGAGACACCACAAAGAAAGGAATCCATCCATGGATCTTCTAGCTGTGAGGTGGCAGCGCTAACCCCTGCGCCGCCGCCGTGCCGCCTGCAGTTAACCCACTTGAACAAATGACATTAATTCAAATGAGCCCATTAGAACGCCCGTGTTTGCTTCCAGACCGATGCTTTGAGGGCCATGGGATCTCCGTGACCTTCCATGAAACCAACCGAAGTAGAAACGCCACAAACCGCGACCCGGTTGATCTTGAGAAGAACCTTTCGATGCGGTGTACATCGGTCGCGACGGCGTTGTGCGCAAACATCCGCTAATTAATTCAAAAAGCCGATGAATATTTGATCCGGAGGTCACAGCTTTAAAAATGAGCTCATTCTTGTCGAAATTCAAGTTGTCACATCCGTGCCTGTAAAAATAGCCCAAGTCACATTGCCTATGGGAACGTATTAGAACATTGTGATCTACTTTATTACGCCTTTGCATGCGCGTGCAGGGATGTTTACGTACAACGCGACGAAATCCAATCGGATGTATTCACCGCCACATTTCTCCGGCTCGGCTAAACGCATGTCCGTCGTGTCTCCGGCCCACAAGGGCGAAAACATCCTTTTTGCATGCCGAGCATGAACGGCTGTGACGGCGAACGGCAAAAGGCAATCCTTCGCTAACACTCGGAGACGTTGACCGTAAAACTTAATCGTACTTCGGATACTTACTTCGGATCCTCCACCGGGAAGCAAAGGAGAGCGATTGATTTAGAAACGAAGCTTAAGATCATCAAGTAACATGAGGAAAGTAGAAAAGTCCAAACAATCGCTAGCAGCATGGCTAAGCTAGCCTACCGTATGGCTATCCGGTATATTACTTATATATGACAATTTGAGTTGACATAAAGGGATTTGATTAATTAGCTTAAGTATGACTGTATTCACTATTTCTCTGAACTCTCTGTGCAATAATTCAATTGTCAGATGTGCAACGACCCCTTAGTCATACACAAAATTACTCCATTTAATCATCTACTTGTACTTGGAAATACAAATGTATAACCGTTAAATATACTTTTATATATTTTACATACCCTTAACTTGGTTTTTCTTTCTTTCTTTCTATCTTTACTTCTTTTTTTTAAATTTCATTCTTATTATTCACAATTTTATTCTTATTTTTACATACCTTTAGCCTCTTTTTTATTTTTTCTTTCAACCCTTACTGTTCTTTTTTGATTGATATTTTTTGATTTTTTTTTTTATTTGATTTATATAATTTGTTAGTTTATTCTTACTTTTACATACCTCCAATTTTATCTTGTTTATTTATTTTAATCTTTACTGTTCTTTTCATTTTATTTTTTATTATTTGTCATTTATTCTTATTTTTATATACCTTTAGCCTCATTTTTATTTATTTCTTTCAATCGTTACTGTTCTTTTTTGATTGATTTTTTTTTAATTTGATTTACATTATTTGCTATTCTACTCTTACTTTTACATACCTCCAACTTTATATTTTTTTATTTATTTCAATCTTTATTGGTTTTTTTTTCATTTTATTTTTTATTATTTGCCATTTCTGCTTATTTTTACATACCTTTAACTTCATTCTTATTTATTTATTCTGATTTTAACTGTTCTTTTTATTTTATTTTTATTAGTTGCCATTTTATTTTTTATTTTTATATAGAGTTTTATTTGGATTCTTTCCCACTTGACCTTGCTGCAGGATCTGCTTTCAATGAAATGCTATTTCCTCCTGGGGATCAATAAAGTATTCTGAATCTGATATACACGACTGGTTTTTGAAGGCGTGAACATTTGTGTGTGTCTATATAAGGTGTGAATGAGAGGGTGTAAATAGAAAAGTGTTTCTCTACAGGAATTAGATTAGTATGGACGTTGGTGTTCCTGTTAAAGAACACCAGGTTCCCTTTTAAATGGATTTATGGCTGCGGTCTGTAATAGCCATATAGCGGAACCTCGCTACTTAGCTGATTTTTTGTTCATTTAAATCATTTAGTCTGATTTTTAATTTACTCATTTACTGTACATTTTTGTATTGTCTTTCAACGTTAGTGTACAACGTTACCATGATCCAAAAGTATTAATTAGTGTACAGTATAAGAGTGTTGGGAAGCGTATTAAAGTCCATGGTGGGTTGATAACAGTTTGCGGGAGGTTTGTAAAGGGTTTGTTGAGGGTTAATATCTGCAAATACCAAAAGGTTTCCGTTTTGACTTTGTGGACATTCACTTTTAGCGGGGGGTCTTGGAACATAACTCCTGCGAAAAGTGAGGGTCCAGTATACAACAGAACAATCAGTATAATCCTATACATTTTACACAAACAGAGGATAAGAAAGGATGGTATTTCACTAAATAGTGACATTATAATAATCGTATGACAAACAAATGGTTCACAAGAGGCTCGCGGACGGCATGCGGTCTGCTGATTAGCTTAGCACAACAGCAGAACTAGTATCAGTAATACAAAATATCATTGACATCTTTGACATTAAACGTAATTAAACTCACCTTCTGTCACTCATACACAGAAATAAACCAAGAAAACCAGGTGAACATGAACCCAACCAGCCTCCGCTGCACTAAAAGGGAAAGGATTATCGTACACGGGTGTGATTTGATGGAATGACCGCGTGGCGTTCAGTAGCGTTTTGCCAAAACCAAACACGCAAATCAACCTGTTTGCAGACGACATTGTGATCTGTAGTGAGAGCAGAGAACATGTTGAGGAACATCTAGTGAGGTGGCGGTATGACGGTCTCTCGGCCAATCACGGCTGGGATCGGCTCCGACACGCCTGCGACCCCGACTGCAAGATGAGCGCTAACGATAATGAAGGCATGAATGAAAACAACTCAAAGAAAATTCATGGGGGGACAAACTGCAAAAACAAAACAATGCAATATCCGAACGTCTCTACTTGCGCCCCGCCTCTCGGCCAATCACGGCCGGGCTCCGTCGCCCCTGAGTAGATAGGAGGTAAAGTCAACGCGTGAATGAATGTTAAACGACAGCGGACGCAAATGCCCGTCTCTCCGGATCAAACGACGGAATCAACGCGACGACAGACGCGGCGTGTTCGTAATGACCCGCGAAGCCGAGCCTCCCGGAGGACGTTCGAAGCGTCGGATTACAAGCGCGCGGCGTCGGACGCTCTAATTGCGATCTTAATGAACCCGCGGCCCCTTTCGGGCTGAAAGAAGTCTAAATTAGTTTCACCTCTGCTTTCAGTCAGAAGTCCTTTTATTGATGCGCGCTCGCCTCGCCATTTGTCCCCCGCCGGCTCGACGGCCGCGGGTAACCCGAGACAGACAGCGGGCCTCGGTAATTCATGGCTCTGTCGGACGCGGTGACTTGTGACTTCCGCGGGTTGCCAAGGGAAAAAGGAAAATGATCCACGACTCTCACACAGGCCCGGGTGATTCACGCAGGTAAAACAGCCGATAATTGAACTTTCCAGCGCGGTTAGAAAATAAAAGCCCCGAGATAGAGGAGGTAAATGTTCTCAACTCGTGGAGCTAATACGTACTTTGCGGTTCACACGCCGATGGCGGCAGAGCTGCCGCGCAAGGCGAGAACCATCGAGAGCGGCTCTGCATGAATGAACGATAAATAATAATAATCATAATAATAATGAGTGAATGAATGAGTGAATGGTTGAATGTCTCCGAATCACATGTGAATGAGAGGGTGAATGACTCAAAAGGTATCCATGTGATGTGCGAATGAATGAGTGTCTATCTCGATATAGCTTGTGAATGTTGTACCCTACAATTGCAAAGAGGTCAGAACGATGTGTGAATGAATGGGTGAACGGTCGCATGTCTCCATATGATAAGCGAATGAGAGCATGAATGGTCAAATATGGTGTGTGCATGAATGAGTGAATGGTTGGACATCTGAATGAATGAGTGTATGTTACACGTGTCATTATGAATGGGTGAACGGTTGCACCTGAATGAGAGTGAATGGCTGTATGTCCCCGACGGCATGTGAATGAATGAGTGAATGGTTGTTTATCTCTATAGGGCTTGTAAATGAATGGGTGAAGGTTTGTTCGTCTCATTACTCTACAATTGCAAATAAGTCAGAATGCGTGTGTGAATGGTTGTGAATGACACAGTGAATGGTGGAATGCCAATATGGTGTGTGTGTGTGTGCATGAATGAGAGAAAGTTGAATGTCGGTGTGACCTCTGAATGAATTAATAAATGGTTAAGTCCCCATGAATAAGTGAATGTTATGTCTCCATAAAATGTGTGAATGAATGGGTGAACGGTTGCATGTCTCCATATTACACCTGAATGACGGAGTGAATGGTTGTACGTCCCGATATGGCATGCAAATGAACGGTTGTACGACTCAGTACCCTACAATTGCAAAAAAGTCAGAAAGAATGAGTGAATGGTTGCATTTCTCCATAGGACGTGTGAATGAGAGCATCAATGTGAATGGATGGGAGAACGGTTGAATGTCTGTATGAGATCTAAATAAATGAGTGAATGAACGAGTAAATGCTCGTTTATCTGCCGTTACCATGTGAATGAATGGATGAACGCTTGCATGTCTCCATATGACAGCTGAAAGAGAGAGTGGCTACATGTCTCCGTGTGATGTGTGAATGAATGAGCGAATGGTTGTTAAATCTCCAAATGTCGTGAGAATGAATGGATGAATGCTATCCGATGGAAAGCGCTACATGCTACAAGTGCGGAGCTTTTTCCATAACAGTACATTTATGGCTTTAGCAGCCAAAACGTTAAACAGCCTTTCAGGTTAGCGGCTAGCGCTTCATGTTTGCGTCAAGATTAGACGCTGTATCGGTTATTTTGCAGTTAACAGCTTTTCCCCCTGTGTGGTAGCTTTTGGAATTTAGCTTCAGCGCCAGCCCTCGTGGCTAACCCCGTCTGCAGCGGCAGCGGCGGCGGCGGCGGCGGCGGCGCAGCCAGATTACCTCACGTATGAAAGACTGTGAGCTGAATATGAATATCTGCATGTGTGAACCCTGACGCGTCTGCAGGTGGGCTAATGAAGCCTCGCAGCGTGGGACGGCAGATGCATGTTTTTCTGCCTTCTTCGCCTCTCGCTCCGCACACGCTCGGGCGTGCACGACCAATCCCCGAATCACAGTTTACCGCCTCTCGGTTAAATAGTCGATGTGTTTGTGCACGAGCGTGTTCCTCCATGACTCGCTGTATCCTGCTCTTCAGCCGGCAGCGCCGACCCCCTCCGCTAGCAGCCAGGTGTGTGAGTACACTAGTATTTGTGCCTGTGCATTTTTTGTTCACACACACACACACACACACACACACACATAGACAGGACTCTCATATGGGTTTCATGCTGTCACCGAGGAAAGCCGATTATGGGACATGCCAGGATGTCAGGAACGCACCCCGCTGATATTATACAGACTCGCGGCTTTCCGCTCGTCTGTGTGGATGAAACCCTAAAGATCCGTCCCTTCGGTTTCCTCCTGCCACCCGGGGACGGGCGGAGACGTACGCCAGCGGGATTGAACTTCTAATGAGCCGCTTCTTTTTTTTTTGCCACAGATGCACGACGAACCCTCGAAATACTCCGTCTTTTCCACAAAACAATTAATTCCCCCTCCGTCGGCCGGGTCGCCCCGCCATCGAATCCAGTCGCGGATTTCTCGGCCGCAAACGCTGCGATTCTTACGTCAAGAGCCAGATTGACAACGTCAGATCGCCAAGGCAACGTGGAAATAGGCTCCGCTCGCAAAGGTCCTGCTACCGGAAACATCTCCTGATTCTCTCTCGAACCCGCTGCCTTGACCCGGTTTCCTCGCCCCGACCTTCATCGAAGCCCGTACGTTTTAAGATTTTGGTGATATCAAGTCCGAGGCCGGAGTCTGACACGCTGAGTATTTCGAACGCGAAACTGAGCTGTGAAAACAGGTTCTCACGCTGAGCTGCGTGTCTGACGTCCTGGTAATGAGAAGATCTCAGGGAGCTGAAGACGTGAGGCTCCAAACAGAAGAGCGGCCGCCGTTCGGGTTTGAGACTTTCTGAGGAGCATGAAGATTCTCACTTCAGGACAAATGCAGCATTAATAGGATATCCTGGTGTGTCTACAAGAAGAATTTAGGGCTACCAAATACTGTGCACTAAAAAAAAAACAAAATAATTCAAAGCAAGAATCTTTTGTTTTTGCCTCGTCCTTTTCCCATAAAGAGCGAAAAATAGCAAAACAAACACGCGTTTAGCTCTTGATCCTAGTTTACATAAAATTAAACTAATCAAAAAGACAGGAGGTCGCAGAGATGTCTTATAACATCTAAATAAAACGTGTTCAAATATTTTTGTCGCTCTTTCTGCACGTGCCGGTAAAAGATTGACAGCACACACACACACACACAAACACACACACACACACACAGAGGGCAGCTGAAATTGTTCGATACCGAAAACACGTGTTTGCTAGTCACCGCTAGAATCATGCTAGCAAACTTGGGAAGGAACTAATACTGCATATAAGTTGCTATTTGCAAAATTATCTCTCCAAAACCAACGGGAGTAATGATGTAGTCGTGCAAAAAATGAAGTTTCATAGCCAACGTGCATCTTGAAGTTCATGTTAGTTTAATGACGCAATGTAGTAATGAGTTGTAAAATGACAATAAACAACAAATTACTGGAAAAGGATGTGTGATTTGGCTCAGTAATGTGAAATATCGTTTTGATTTAATCTATTTTCCGCCGCTCTATCGATTGCGAAGCGATAGCCGGATCATTGGTTCGCGTGGTTTCCTGCTTTTTGGTTTTTGGCCCAGACAAGCATTTTAAATGCGTCGCTTGCATCCGACGGGTTAGAAAAGTTAGAAAAATCAAATGATTTATATCCATTGTACATATATTTTTTTTTCAATATTTTCATCATTCGTGTTAAACAAATTAGAATATCAATGATTAAAGTTCAGTTTGGAGCGAGGCATAAATCTTGCAAGCGCGTGCTCCTCCTCAGACAGGTCGGGGTCTCGTGTTGTTATGCTAATCGCTGCTCGGAAACCGAGCCGAGCGGCTCGACTCTTAATTTCCAGCGGCATTTCCATATTTCATTCATATTGATGACTGGAAATGCATCGGACGATAATTCGAACCCGGATGCGACGCGGCGGCGTCCCGTGATTTAGTCAACGTTGGAATATTCGTACAGTGTCACCTCCGTTGGGGAACGCAAGAAGGTCCACGCTTGGATTGCGTGTTCTCTATTTCGCTTGTACATACGTGTTGGTGAAAGAGTGAATGAGGGACGTCTATATGATGTGTAAAAAAGAGGGTAAATGTTGTGTACATCTCTATGGGGGGTGAATTTGTTTACACATTTATGGTACATGATGGTTGTACTTATCGATGTTATAGGCGCAGCAAGTGAATGGTTGTTTTTCATTTATATGTATATACACACACACGCGACATATCTATGAAGGAGTGAATGGCAGTATGCCTCTACATGATGTGTGAATAAAAACTGTCTGTATACACACACACACACACACACACGCACGTTCATATGTTTATGAAGGAGTGAATGTTGCATGTCTCTATATGACAGCTCAATAAAAGGGTGAATGCTTGTTTATATTTACAAATATATATATAGAAGTACACACAACATGTTTATGAAGGAGTGACTGCTGCATGACTATTATTATCGCAGTAAATGAGAGGGTGAATGGTTGTTTATATACATATATGTGCACACACACACACTCACACACACACAGACATGTATATATATATATATATATACGCATATATAAATATATGCATATACATACAGTAAATGAGAGGGTGAATAGTTGTATATATACATATATGTGCATGCAAATACACACACACGCACACACACATATATATATATATTTTTTTAATATATATATATACAAATAAATAAATATATACATATATATGCAACATGTTTATGAACGAGTGAATGGTTGTATATCTCTACATGCTTCCCTGTGATTGGCCGATCCAAATCAAACTCCGCCTCTCACCCAATGACAGCTCTGAGTGCAGGGTAAGCGCTATAGATGAATGAACGAACGAACGAAGGAACAAACGAACGAATGAACAAATATAGATGCACTTTTCTCTCTTGAAAATGAATCCCGTTACCGGGCCGCCAGTCTAGACGCCACCAGTCTCCGAAATGCAGAATCTCGTCCTCCCTCGGAGGAGTTTGTCATACGTCTAACGAGGGAGTTTCATGCGGCTGAACGGAGACGAGCAAAGTAATTGCCGCCGTTACGAAGTGTCAGTCTTTCTCCGTGCGCTAATTGACTCCGCTTAACCCGTCGTTCTTTTCTTTGAGGAAACCGCGACGGCGAGAAACTCGGAAGCCCAACACCGGCTCGGGCCTCGGCCTCGGCCGCCCCACGCCGTGACCACATGCGCAAAAACGACACACGAGCGGCGCGCCGATTAGCGATGCGGCGCGGCCGGCTGTCACCCGGGTTGCCAGGGACATTTGGTGTTGAGGAAAAAAAAAAAAAGAGAAGACGGGGCTCCCGCGAGCGTCCCGTCCACCCGAGGCTCGTCAGTACCCGCTAATTATTCTTCGCACCTAATCTGAGGAGGGGAGCGAGGAGAGACGGATGAGCGAGATTGAAGAAGAGCGAAATAGAAGGGGTGATTGGCAACCGGTGGGACCGGCGTTTACTTACAGGAACAATGAATCACATGTAGCCGCCACCTGTCTTGTGTTGTCCCTTCTGTTGCTCTCAGCGTTTGTGACAGGATGACTGTGTTTGTACAGCGACGCCGCCAGCTGGGCTCGCATTGGCTGGAATGTCCTTCGCAAAGCAACAACAGATTGGACAGTAGTGCGAAGAACAATGTGTCTGTTTACTTCTTCTGTTTGGTCTTTTGCAAGTTCTCGCCGCAATTCCTGCCGCATTCATTCGTTCAGGTGGAGCTCGTCCTGCGCCGAGGTGCGTCCGATCATCGGCCGAAAGGCCGGAAGTCACTGCGTGTTTTATTCGCAGTTCATTCACGCATTCATCCATTTATTGGTTCGTCATCCAAAGCCCTTGTCCTGCACTCAGAGGCTATCCAAGCTGTCATTGGTCGACGGTTCACCGCCCATCACGGCGCCACTTATACATCATTCACATCATTTTCTTTTCCTTCTCCAACCTTCTCCATCAAACCCTTTTGCGTCCATAAATCTTCTCTTTTCTCTTCCTGTAGACCGTCTACCAACCTATTCCCTCTCCTTCCTCTGTCCATGACCCAACCATCTATGACCTTGTATCCAGAACATCTACCATGTGCCGTCCCTCTGATGGACTCACTCCTGATCCTCTCCATCCTGGTCGCTCCCAATGAGAACCTCAACATCTTCATCTCTGCGACCTCCAGCTCTGTGTCCTGTCGTTTGGTCATTGTCGCCGCGGAATAACCGCGTTACTTTCAGGAGCGTTTAGGAGAGAAGGTCAGAGAAGCCAGACTGAGATGGTTGGGTCATGGATAGAGGAGGGATAGTAAATATATTGGTAGACGGATGCTGGAATTGGAGCTGCCAGGCAAGAGGTCTGGAGGAAGACCAAAGAGAAGGTTTATGGACGTAGTGAGAGAAGATATGAAGGTAGTTGGTGTGAGAGAGGAGGATCCAGAGAAAAGGGTTAGATGGAGAAGGTTGACTCGCTGTGGCGACACCTGAAGGGAAAAGCCAAAAGAAGAAGAAGAAGAAGAAGAAGAAGAAGACTTTCAGGAGCGTTTTGCCAAAACCGAACACGCAAATCAAACTGTTTGCAGACGACATTGTGATCTGTAGTGAGAGCAGAGAGCAGGTTGAGGAACATCTAGAGAGCTGGAGGTATGAAGGTTTGCACAGCAATACAGAATATGTGTGTGGATGAGAGGAACCCGGGTGGAACCGACTGGAGGGTGAGGATGTAGGGAGTGGAGATCAAGAAGTTGGAGGATTTCAAGTACTTGGGGTCAACAGTCCAGAGCGTAGAAGCATGTGGAAGAAGAAACAGGTTCAAGCGGGTTGGAATGGGTGGAGAAAAGCATCAGATAGAAGAAGATCAGCCAGAATGAAAGGAAAGGTGGAGGAGACACTGGTGAGATGTTCTATAAACACTGACCATGACCGAAAGACAGGAGGCAGAGCTGGAGGTCGCAGAGATGAAGATGCTGAGGTTCTCTTCTAGAGTGACCAGGATGGAGAGGATCAGGAGTGGTAGACACATGGTAGATGTTCTGGAGAGAAGGTCAGAGATGGTTGGGTCATGGACAGAGGAAGGAGAGTGGATATACAGGTAGACGCATGCTGGAATTGGACCAAAGAGAAGGTTTATGGACGTAGTGAGAGAAGATATGAAGGTAGTTGGTGTGAGAGAGGAGGATCCGGAGAAGAGTGTCAGATGGAGAAGGTTGATTGGCTGTGGCGACTCCTGAAGGGAAAAGCCCAAAGGAGTGTCTGCATTAGCATGAACAAGCTAAATAAAGACAGAATGACACTTGCGGATCCTCGTTGTCCAAAGCGATGAATGGAAATTGGATTTCCCCGACTCTCAGCAGAAGAGCAGGTAGATGGTAGACGAGAGAAGATGTGGAGTTAGTTGGCGTTAGAGAGGAGGATCCAGAGAAGGGGGTTAGATAGAGAAGGTTGACTCGCTAAAGGGGAAAAGCCCAAGAGAAAAGAAGAAGATGCACTCCATTATCATAATTTCGTGAATATCCCGTCACCGCGGGAAAGTGAGAAACGTCTTCTCGATTCTTCTGAAGTGTCAATAAATCCGACTTTAACTTCAACTGCAGGGTCCCCAGTGCTGTTCTGTCATCAGAACACCTGCGCTATCTCAGCGTACGCATCTGTTTACGCGCATGTGTTTACCGTTCCACTCCTCTGCGCCTGTATTTTTAGTTTTTGTTGCTCCTTTCAACCTTGGACAACATCTTGGATCATCGGGGAGACACGTCCAAGGTGAAAATTCTATTTGGATAGTCCCACCATCCCAGCAGCATATGGACACACACTTCCACCCCGCCTCTTCTATCATCCATCATTCCATCCCACCCTTAATCACACCCCTCCTGCATCCACCTCCTGACTCTCAAAGCACGACTGTAATTGCAATCAAATGCGCACCCTTTGCTCCGCCCGCAGCCTGAAAGTCAAAAAGTCCTCTTGCAGGCATTTCCCAAGACACATCGCCATATTTAAAAGTAAACGTCCGGCGGGTCGGCAGGCGACCAGACGTCGGCTCAGCTGGCGGTTCAATTCGCAAATGTGTCCTCTGGACATGTTGGTCCACTTCCTCGTTAGCAACAGCTGGGCTCGCGGGTCGTCGGCTCTTTGCCCCGAAACGCTCAAACGATTCCAAACTCCAGGTTGTGAGAAGATTTTCAGTCAACTTGATCATCCGTGTTTTGTTGTAATTATTTTTATATCGCGTCATATGCCTGGTCAAACGCTCATGCGTGACTTGTAAACGTGCGTCAGGGTGACGTGCGGTCAGGGGAGGCAGGAGCGGCGGTGCCTCACTTGCCAGTATTGGAAAGATAAAGGTGTCATTTAATGAAAATTAAATGATTCTATTTATCAGTGATTTACACTATAAAATGTATTTTTCAATGAATCTCACCACTTTTAGATCGCTTTTGATTCAAAAATACTGGATTTTCACATTTACCGTTCAAATACCGAGAAGAGACGTGCGGTGAGGCTACCGACTGTTGAGCCTCAATGTAGATCGCCCAACGATGCCTGACTGCTGGCGTGCTCTGCACGAAGACCGTATTACTGTCTCGATTAAAATATTTAAACTCTTTTGCTATATCAACATTTCCAATGGACAGTTTTTTTTGTCAAAAACTGAATGTGTATCATTAGTTTCTTGCGCTGCCAAGAGCCACGAAGTGAGGCACGCAGTTCCCCTGCCTCACGGTAGGGGGCGCTCGTGATCCCAGGGATTCTTCTTGCGACTCCTCGGCTCCAGAATGCACCGACATATGCGCAAGACCATAATAACTTTTTTTTACTTAAATGTGCTTTTTGTGTGCTACACTTTGATCAAATGGTGAATAAGCTACTCTGTAGGGTTCATATGTGTCTATAAATCTGATTGTTTTGAAGTCGGCATAAAGGTTATGCTACCTTTTTTCACCTTCATTTGTCCATCTGGGGACCGCAAACGCTTTCATTTGCATACTTTACTCCTACGCCTGTAGATGTGTCTGTTTGCACGGTAGGGATTTACAAACGCGGTACATTTCTGTTTGAGAGCCTTCGCGTTTTCTTTGTGAAGCGAAGGATATCGGTCTCTGAGCGCAGCGTGGCACGCCTTCAAAAAACCAAGCGCGTATCCCGAATCGCATTCCCGAATCATCTAGTATTTGGTTTTTTTTTTGGAGTAGAAGAAAAAACTAAAAATCTCTTTTCTTTATCTTCTGTTCTCCATCCTCTTTATGCAGCATATGGACTACAGAAGCCGGGCGTTGGCGCTTTTGCTCTTTTCTGGCGCAAAAAAAAAAGCATCGGGCGGCCATACGTACGGCGAATAAACCCGATCCACAAACCCAGTTGCCGGCACCGGAGCCGTTCTGATCAGAAATGATGTATGGCGGATCGAGCCACCGGAGAACCCGAATCGCCCTCCCCGAGTTTTTTAATACCGTTTCTCCCTTTCGACTCGGAGGTCAATTACCGGCGGGTTAAAGACATCATTAAACCGGTCTTTTCCGAAGCGCCTCTCGCTCGCTGTCAAAATAACATATGACGCTTTGACGGGACCGACTTCAAATGGAGGTCGACGACGTTCCCGAAAAGCCTTTCGCGCCGGCATCTATTTTCATTATGCGGCACGTTGTGCCTCAAAGATTTTTTTTTTCTTTCCCTTTGGACCAAACATTGGTGATTTGTCAAGTGTTTTTTTTTTTTTTTTTTTGTTGTTTTTTTTTTTTTTTTTTTTCCCCTCACTCGGTTTTCTTTCATTCATTTTTCACAATCTGGAGGCGCATTGAAGACCAGGCAGGAATTCAGCTGGCACAGAATGTTTGATTTAGTAGGAGGTGCTCTACCCAATTATCTGTGTGTGTGTGTGTGTGTGTGTGTGTGTGTGTGTGTGTGTGTGGATCTCATCTAGGTGTGCGTCTTCATCTTTGTGCAAAGAGTCCACGAGGTACCCCGGAGCCGACTGGAGGTGTGAGGCGCAGAGTGACTCCCTATTGCATCAACTTGTTAGCGTAGCTTCTGTTAGCGTCTCCGTTTCCCTGCAGGTCGGTGAAATCCTCACATTTTAAAATACGTTGGCGTGAAGCGGCACATCGGCCGCTCCACCGCAGCCGCGCTGACTGATTGAAAATTAAGTTACGTAACGAGATAATGAGCCTTTACAGCCAAAGACTTGGCGATGGCTTCCGAGTCGCTGCTCTCGCGATGCACGGAGAAGGATTTTCAACTTTAGTTTTAGCTTATACCGTATTTCCCGGACTATAAGCCGCTACTTTTTTCCCACGCTTTTTTTTTCCCACGTTTATATAGCGACGCGGCTAATCTATGGATTTGTCTTCGCTAACGGCCAGCTGGGGCGCTCGAGCAGGAAGTGAAAAAAAGCTCAACGTAAAGAAGAAGAAGATGACACACTTTTTTTTTCTTAACGCAGCACAAAACGCAAAATATTTTTGAACAACTATGTTTTTTGCAGCTGCTCGTAATCACCGTGAATGGTGTATGTAAAGCGTGAAATCGGAGAGAGAAAAAGGTGTGTGATGGACATTTTCTGAGGTTCTTTAACTCCGACACTGAAGAAGAAGATTTCAGTGGTGTCAGTGTTTGATCAGCCATGTTGGAAACAATTCATGTATGTAAATAAACATTTGCAATATCCACATATGTGCAATATTCCATAACAGCTACATGTACAATATTTTTTCATATTCTTGTGCACTCCTTATCTTTCACTTGTACTTAGGACACTTTATAGTTTATTTGTATTTTTTATTTTCCCTTTTTCTCTAATTTTTTTATTGTTCATATAATTTTTCTACTATTCTTTATTATTGTTTTTTTTTTTGTAACTCTGGCACAACCATTTCCTTCGGAATAAATAAAGTTATTCTTATTCTTATCATGGATATCTGCGGCTTATAATCCGGTGCGGCTTATATATGTAAAATAAAAATTCTTTTAAAATTTAGTGGGTGCGGCTTATATCCCAATGCGCCCTATAGTCCGGAAAATACGGTAGTTTTTCTCTATTTCTTTTTTTTTTTTTAAATATATCCTCCTGTACACCTTCCTCATCTTCTCTCCCCTTTCATGGTAAACACTCTTCTCCGACGGACTAGCAATAAGCTAACCAAAACAAAGACTTCGTTAGCCTCCCGAGCTAACGCGACCAACACAACTAGCGTTATCGTATGCGGTCCTCTGGTCACATCTACCCCGCTATCCCGCCTGGATCTCCGGTAGACATCCAGAAGAGATTCCCCGAACTCCCCACGACCAACAAAAAAAGGACAAGAAGGGGAAAGGAGAGCGGTAAATACCGAGCGCTCCCCTCGGTCGTAGTGGCCAATGGGCGTTCGCTCAATGGGAAAAGGACGAACTCCGGGCCGACATGAACCACATGCACGAATCCCGGACTTCCTCCATCCTTGCATTCACAGAAACCTGGTCATACGTCATCACTACACGTAGACTGTTTCGGTTACTTTCCTCCCCAAATTGGGGACAAATATTTTTTTCTGATTCTGAAAGACACAAAGTAGGTTTCTGAGAGGTTTAAATTCCTGCCATGTGATAATAATAATTTATCCTTCATTAATCCCCGTGGGCAAATTTGTTCTCTGCAATCATGGATGAACCACGAGCTGCCAGGGGAGCGGTTCAGGGTTCAGAGTCTCGCGCAACAACGTTTGGACACACTAGCAGGAGCCGGGAATCCATGTTCAGCTGCAAAGACGCTCGCTCTACCTCCCGTTCCACGCCGCCCCGATAAAAGAAAAACTCGAACCCCTGCGCTTGGAGCAGCACCTCTTCCCGACCCGGAGTGACACTCCACTCCACACCGTAGTCTCGGATTCGGAGGTGCCGTAAATCCACCTTCCTATCTTTTCCATGTGAATGTGACAGAATGAAACAGCCGCCTGATGTCGAACCTCAATTTTCACCTCCATCCGGAGCCGATCTCTTCCTGCATTTTTCCGTCGATCGACAAACAAGCAGGTTTTGCAAGTTTTGCAAGAAGTTTTTGAAATCGTGTTGCACGAGTAGCGCTAAAGTTACGCGAAAGCACTTGTACCGTAACGCTCAGTGCAAAGCGCAATCAGAATCAGAATGCTTTATTTATCCTCTAAATTGCTTTTTGTAGAATTCTACAAAAAAAATAACAAATAAAAATAGCGGATAGTAAAAAATAAAAAAAAGAACAGTTAAAATCAAAATAAATAAATAGATATTTTTAAAGGTATATATGTCACGTATATAGTCAGTTTAACCCCATGAATAATTCAATGAAGCCTCCCTACTTCTAAATCACCCTATATTATCTCTAATTGCAAACAAAGTGGCAAAAAAAGAAACATTTAAGTCTTGCTGAGAGCGAATACAAATGTTAGATAATTAAGTTTTTCCTCATTTGTGTATTTTAATTGTTCTTGCGCGGCCGACTGCACCGCCTGGACGGACAAACGCGTGCTTGACAACAACCGGCGCGGTACATTTAAAGTCATTCTTAAAAGCTAAATCCCGCGGATTCGCTCGCTCACCCCGATGAAACGCTGCGAACGGATTTATAGTTTCGACGTGTCAACGTCATTTAGCTCCGGTGGATGGCGGCGCCTGAGAAACGACGTTTGCCCTTTGCCATCGGCGAGCGGCGTCGGCTCCGATCAGATTAGATAGAATATAAGCGACGCGCGGAGTCGTACGGTTTGAACTCCCGCAGCTGTTTGAAATGCACAGCACATTAGTTGATATTACACTGAATTAATGATGTTTGATTTAATTTACCATCCTTTTTAAACAGTCTCCGGGATTAATACCTGCGCGGGATTTAAACCGGAATTCAAAAACCCCGGGGCTTTCATTAGAAATGGAAATACACGGCGAGCCCGAGCGCGGGCGATCATCCGACGGCGACCGTTGATCCTTGACACCGACGTTATAGAAAGGAGTTTAATGAATTCACGGAACAAAGCGGACGAGATTAGACGGCGGAAGCAAGAGAAACAGAGTGAAATGGTAGATAAAGAGAAAGCGAGGGAGTCGGAGATGGTTTTTTTTTTTTTTTTTTTTTTTTTGGGGTGGGGGCTATTAAACAGAGGGATGAAATGGTATTGTTCCACTTTTCCTTCTGGGAGTTGGTGTCTTTGTGAAGCTATGCCAGATCACTGAGCCCGAGCGAGCGCTGCAGGGGCGAACGCCTGTGTTTATTTGTCTGCAGAAGGAAAAAGATAAGACCCGAAGAGAGGGAGAGTCAGCGGGAAAACAGAAATATATATGAGATGCGGGGTTTTTTTTTGTTTTTTTCTAACCGGAGACTAATTAGAGCTCGCTTGGCTTGGCTTTACTAAGTAGAGCCAAGCCATGCTGAACTAGACTAAACCGAGCTTGGACCGTCTCCGCTCAACATGCTTTGCGTTTTTTAAGCCCTGGCTAATTGGGCCAAAGGCAAGCGAAAGCCCCTTCCCAGCTGTGACAGGCACTGGACTGGAAAGAAAAAAAAAAAAAAAAAAAGGGACGAGGGAACAAGAGACAGAGGGAGATTAGTTTTCCTCTCCATCCATTTACATGAGCCCCCGTTGGATCAATACCATTTTGTATTCCGCCCCTTTTTTTTTTTTTTTTTTTTGACTCTCCTTCCGTAGCATATGCGCCGTCTCCGTATTGGCCCGGCCGGTGAGGAGCCCCAGATGTTGCTAAAAGCGGTGCTTAGCGACCGTCTGCAACCGGGGCGATTTGGCAAACTAAAATTTAAGGGCCGCGGTTTTGTCCGTCCGCCAGTCTGTCAATTTGAAAAGACGGGGATTGGATTTCCGAGCCTAGCTTAGCGCCGACCTCCGAGCTAAATATTTGCGATATTTTGCCGGCTTTTAGCACAGGATTTGTTGTTGTGGTATCAAGCGCCTAGCCTTTTTGACCCCCATGTTCTCACCATAGGGAGCCGCTCATTATTTATGCAGCGCTACCATATGCACACGCTAGCATTACTATTAAATGAGACGTGTTTAGCATGTTCGCGGCGGCGTGGAGCGGAATCACCGGAGAAAAGAGAGGCAGCCGCGGCGGGAAGCTAATTTGACAAGTCGATCGGCGCGCTCTTAAAACACGGGTGTGTTTAAAATACGTTTTTCTGTCGCCGCTCAAGGCTGCTTTACAGGCTAACACACACATAGCGCGCACACACACACATATGTATTCACTGCATGCCCCTGCATCCTACTGGCTGAGTGACAGCATGACTACTGCATGCAGTCTCTCCATTATTCAACAGCATTAGAGCGAAAGTGGAGAGAGAGAGCGAGCGAAGATGAGAGGCAACTGAAAAGGAAAGAGGGGAGGAGAAGAATAGGCTGTTTGTGCTCGCACACGATGTCGGATGCCAGGAACTGTTTCCAAAATAATGGAGGAATTTGTCTATGTAGGCTGGAGACGCTGTTCGCTTTGTACAGAGGGAGACAAATGAGAGGCAACATTACATCAGAGAGCAGACGGCGATGAGGAGGGGAGATAATGTGGAGAGGGGGAAGGAGGGGGTCTACGACGGGTTTTCGTCACAAACGGCGATATTCCGCTATATGGTGTGAAATTAAAAAAAAAAAAAATTAAAAACGAGGGGTCGGCTCGGGTTTCAATCTGCCACCTCCAGGCAGGATATTTCTTGGGCGAAGGAGACGTTTGTATCGGCTTCATCTGATATCCGGTCTCAAATGAAGGATAAGTTGGGGTTCGGGTGATTGAGAAGCTTGATTTTGTTTTGGTTTTTTTTCCTGGACGCCCGCGGAGGAGCCTTTGCTTTCTCGCCTCTGGGGCCTCACCTATCTTTACAACCTCCACCCTTATCTCTTTCACTTTAACAAAAAAAAAAAAAAACCTTCAGTGATGGAACGACGGGAGATAAAAACAAATGGTCATTCCAGCAGGGCTTTATTGGCGTTTAAAAAAAAAAAAATCCCTTTCCATGATACAGTAAACCCTTGTTTTTCGCGGGGGTTACGTTCCAAAAAGAACCCGTGATAGGCAAAATCCGTCAAGTAGAAACCTTTATTTTTTTTTTTTACAATTATTATACAATTAAATGCTCTATTATACATTGAAAAGAAAGAACAAACCATTTTACAGGCTCAATCATTTGTTTCAAAAATAAAAGTACTGTACTTTAGAAACGTTTTTTTTCGACAAATAATTTCTATACTGTCAAATAATCATTTTAATCATCAATGTGAACAGAAGGCTTCAAATTGCGGAGATTAGCTCCGCCCACCGCGACCCGAGTAATTGGATTAAACGGGAGAAAATTAAAAAAGATTATGAAAAAAACTGCGGACAGTTGCAACCCTTTTTGCATCCTAATAAAACTTATCGCTGCTGTCGTCTTTATATTTTTTTCTTCCTTCTTTATGGAACGAACGGAAGATTCATTCATTCCGTAATGCCGACCTACAGCCGCATAGCTTTTAGCTTCCCTTAGCATGTCCAGAAGTTTAACTTTATCTGCCATAGATAGCATCTTCCGCTGCCTTTTGGGCCCTTTTGTCGCTCCAGAGCGTTTTGTCAACATTATGGGTTTTAGAGAAACTCGAAATTGCAAGAGAATTTGCACGTACGTCATGTAAATTTGGCGAGCTGTTTTACGTACGTGTACATATTAAACTGCAACGTTATTGACGCACAGGTAGAGAAGTAGCGGAGTGACTTTTTAGCCAATCAGAATGCAGAACACAATGCACGACGCAAATCCGTGAAGTAGCGAAACCGTGAAAAGTAAACCGCGTTACAGCGAGGGATCACTGTAATGTCATGAACAGCGTTTCCGGAAGACGCTCACAAGCAGCGCACTTCCTGACGTCAATCGGCTTACAACAAATACCGCGAGATTAGCGCTACGGAAAACGAATGAATGACTGATATGCATCCTTGAATATTAGCGGCGTTGTATCATTCCAGCCACCGGCGGCGGCGGCTCAGGCTGGTCGGAGCGTCCGGGAAAGAAACTTCCAGAGCTCCTTTTAGCCTCCTAGCGCCGCTGAGCAACATCCAACCGCTCCCTCCCTGCAATGCAGAGCTCAACCCTTGTGTTGTCTTGCGGGTCAAAAGTGACCCACTACCATGTTTAGCTGTAAAAAAAAAAAAGCACCTTAACCTACTTTTTTCCAACTTGAAATTGTATGACTTTTCCTAAAGAGACCCCATAATTAGAAAATGTGATACTTCTTTTTTGTTTATGTTTCCATGTGGGCTGCACACCACTAGGGTACAAAGATTGTCTTATGGCTCATTTTTGACCCGCAGGACAAGGGGAGTAAACACAATGTTAAAAAAGGTTAAAAAAGACCACATTTAGGGCTGTTGTCGTCTTCTTCTTCTGCTGAGAGTCGGGGAAATCCGATTTCCATTCATCGCTTTGGACAACGAGGATCCGCAAGTGTCATTCTGCCTTTCAACCTTCTCCATCTGTCAATCAACCTTCTCCATCTGACCCTCTTCTCTGGATCCTCCTCTCTCACACCAACTACCTTCATATCTTCTCTCGCTACGTCCATAAACCTTCTCTTTGGTCCAATTCCAGCATGCATCTACCAGTACATCCACTCTCCTTCCTCTGTCCATGACCCAACCATCTCTGACCTTCTCTCCAGAACATCGACCATGTAGCTACCACTCCTGATCCTCTCCATCCTGGTCACTCCCAAAGAGAACCTCAGCATCTTCATCTCTGCGACCTCCAGCTCTGCTTCCTGTCTGTCGGTCATTGTCAGTGTTTGTAGATCATCTCACCAGTGTCTCCTCCACCTTTCCTTTCATTCTGGCTGATCTTCTTCTATCTGACGCTTTTCTCCACCCATTCCAACCTGTTTGAACACGTTTCTTCTTCCACACTCTTCTACGTTCTGGACTGTTGACCCCAAGTACTTGAAATCCTCCAACTTCTTGATCTCCACTCCCTGTATCCTCACCGTTCCACCCGGGTTCCTCTCAGTCACACTCATATATTCTGTATTGCTGTGCAAACCTTCATACCTCCAGCTCTCTAGATCAGACATGTCAAACTCAGGCCCGCGGGCCAATTTTGGCCCGCACTACAATTATATTTGGCCCGCGAGATGATTTCAAATATGTATTTCATCTGGCCCGCCGGCCCGTTATACAGCGCACGTACCGCTGAAGGTGCCTAAACATTGAACGCGTCAAGCGCTGGGTGGCGTCAGCGCAGCCGTTCATTGTGTATCTGCGACGTCAGCGACGTCAGCGACAGAGCGCAAGTCCGCGCTGAGGCGAAGAGCGTCGCGCAAGGGTGGCGTTTGACGCCTTGACGCCCGATTTAAAACATTTTTAATTCGAGCGTCAAAACGCTGTGACGACATCTACAGTTTTTGTTTTTATTATTTTCTTAAACCTGTTCTGGTTTCAGTATTTAAGCAAAAATTCAATTGTAATATATTAGGATGGTTAATACAGTAGTTTACTGTATCTTAAAGATAATAAAAACATAAATAGATTAATAAAAAAAATTGGTCTGGCCCTCGACAATGTTCTTTTTTTTTATTTTGGCCCTCTGTGAATTTGAGTTTGACACCCCTGCTCTAGATGTTCCTCAACCTGCTCTCTGCTCTCACTACAGATCACAATGTCGTCTGCAAACAGTTTGATTTGCGTGTTCGGTTTTGGCAAAACGCTACTGAACACAACGCGGTTATTCCATCAAATCACACCCGTGTACGATAATTCACTTTCAGTGCAGCGGAGGCTCGACGGGTTCATGTTCACCTGGTTTCCTTGGTTTATTTCTGTGTGTGAATGAAAAAAACATGAGTTTAATTATGTTTAATGTCAAAGTTGAACGCTAACATTTCTTTAGATGCTTTCAAGAATTCACCCTCTCACAAGACATGCAACCACTCCCTCCCATCAGATGAATATTAGTAGTTTCACGTGTGCACTTTATACCTTATAGTTTCATGTTTATTGTGCACTTTTCCGTTAATATGGGCTCTATTATTATAAAGTATTATCAACGGTCCGGAGCCATGAAGAGTGTGGAAAAGAGCTAAAGCCATGCTCAGATTTAAAGTTTAAAAAAATTTAAATGAAAAAGAGAGAAAAGAGAATTATATATAAATATTATATAGGATATGAGAATTATACAATATGTATTTATAAATTACTTCTAAAAAATGGTGCATATTGACTGCACTGAATCGCTTTGCATTTATATAATGAATATAACATGATTAGCATTAATAGCACTCAGCGAGGTGGAGGGGGGGGTTTGTTGTCGTTTAGTTTAGGTTTTTCTCTCTATTTAAATTAATATTGATGTTTCAGTGCAAAATTTCTGACAATGACAATTAAATCTTGATATTTATTTGACACTTATAACTACCGCGCTCGCCGGTCGCCCGTCACAGGTTGGACGGCAAATTACGGCGCCGGCGCCGAATCTCCGGTCCAGACAAACACGGCAACTCTTCTTTGTCCGCGTTTTTGTGAATCACGGTTTCATTCATTCATTATCTAAACAGCGAGGCCGCTTGGATGACCTCGGATCATTGAAGTCCACCTACACCTGAAGGACAAGGGACATTTGTCTGAAGACGGCGACGGCCATGTCCTGTCCAGAGAAGACAGATGGTTGGAGTCAAAGACGCCATCTTTGTCAAAAAACAGGAAAAACCATCTCTGAACAGAGGAAGGCGGCTTCAGACGTGACCTTTCACAAATGTACAACGCCGTGCCGGGATCGATACCGAGACGGATTTGCACACTCGGACCAGGACCTTCTGCGCCCTCCAAACAACCAGGAAAGATCCACCACCAGAACTTCCACCTGAGCCTCAGTCCATGTGATCCAAAAGGTTTAGCTTTACCTTTTCACGTTCCAACCCAGGGAATCCCACTAAGTTCCAATGAACCCAACGCTGCCCGCATTAGCATAGCAACCTCGCCTTACACCTAGCTTCTTTCATTTACAAAATAAGTCACCGTAACCTGGATCCACCCAAAAACCTGCCAGTTTTACAGTGATCCCTCGCTATAACGCGGTTTGCTTTTCACGTATTTGCATCATGGATTGTGTTCTGCATTCTGATTGGCTAAAAAGTCACTCCGCTTCTTCTCTACCTGTGCGTCAATAACGTTGCAGTTTAATATGTACACGTACGTAAAACAGCTCGCCAAATTTACATGACGTACGTGCAAATTCTCTTGCGATTTCGAGTTTCTCTAAAACCCGTAATGTTGACAAAACGCTCCGGAGCGACAAAAGGGCCCAAAAGGCAGCGGAAGATGCTATCTATGGCAGATAAAGTTGAACTTCTGGACATGCTAAGGAGGTAAAAGCTATGCGGCTGTAGGTCGGCATTACGGGATTAATGACTCTTCCGTTCGTTCCATAAAGAAGGAAGAAAAAAACGTTAAGACGACAGCAGCGATAAGTTTTAATAAGGATGCAAAAAGGGTTGCAACTGTCCGCAATTTTTTTCCTAATCATTTTTAATTTTCTCCCGTTTAATCCAATTACTCAGGTCCCGATGGGCGGAGCTAATCTCCGCCATTTGAAAACCTTCAGTTCACATTGATGATTAAAATGATTATTTGACAGTACAGTACAGAAGTTATTTGTTGAAAAAAAACGTTTCTAAAGTACAGTACTTTTATTTGTGAAACAAATGATTGAGCCTGTAAAATGGTTTGTTCTTTCTTTTCAATGTATAATAGAGTATTTAATTGTATAATAATTGTAAAAAAAAAAAAAAAGATTTCTACTTCACGGATTTTGCCTATCACGGGTTCATTTTGGAACGTAACCCCCACGAAAAACAAGGGTTTACTGTATTTGGAAACTCCCCGCAGTTCATTAGAACTGAAGAAGCCTCTCGCGTGAGTGGTGAAATGTCAAAATGAGAAGATCTCGATAAGAATTCGCCACGATCTGATGACCGAGAACCTCCACGGACGTTCTCCGGCAGTCTAATGAAAAGATCTTCCAAGCTCCTGCCAGAACCCGATACAATAACTCACTCCGATCAGTTACTTTGCTCATTATTTATCCCTTCATGTTGGTAAATTATCCTTTTACACTTCAGAGGTTATTTTATTTATTTTTCTACATGTATTTTTAGCTTGCCCTGCTGCTGCTGCGGCGAAACAATTTCCCTCGCATGGGAAAGAACATCTAACCTCATTCTTCATATAGAGATAAATACATTCACACGTCATCCAGGCCTTTAATTTTCACCCTCTCGTTCTCGTTCAAGAGATACAACCCTTCACTCCCTCTTGTCGAGGCAACCGGATGTGAATTTCTTCACTTGAAGACTTTTTCTGCCTCACCAACCTTCAGTTCGGGGGCGAAGAAGCCTCTCGGACGAATGGTCGAGATGTCTTCAAGTCAAGAAAGTCAAGTCCAGCAGCCAAGAAAAGAAGATGAACCAGAATTCACCGCGACTTGTATGACTGAGTTCTCACCTCTAAGAAAACATCAATTTGAGACACGTAACCATTCATTCCTTCGTTATTCACACATTGATTGCAAACATACAGCCGTTCAGAGGTCATGTAGAGGGATTCCACCATTCTCAGTGAGTCTGGACCCAAAAGGACAGGGGTGTCAAGCTTATTTTGGTCCGAAAGCCGCATAATTTGATGTCAAGGGAGTGTAATTACCTAGAAGAAAGTCCAATTTTTTTCCCTGGTTTTAGTGTAAAGGACAACAGCTAAATGATTAAAATCTTAATATGTGACAAACGCTTCCTTTAAAAAAACACATGACGAACACTCTGAGATTCATGATGAAAAGCAAGTGCAATTTCAACAGCACTACGCTTGTATTTTGTTTTATTTAGCGTAATGGCGACACCCAAAATTGCCTCATCCACACCCAGCATACAGGTTTCCTATTAGCCTCAACAAACAAACAAGCAATGGTCCATTTTTCTCGGAAAACCCGACACTCCATGACCACTTTTCTCTTTTTACTCCACAACATCTTGCTGACGTGCGAACAATTCTAACAATAAGTAAAAATGCTACTTACAGACGCGGAAGCTGCATTTGCTGTAAGTTGTGAGTCACGTAGTGTTGTGCCGTGTTGCTAACGCTCACCAAAACACTGCTCCCCTCGCATGCAATATAGGAACTGAATTTTTATTTTTAAAAAGTACTTCATGATTTTTATGTATTTTTTTTAAATTGTAAATTTATTCCACCGACCGGATTGGACCTCCCGGTGGGCCGGTACCGGCCCGCGGGCCGAACATTTGACCCCACGGATCCAGGGTTTCTAATGAACTTCCTGCATGGTTTCGTGTGAGGAACCAGACACTGACATCTGCACCACCATTCTGCGTCATGAAGACATTTATTTTTGGTTCAAGTGAGGCAATTCTGGTACTTTTGCAACGTCGCTGTGGCCGCTTTTGTCTGGAAGTTTGCATTCGTCCTGGAGACGGTGGCCTGAGATCGTCGGCGACATCATCCCCGATGTCTCACACACCTCACGCATCTCCGACTCCAAACACAGCCTCCCCGCGGCGCGTTACATCAAGATGCCACAAACAGACAGGATGTGAGCGACAAAACTCAACACCATCGCTTTCACATCTCTTTATCTGAGCATTCGTGAAACGACAGAGCAGATAAACGCATGTGCAATGTTAGCTTCGTCCCGTTTCGCGTTTCCCACGCGACCAAATCGATCGACCTTATTGAAAATATTAGACCTACGGTTGAGGTGTGTCCTCGAAAAAATGGTTGATGTCGGAGCTTAAAAAACCGGATCCGCTCGCCTCCTCGTAGCAGTATCCCTTGATTAAAGCCAAAAAATCATATAGATCTATCGGGAAAAGAAGATCATTACTCTCGAAATATGGATTTATCACGTCGAGGCAAATGTCCTTGGTCGGGGTGTTGTTTCCGTTGTCGCAGAAACACGCAGCTTCGCTCCTGCCGCCGGCTGGAAGACAAGAGCGGGTTTGTGTTTCAGGGAAATGTGGATTTTAATCGGAAAGTCCGAGGAGGCGCCGGGCGGCGACTCACAGGTGAGGCGGAGGGCGATGTTGAGAGCGGCTTGGAGGATGCACAGCGCCGCCAAAATGGCGATCCCGATTCGGAAGAGTCGTTCTGCGGGTTCAACACGCCAACACAAACCGGCATCAGGCAAACGGAAACTTCTTCTTCTGCGATTTGAGTTTTCTTACCCGGCTGCTCCGCGCTCCTCTTGGATTCCCGGAAGCGGTGGACGATAGTGTCACCGGAGATCTCCTCCATGGCGCCTTTCCGAACTGGACGGGGAGCGAGCGACCGGCTGGACTGACTCGAGCTTTCCTCAGCTTCCTTTATATGTCAAGAGGAAGGAAGTGGCTAACAGAGCGACAGTTCCTGTTTTCTGCGAACTCGTCTGCGTATTTGATGGCGATGATAAAGGATGCGGTAGCTTCTCTCTCGCTTCCCTTGTTCCTTTTCAGATTGTTTAACGCTCGTTTTAAGACCGTTCTGATTTCTCCACTTTTTCCCAGGGGCGGGGAAAGGTTTCACAGGAAAGGGACTTGTTTTGGACCGGGACAATTCAGGGCCGATGAGAACTAGCTTGGGAGCGAGCGGCTCGAGAACGGCGTACACGATGCGTTCGTGTGATTTCATATTAGCCGCCTTGAATACACAAATCTCCGGGTCTGAGTGGTTTAGATTGGATCGCGACAATAAGCCCTACTCCACAGCGCCGCAATTATGCAAATGTAATGCATGTTTCAATCAAACTGTGTACATAAGCCACTCATAATGATTCAAATTAATCACAGGGCGTTTAAGGAACTTACCGCAAAATGATTGAGAGCCGAGCAGAAGAGTTGGGATGATGTGGAGACAATTACTTTTCCCCCCCGACAGTCATCAGGGAGACAAAACCGTGGAGGGAAGATTAGCCGCCGAGCGATTTCTCCTCCTGATCTGATGGGAACGTGGATACGGGGAGCGGAGAGGCCTCGTCTTGCCTTTTTTTTTTTTTCGGCTCGTATCGCTGGTACGTTTATTTTCTCTACCGCTTATCGTGCGTTCCGAGCCGATCCCGGCCGTCATTGGTCAACGAGGGGTTTCGGACCAATCCCGGGGTCACGCGTAGAGGCGTACAACCGTTCAGCCTCTCAGAGATTAGCAACTTGTCGCGTTCATTGGATAAACCTCCTGTTTTTGGACTGAGAAGACGGAGACTCCACACAGAAAGACCCGACGTCGGACCTTCTGGTTGCGATCCAGAAGCATCCCTGCACCCGCATCTCCTCGGAGAACTTGAGTTTTACCGGCTGCTAGTTCCATTGTAAGGGACTGTTTGTTTTTTTTTATTTAACAACCTCATCTTAAGGCGCTTCCTTTATATCTGACGACCATTTTACAAATACGCCACGATGCTATGAACTCGGTTTAAAGTTGAGGGGGCGGGAAGGCGGCGGCATCATCAAGATCTTTTGATATTGTCGCACCGAGCCCTTTTAATAAATGTAATATTGGATTTTGAGGCCGGAGCTGCCGGTCGTGATCGACATCCGCACCAAAGTATGAACAGGAAAATAGCCGCGCGGTCCCCACGATGTGCGACCTACAGCAGAAATGAATGAATGGATGATTTGCTTTCCAGCAGTTCTTTAGCGGCGGCGTAAGCTAGGAAGGGGGAGAGCCTGCCCTCCACCCGCGGCAGCCGTGGGTTTGATCTGAGAGAGCGGCGAGCGGTTCGAGCCGATACGCCGCCCGGAGGGACCCTTAGCAACAAAGGTAATGCTAATGCATATGCATTAAAATTCATTCCTTCTTACGCGCTTATTTATGTCTGCATTAATGACGGCGGACACCAGCTGCTCGCTTCAGACGCACGCCTGTCGCAGAATTGGTGAAATATAGTCGAGCGGAAAGGTTTCCCCACAAAGACGGATCCATTTCCGGCCCGATGAACCTGAACGATCAAAACAAATAAACGAAAACAGCGGAGGAGACGACCGCGACTGTTCCAGTGCAGACGGCGCTCTCGATTTTTGTCCTGGATTAGACACCGAGGCCACAATTTACTTTTTTAACTCTCTGCGCGTTAAAGCTACGCTTTAGCGGTCGAGCTCCATACGTAGCGTTAGCTTCTCTTGCAAAAGATGGACGCCCAACCGGGACCGTTGGGATTTGGAAGCTTCTTCACTCTTCTTCAGCTCTGCTGTACTTATGAACTGAAAAGTGACAGCAAATAATCAGCCTTGCGTTGCACTCAACTACATCTGGATTCCAAAAATCATTTTTTACGCTAGCGGTCCCTGAGGAAGGGCCGCGGGTTCTCTTTGTATTTCGGATCAGAGTTTTCCAGCAGAAAGAAGAGCCCGAGGCCCTTTTTTTGGGATCAGAACTCCCGACGTCTGGAGATCCGGCACGTCGCAAGCGCTCGTCGTGAAGACGTATCAGAGGGCCGAGCGGCGGGTATTTCTTCTTCTTTACAGCTTACAAGGAACACGATTTACTTTTCACAATGAAAAGCCCGTCCAAAGTCCTGTGTCTGAATTACGTTCCCGGCACAAACTCTGTCGGCGCTGTAACGCCACGAGAATATAGCGAGGAGAACTTCGCCAGCCTGACCCTCGGGGAAGAGCGGGAGGAATAAATCCTCAACCCTCTTCCCGCCATCTCATTTCCAGTGTTCCCGCTCGCCACGGGCGCCTCCCTGGTTCTGGTTCCGGGTCGGATCACGAAACCGTGAGATTTAAACCAGCCCTACGAGACAGGGGTTCCTCCGAGGATGGAGACCCGGGTTTCTGTTACCTTGGTTACCAACTCGCAAACATTCATTTAGTGTCTTTTCCGCTGATCCGATACTCAATGTCGCCGAAGCTGATCTAAGCGGTCATTGGTCGAGAGGCCAATTCACCCTGGACCAATCACAGAGCCACATATAGAGACGTACAGCCTTCATTCTCTCACATCGCACTAAATTCAACACACTTGAACCTCACATACAGTGCATTTTTCCACTTTTCACCTTTTTTAACTTATTTTTTTCTCTCTACATGTTTATCTATTTATTCCTCTAGTTATTTATCTTTTTATATTACATATATATATCATATTTATTGTTATTGTAATTATTATTATTATTGTAAATATTCTTACTATCACCATTATTATTGTTATTATTATTATTATTATTGATAGTATTATTATTGTTATTGGTCTTATATTTTTTCTGTTTTATATCTCTAACCCGAACACGCAGCTATTGTTGTGCTGTGTCCAAGGTTGTTTTTGGCTGATTTTAATCCGCTGAACCTGAGAGCTGCTGTCTCTAAATTCCGTTATTTTATAATAAAAGTCTTGAATCCCTTGAAAGTACTATAGAGAGACATCATTCACACAACCATTCACCTTCTCATTCACATCATACAGAGACATCATTCAATTTTTCGCAAGGTTGTCAAAGAGCGCAATCTAAGTCGGCATTTTGACACCAAACACGGAGCTAAGTATGCTAAAGTTAGCCTTTCAGAAAAACAACAAATTGTCGGAGAATCAAAAGCCAAACTACGACGGCAGCAGAATGTGTTCACGTTCAAACCGCAACCAAAAACACTGCGGCACTGAAAGCTAGCTTTGTAGCAGAGCAACTAGTAAACATCTTTGTTTTTTCCTCCATGTAAATGCACATGTAACATTTTGGACCTGAATGACTAATAAATCCAGAGTTATTTAACATCAAGGAGTAGTTACATACAGTATATTTTACATTTGGTTACATTTGTCAGAAAAAGAATTGCTTTATTCGCCAAGTAACTTTGCAACTACAGGGAATTTGCTTTGGTTGACGGTGCTAACATGTATTATACTAACATGCGTTATACACATACACACTATATACACTACAGTGATCCCTCGCTATAACGCGGTTTACTTTTCACCGTTTCGCTACTTCACAGTTTTGCATCGTGCATTGTGTTCTGCATTCTGATTGGCTAAAAAGTCACCCCGCTTCTTCTCCACCTGTGCGTCAATAACGTTGCAGTTTAATATGTACACGTGCGTAAAACAGCTTGCCAAGTTTACATGACGTACGTGCAAATTCTCTCGCAATTTCCAGTTTCTCTAAAACCTATAATGTTGACAAAACGCTCTGGAGCGACAAAAGGGCCCAAAAGGCAGCAGAAGATGCTATCTATCGCAGATAAAGTTAAACTTCTGGACATGCTAAGGGAAGCTAAAAGCTATGCGGCTGTAGGTCGGCATTACGGAATTAAGGAATTTTCCGTTCGTTCCGTAAAGAAGAAAGAAAAAAACATAAAGACGACAGCAGCAATGTATAATAGAGTATTTAATTGTATGATAATTGTAAAAAAAAAATAAGGTTTCCACTACACGGATTTTGCCTATCACGGATTCTTTTTGGAACGTAACCCCCGCAAAAAACAAGGGTATACTGTATACCATAAACTATATAATAGCCTATACACTTAGACATTTATACTGTTACCGTTCTATGTGTCCCTTTGAGGGTAACCATTATGCTGTGACACCGCTGCTATAGAAACATACAACCATCACTCATTCATACAAACACGACCTCCCGACCTCAGAGACGCTGCATTTGCACGACCTCCTCAAAAGCTACATTTAACTGAAAAACTCCTGATTTGAGATTGAAATGCTTTTTTTTTTTTTTTTTTTAGCGATCACGCTAACACTCTTCACTAATGAAAAGCAGCGCGATGCCATTTCATGGAAGGATCCTTCCCTCAGGTGAAACCTTGAGGCGCCGTGATTGGCTGACGGGCCCGGCGTCTCGACCCCAAGTGCGTATTTTATGGAGAAAAGATGCACCGGGGCGTCTGGATGTTTGCAATAATCAAATGACGCGGTGACAGAGCGGCGCTGGGAGAAAACACACAACCAGAAGCACGTGATGGAAGGTGTGTGTTCTGGAGCCTGTTTATTAAAAATATCCAATGCAAAATGTATATTTGAATGAGATTATGCTATATGCTATATGATGGGTGTATGAGAGGGTTTATGTCAATTTAAAGAATGAATGCATGGATGACATACAGCGGACCCTCATAATTCATGGAATTTTTGCTATTCGGTTCTCGCCATTTAGCGTTCTTTAGCGTTTTTGTGCAGTATTTGAATTTTTTTTTTCCTTAGAAATAGCCATATTCTAGGGGAAAAAAAAATTGTAGGAAAATTCTAGAAAACAGAAAAAAAAATATAGTAAAATTAAACTAAAATTCATTTTTTTAATTTTTTTGCTACCATGGCAAACTTGGCATGCTATTGGCTAATTGAGCATGTTATTCAGTTCCTCATGTTAATTGGTTCCTGAAGAAACAACAAGATCTCCTTGTTGGTTGCGCCCAGCATACGATGTCCTGGTGACCGTGAAGACTATTTCGTTTGTGAAGTGTCTAATTTTTCCACGGTACCCTCCAGGCCTCCTAAACATCCCGGTAAAGTGTTCTGTATAAGAGCTTGGGAAGCTGTAACAGTTTGCAGGAGGGTTTGTAAAGAGTTAACTGAGGCTCATTGAGGGTTAATATATCTGTAGGGTCCACTGTGTAACGTTTAACATGATTTTGTTTTTTCAAGTCAGCAATTTGCCCGGAGGTTTTTCGAAATGCACTGCTGTTCATATGACAGTACAGTTCCTGCAGTATTTGCTTTGAGAACGCTAATAGAGAAGCACAGAGAAGGCCAGAGGGAGCTACATTCTGTTTTTGTAGACCTAGAAAAAGCATAAGACAGGGTGCCAGGAGAGGAACTCTGGTATTGTATGAGGAAATCTGGAGTGGCAGAGAAGTATGTTAAACTGGCGCAGGACATGTATGCTAGCTGTGAGACAGTGGTGCGGTGTGCTGTAGGGGTAACAGAGAGGTTCAAGGTGGAGGTGGGACTCCATCAGGGATCAGCTCTGAGCCCCTTCTTGTTTGCAGTGGTGATGGACAGGCTGACAGATGAGGTTAGACAGGAATCTCCATGGACCATGATGTTTGCAAACGACATTGTGATCTGTAGTGAGAGCAGAGAACAGGTAGAGGAAACTCTAGAAAGATGGAGGTATGCTCTGGAAAGGAGAGGAATGAAAGTTAGTCGCAGCAAGACAGAATATATGTGTGTGAAGGAGAGGAACTCGGGTGGAACGGTGAGGCTACAGGGAGTGGAGATCAAGAAGCTGGAGGATTTCAGGTACTTAGGGTCAACAGTCCAGAGCAACGGAGAGTGTGGAAAAGAGGTGAAGACACGGGTCCAAGCAGGTTGGAATGGGTGGAGAAAAGTGTCAGATAGAAGACTATCAGCCAGAATGAAAGGAAAGGTGGAGGAGACACTGGTGAGACCAGCGATGCTGTTTGGACTAGAAACAGTTACAAAAGTCAGGATGTAGAGCTGGAGGTCCCAGAGATAAAGATGCTAAGGTTCTCTTTGGGAGTGACCAGGATGGATAGGATCAGGAATGAGTCCATCAGAGGAACAGCGCACGTTAGATGTTTTGGAGAGAAGGTCAGAGAAGCCAGACTGAGATGGTTGGGTCATGGACAGAGATGGGAGAGTTAAGATGTTGGTAGGCGGATGCTGGAATTGGAGGTCTGGAGGAAGACCAAGGAGAAGATTGATGGACGTAGTGAGAGAGGATATGAAGGTAGTTGGTGTGAGAGAGGAGGATCCATTGACAAGGGTTAGATGGAGAAGATGGATTCGCTGTGGTGACCTCGGAAGGGAGAAGCCGAAGGGAGAAGATTGCTGTTCTATGAACACCTAGGCGGCTATTGCTAGTCATATCCTATTACTGCTGTTGACATGATAATCTCCAAACCATTAAACCCAAGGCATAACACAGACCTTTTCTCACATTTCAATTATCTAATACGCTATTTCTCACTTTCTGCAGCCCACTAGAAATGTAAAATTGAAAAAAAAAAAAAAAAAAAAAAAAGCCAAAGCACTTAAACCCTTGAGTTTTTCTTAAATCAGAAAATTAATGGCGTGACAGCCGTTGTGCAAAATCCACAATTTCTTAAATCCCCAAACGCAGTTACCAGAAGACAACTCTATTATTTACCCGGCAACCGAGACTTCCGTTCCGGCGTCTCCGCCAGAGACGCGCCTCGGGGGGATGCTATCGACTTGAGGCTGACTTAAGCCTGCTGTGGGAGAAGCGCTTCCCTTCGCAGACGCCGGAGTGAATCTTTCAGATCGACTGTGTATTCTTAATATCGGCCACTGCGGAATCAAAAGTACCTAATAAATAGCAGCTTAAGAGAGCCTGACCCGCGAGGTCCGAGTCGAGTGCATCCGTCTGAGCGGGGAGGCAGACAATAAGAGAGGATTATCTCCAGATCGCCATCGCCACACAGCGTCGGGTGGAGAGGGGGAATGAGAGGAGCGAGAGGAAATGAAGAAACAATCCATTGTTTACACCCAACGACAAAGAGAGGAAGGACGCTGAGGTTACGGAAGAATGGCCATCAATAAGACAACATTTTTCCTCAAAGATCGCAGGACCTTGATTGCGCCTCCGCCCTGCGGTTATTTCTTTGAAAATGGCCCAGAAACCCAGTCCAGCCAAAGTCAGTGTAGAATTTCTCCAATCTGGTTCGTCGTAGCGGTGTGCGAGCCACGGACGAATTGTTCACATCTCGAGAGTCGTTTTTCTTACTCGTGAGTCACACCAAATAAAAGACTTCACGACAGCTGTTATTTTAACTGGACTTGTATTTATTGATCGAGTGAATCGCTGTCTTAGCCGTGTGGAAGAGCGGTTGCTCTGCTTTAAACTCATGTTCCCCGTTCCTTCCCTGGTATGAGCTGCAAATGGAGATGCAAATGGAGAATCGCAGAGGTCTCGGAGTAGCCCTCCCCACTCACAAAACAAGTGAATCACTCAGCAGCTTAGAGTAGCCTCCCCACCTGTCAAAACAAACAACTTACTCAGTGGCCCTCCCCATTCAAAACACGAGCAACTCAATGAATGAATCACTCGGTACCTTAGAGTGGCCTTCCCATCTCACAAAACGAACGAATCAGTCAGTAACTCAATGAACGAATCACTCAGTACCTTAGAGTGGCCTTCCCAACTGGCAAAATGAACAACTCACTCAGTGGCCTTCCCAACTCACAAAATGAACGAATCAGTCAGTAACTCAATGAACGAATCACACAGTACGCTAGAGCAGCCTTCCCAACTGGCAAAATGAACAACTCACTCAGTGGCCCTCCCCGTTCCCCAAACAAGCAACTCAATGAACGAATCACTCAGTAGCCCATCGTAGCCCTCCCTACTCAGAAAACAAACAAATCAGTCAGTAACTCAATGAACGAATCACTCAGTAGCTTAGAGCAGCCTTCCCAACTCACAAAACGAACGAATCACTCAGTATCTTAGAGTAACCATCCTAACTAGCAAAATGAACAACTCACTCAGTGGCCCTCCCAAATCACAAAACGAACAACTCACCGTGCAACTAAATGAACAAATCACTCAGTAGCTTCGAATAGCCTTCCCAACTCACAAAATGGACGAATCAGTCACTAACTCAATGAACGAATCACTCAGTAGCTCAGAGCGGCCTTTCTTACTCACAAAACGAACAACTCACTGAGCAACTCAATGAACGAAACACCCGGTAGCTGACGGTAGCCCTCCCCACTCGCAAAACAAATGACTCACTCAGTTACTCAGTGAACGAATCACTCCGGAGCTCGAGGTATAAACGGTTGACTGACTCAAACGACTGAGTGAGTGATTCATATAAACTGGGGTCGGTAAAAGGGCGCGAGTTTCCATTCACCATTCCATAGAATCACGACCAGCTCGTGTTCACAGTTAGTCAGATCCTTGCGCGTCGTGCACGTGCACGTGGCATCCGTTCAACTTGATTCATATGATTCAAAATGAGAAAACCAAAATCAGCCTATATTTTCCCTGTTATTACCACAAACTTCCGCATGTGCTTTTTCTTTTCCGCGGGCCTATTTTCAGCGGGAGTGGCCGCCGGTGAGGATTAATTGCCCTTCCCTTGAGCCGACAACCAAAGCATATGTCGTCTTTTTAATTTATATCATCCTTCAATACAAATGTCAAACAAAGGCGGGGAAAAAAAAAATAAGCGATGACTTTGACCCTCTTTCCTTTGTCATCCCCACACTGCAACAAATTCAGTTTAATTGCTTTGATTCACCATGACACCATTGTCCCCTTGCACATGTGTGTGTGTGTGTGTGTGTAGGAAGGGCGCCATTTGTGTAGCGTGGACGAGGCCGCGGTGTCTTGTTAGCTCAGTTTCTGTGGGATTATCCTTTTTTTTTTTTTTTTTTTAATGTCTTTGTGTCGCCCACCGGGCACGGCTGAGCTGCGGTGCGTGAAAAATCAATATGGGGCTCTTGGAAAACATTAAACACTGGACGGAAAATTTGGATGCCGGTTTTTATACTGAAAAGTACGGCATCCAGTGGAGTGAATGCAATTATTCAACAGGTCTCGGAGAGGAAAGGACGCACTTCTTATTCAACAACTTTGCAGAAAATTTAAATCCACAAGAAATGACACTGTACCACTTTTTTTCTTATTTAATTTTTTTGTTTTTTTGCATTATCGCTGCTTTGCACTGAGCAAACCTTCGTGCTGCTTTTGCACCACAGAGGTGTCAAATCTATCAGCATAAGATAAACTTTATTGATCCCTAGACGGGAAATTCCATTGTCACAGCAGTGTAACAGTTATACAGGATGTCTCGGAAAATTAGGATATTGTGGTAAAGTTCTTTATCTAATGCAATTAAAAAAAAACAAAAAAAAAATACTTTTCATGAAGTTCTAATATTTTGAGATAGGATTTTTGAGTGATCTTAAGATGTAAGCCATAATCAGAAATATTAAAATGATAAAAGGCTTGCAATATTTCAGTTGATTTGTTATAAATTCAGAATGTATGACATTTTTGTATTTGTAATTGCATTACAGAAGATAAAGAACCTTATCACAATATTCTAATTTTCCGAGACAGTCCTGTAATGTCAAAAAAAAGTAAAATAAATATGAATAAATAGAGAGACAGAAGACAGAAGATAGCAAGACATCCACAAATAAATAAACAGCAGCAACAACAACAGGGATAATAATGGACAACGTAATGAACAGTGAGGGTGTAAATACACAACCAGAATTAAACGACAATAAATAAACAGAAAATAGGCTGGGACAAACAATGATAAGAAAGACAGCAGATTGAGGGCATAACTTGACATGTGACATAATGGTTGCCCTCAAAGGGCCGCATGTAATGTAACAGTACAAATATAACCCAGTTTAAACTAAAGTAAACTATTTCTTAATGTTAAATAACTGAATGAATTGCTCATTCAAATCCAAAATGTCACATTTGCATTCCCATCGTTCTTGAAACAGCGTTTGTATTTCTCAATTCCACTTGTCGATGCAGATTCACTGCGATCGAACGGCAGGATGACGTCACTTTGCGGGTCACGTGATCGCCATGAATTGTGGGAAATGTAGTTTATGGTCAAAGCGCGCGTTTGACTTCTTTATTTTAAGACAATCAGACCTTTTAAGACGTTTTTGGGCCTCGGGTTTAACACGTGATGTACCGTTACGGTACTAGCAACTGACCTGTGTACAAAACTGCACAAAAAAGCTAAACGAATAAAAATAAACAACCTCTGCTGCTGCTCTCTGATGCAAATATCAGCCTGTATCTGCGTGCACGTTATACTTCACACCTCATAGTTTAATGTAACAGAGCACAATTTGCACTTTATTATTATTATTATTGTTAATAATAGGATCACGTTTCATGTCATGGGATTGTTAATAGTGAATAAAACAGAAATAATGCAAGTTATTTATTCCTTCTGCACCAAACCACCCTGTAACACAACATGAGGACGGCTTTTAGATTTAAATAATATCCGGTCGGTTGTTTCTGCATCGCATGTGCAAAATCACTTATAGTGAAAAATATTGGAGATTTTTTTTTTTTCCACCTCCAGACAATGGAATCAGCCTCCCTCGCGAGGACGGCGGCGCGGTAATCGATGACTCCGAGTTGAAATACAAGCACCGGAAATGATAAACCGCGCGTGTCCTTTCGGCCTCCTTCCCACCGGGTCCCGCTGTTGCACGGACTTCAACGCTGCGTACGGCGGTACATATATACGGAGTTTTATGCAAAGCGGGCTCCGCCGTCTGGCTGTGTGCAGCGGGTCACGGCGGGCTGCAGACAGCGAAGACACATGGAGCTCCCTCCCACCGGCCCCGCCGATCACAAGCTCCCAGGCGGTTGCCTTTAGATGAAGTGAAGAGGAGGATATAACGGAGTGGGAGTTCGGTTTGCTGGCTGATGGATTAGCGGCCGTGTTTACATAGCGGCTGATTTAACCTGCTGGAGCTGCCCGAGCATGATTTATTGATAGTGAAGGAGGGGAAAGTATTAGACGGGCTGATGCGATGGATATAGACACAGAGAAATGGAGTGGCGGTATGTGAGTGGCGGTATCATGCAAAAGAGGTTGGATGTCCCCATACTTGTATGCTTCTCTGCAGCAGAATGCAACGCTGCCGTGAAAACATGTCAGCAGAGGTTCTTGGTCGTCCAGGTCGCGGGGAATTCTCTTCAAAACCTTCTCGTCTCGGCAACTGGATTTGAACCGGACTCTTCGGAGAAGCCTCTTCGGTTCCGATCACCTACGGAGGGGGTTTCCATGTAGAACCGTCAGGGTTTTGGCTGCCCGAGCATGATTTATTGATAGTGAAGGAGGGGAAAGTATTAGACGGGCTGATGCGATGGATATAGACACAGAGAAATGGAGTGGCGGCATGTGAGTGGCGGTATCATGCAAAAGAGGTTGGATGTCCCCATACTTGTATGCTTTTCTGCAGCTCAATGCAACGCTGATGTGAAAACACGTCGGCGGAGGTTCTCGGTCGTCCAGGTCGCGGGGAATTCTCTTCAAAACCTTCTCGTCTCAGCAACCGGACTGGAACCGGACTCTTCGGAGAAGCTTCTTCGGTTCCGATCACCTACGGAGGGGGTTTCCATGTAGAACCGGCAGGGTTTTGGGCGGCTCGAAATGGAAGAGTTGAAGCTAAATGTAGGGGCCGTCACAGTCTCTTCGCGACGGCAGCGGCGGGTCGGTCCGAACGCTCGCATCCAACATCTCGGTGGATAAGACGCTTTCCGAGTCGAGCGGCGAGACCAAGACCTCTGACCCGGCCGTGGAACGATGGACGCTTTTAATGTAACGCCGTGAAATCAAGCAGGGGAATCAGAGGTTTTCAATGAACGATAATTATAACTGAGTTCGGCCTTTCAATGTCTTCACGGAGAGGGTGTGTCAACGTCTTCACTCCAGCCTTACCGGCCCGTTTCAGATCCGCCGTACGTCCTCGTCCTCCTCCGTCGACGCGTTCGGCTTCATCGTTTTATTTCCTTCCGGCGCTTCTTCGCCGTCCTTTTCTGGACGCTCTTGAACGACGCAGGGGGGATTCAACGCGGGACAGTTTCGAGTTGAAGCTCTCTGGATTAACATGACTGATTTATTCCAGGCTTGGCAAACACACACACACACACACACACACACACACACACACACACGCGCTCAGTGGGACCTGTTTATTATTAAAATGTCTAGCAGAGCCCTCTGGGCCTTTCTCCATCACATAGAAGCTCTCACATCCCTGATGCTGTGACTGGTCCTTATTAGTTGCACTAACACACACACACACACACACACACACACACACATACGCCAGTGTGCGTGCCATACATTGCTCTCAAACGCCGCTGTGAATGTGTTGATTGAAATGCTAAAATGTCCTGCTAAAAAGCTCCCAGGCAGAGCATTAATCTCTTTTACTGACCGCCGGGTCTGAACGCCGCCTGAGCCGCGCAGAGACGTGATGAAGCGACAATTAAACCGAGGCGCCGCTTGTCGTCGCGCCACGGAACCGTTAATGCGGCGTTCGCTTCCTCATTCGTTCATTCGGTTTACGAAACGTGCAACCATTCGCTCGTTCATTCACGCACACGTATAAAAGCGAACAAACGGTCAACCTTTCATTCAACTGGACGATTCAGGGTTTCCGATAAACCTCCTGCATGTTTTGGTGATCACGTTCCTTTAGCGACTCAAACCGACGCGTTAAAACCCGTTTACGGTCATTTTTCACCAAACCGTAGAGCGTCACGTCTTTATCAACATCAGTATCTATGTCTTAACTTTGCCCAAGTAAAAGCAGAGTACGTGTTTTCCACGTCTTTGAGTGACACAAGCTTGAAAGTGAGAACTTGAACCTATTTTTTGCACCGTGAGAGAAACCTGGAGGACTTGCTGGCGTCCATATAGACAATAAACTCGACTGGACTGTGGCCATCAAACTATAGAACTCCTTCCCTTTCTGAAGGAAACCTGAAAGATTTAAAATCAATATCGTGTTCTTCTTCTCCAGGCGCCTCGAATACTGACTTGAAAGTGAAATCGCGCACTTTTTTTTTTTTCGAGAGGAACCTGGAGGACACGTGGAGAACATGTTGACCCCCATTCAAACCTTCTTGTAAAAGTGGAAGCTGCACCGGCGTGCCGCCCCCCAGGTACAGCGATCCTTCGCTATAACGCGGTTTACTTTTCACGGTTTCGCTACTTCACGGATTTGCATCGTGCATTGTGTTCTGCATTCTGATTGGCTAAAAAGTCACCCCGCTTCTTCTCTACCTGTGCGTCAATAACATTGCAGTTTAATATGTACAACAGCTTGGCAAATTTACATGACGTACGTGCAAATTCTCTTACAATTTAAGGTTTCTCTAAAACCCATGATGTTGACAAAACGCTCTGGAGCGACAAAAGCACCTGCGGCAGGAAGAAGTTATCTATCGCAGATAAAGTTAAACTTCTGGACATGCTAAGGGAAGCTAAAAGCTATGCGGCTGTAGGTCGGCATTACGGAACGAATGAATCTTCCGTTCGTTCCATAAAGAAGGAAGAAAAAAATATAAAGACGACAGCAGCGATAAGTTTTAATGAGGATGCAAAAAGGGTTGCAACTGTCCGCAATTTTTTTCATAATCATTTTTAATTTTCTCCCGTTTAATCCAATGACTCGGGTCTCGGTGGGCGGAGCTAATCTCCGCACTTTGAAGCCTTCTGTTCAAACTGATGATTAAAATTATTATTTGACAGTACAGCACAGAAGTTATTTGTTGAAAAAAACGTTTCTAAAGTACAGTACTTTTATTTGTGAAACAAATGATTGAGCCTGTAAAATGGTTTGTTCTTTCTTTTCAATGTATAATAGAGTATTTAATTGTATAATAATTGTAAAAAAAAATAAAATAAAGGTTTCTACTTCACTGATTTTGCCTATCACGGGTTCTTTTTGGAACGTAACCCCCACGAAAAACAAGGGTTTACTGTATATAAATTACCTCCATAAAAAATGATAAAAATCCATTTCAAAAATGCACATTTCCCTTGGTGTTTTCCACGTTTTAGTTCCAAATGAGAAATCGCGTTCCTCCACTGACGCCGCGGAGGAAAATAGACGCTTCGAATAATGCGTCGGTATGTGACGCGGACTTGAAGGTGAGAAGGTGACCTCCAGGAACCTGGAAGTCACGTGGAGAACATGGCGACCCCCGTTCAAACCTCCCTGCTGTAAAAAAGCACCGACCGCTGCAGGAGCGTGCCGCCCCTAAATAGATAAATCATCTCTCTTGAATGTCAATCAGCCATTTCAAAAATGCACATTTCCCGTCACCGGCCTGCACCTGGAGCGCCGCCGCCAACCTCCCGCTCACATCCCCTTTGGCAAATTAGAGCGTTTAATTAGGAAAAGCTCCTTTGTATCAAACCGTTTGCGCGATGCAGCCGGCCTCTTCCGGGACCTTCTAATTGATTACGGCCCCCCGGGGAGCGGCGATGGTGCACAGACGTGGAAATAAGTGACGTCGCGAGGAACGCGAACCGGACGAACCCCCGCCGAGGGGGTTTTTTTTTCCCCTCCTCCTCCTGCACGAGGGTGCGCCGATAAGGCCGAACTTATTGTCCTCAGCGGAAAATATTTGCAAGAGGAGCCGCCTTCACCTTTTCACCGGCGCACAAAAGGCGTGGAGGGCCTCTCGGCGCGCTCTCGTGGCGGCGGGGGCTCAGGCGGGAAAAAAAAAAAAGAAGAAAAAAAAAAAGAAAAAACACGTGCGCGCAATCAACAAAGTTCCCCCTCATTCCCGAAGCGCCCTTTCAGAATAAAAGTCCTTTTCATCCCCGCCCCCCCGCAGAGCTTCGCAAATGAGGCGGCCTTTTGTGCGCGGGAAGTGTGTGTGTGTGTGTGTGTGTGTGTGTGGAATCATTAGAGTCGGTCCGGCGGACGGCCCTTTCAGCGGCGCGTTCTTTCTGCTCGGCAGCTGCGCCACAAAAAAAGACGTGAAATTATGACCGAATGGTTACCGTGGCAACCGGCACGAGCAAACGTTTCCGGTCTCCTTTCATATCCGAGCCCCTCCTTTCCCTTTATTTATTTTGTTTTTTTTTTTTCCAGAAGGACCATCCCGGTAATTACAGACGGTCCGCGGGTGGCGGTACGAACGGAGAAGAAGCAACTTTTCCCATTACGTTCAGGAATGGAGTCGGGGCGCGCAGGTGTGGCGGCGGGAGATACGATGGGGGAGGAAAATAATAATCATAATAATAATAATGATAATAACGCACGAGAGCCTGGCAACTTGCGAGATCGGGAGCGGCCGGGAATACCAATGAGGCGACGGCGAGTAGGCGTGGAGGGTCGGAGGAAAGCGTTGGCGTCCGGATGCTTTGGCGCGCCGCAATCAGGCATCCATTCATTTTCCACGCCGTATAGCGCGCCGGGGGCGTCGCTCGCCGAGAAGCAGGATTCAGTCCGGATCCGACGCAGGGCCATGTGTGGACGTACGGCCGTTACTTGGGATATAGAAGCATTTGATTCACGACTGGCAAAGGTTGGACATTGGCGAAGAGAAGACGGGAGGCCGAGCTGGAGGTCGCAGAGATGAAGATGTTGAGGTTTTCTTCGGGAGCGACCAGGATGGAGAGGATCGGGAAGGAGTTTGCAGAGGGACGACACATGGTTGACGTCTTTTTCGAATTTGTTTTGCGGTGGATCTTATTTTGAAGGCGTGTTTGGGTGTTACCATAGCAACCGGAGAGCGTTAGGAGGCAGAGAGTGTTTCGTGTTATGAAGTTACATACAAGCGGATTCGTTTTTTATTATCATACAGTGATCCCTCGCTATAACGCGGTTTACTTGTCACTGTTTCGCTACTTCACAGATTTGCTTCGTGCATTGTGTTCTGCATTCTGATTGGCTAAAAAGTCACTCCGCTTCTTCTCTACCTGTGCGTCAATGACGTCGCAGTTTAATATGTACACGTACGTAAAACAGCTTGACAAATTTACATGACGCACGTGAAAATTCTCTTGCAATTTCGAGTTTCTCTAAAACCCATAATGTTGACGAAATGCTCTGGAGCGACAAAAGGGCCCAAAAGGCAGCGGAAGATGCTATCTATCGCAGATAAAGTTAAACTTCTGGACATGCTAAGGGAAGCTAAAAGCTATGCGGCTGTAGGTCGGCATTACGGAATGAATGAATCTTCCGTTCCTTCCGTAAAGAAGGAAGAAAAAAACATTTGGACGACAGCAGCGATGTATAATAGAGTATTTAATTGTATAATAATTGTAAAAAAAATAAATTCAGGTTTCTACTTCACAGATTTTACCTATCACGGGTTCTTTTTGGAACGTAACCCTCGCGAAAAACAAGGGTTTACTGTATTTACAAAATACCACAGTGTTGGTTGTATCGTTTTATTTTGTTGTATTTATCCGCCGCACCTGAAAGGCCGGTCAGTGAAAATGTTGTCTAACATTAAACTGGTTCGTGGCCCGAAAAAGTTTTTGGAGCGCTGGTCTGGAGGACATTAACAAGCCTTGTTGTTTGGATGTTAAAGATCAAGCTGAAAACTCCGTAAGATGCAACTGCATTATTGATCTCAAGCGTCAAGTCTGACGCATTTGCAGTGACAACAGTTCTAATATGCATTCATTCTAGAAGACTTTCAGCCAGAATGAAAGGAAAAGTGGACAAGACAGTGATTAGACCTGGCCTACTAACGCTGATATTAACCAAAAGACAGGAGGCAGAGCCGGAGGTCGCAGAGATGAAGATGCTGAGGTTCTCTTCAGGAGTGACCAGGATGGAGAGGATCAGGAATGAGTCCATCAGAGGGACGACACATGGTTATATGTTGTGGAGAGAAGGTCAGAGATGGTTGGGTCATGGACGGGGGATGGAGAGAGAATATATTGGTACATGGATGCTGGAATTGGAGGTCTAGAGGAAGACCAAAGAGAAGATTGATGGATGTAGTGAGAGGATATGAAGTTAGAGAGGAGGAGAAAGAGAATAGGGTTAGATTGAGAAGGTTGATTCGCTGCAGAAACCTCTGAAGGGAAAAGCACAAAGGAAAAGAAGAATTTGTCACAGGGGTGCAAGACATGTATGACTGAGAGAGTGATGACTGAGATGGTGAAGATCTGGGTAGGAGTTGCTGAAGGAAGTGGAGCGGCCAGGCAGGAGGTCATGAGGAAGACCAAAGAGAAGATTGATGGATGTCGTGAGAGAGGAGGATCCAGAGAATAGGTTTAGATGGAGAAGGTTGATTCGCTGTGGTGACCCCTGAAGGGAAAAGCCCAAAGGAGAAGAAGAAGAAGGAGTTATGCAATTCACTCATTCTTGCATCACATATGGCAACATAGGATTGTTCGTCATACATTCATGCATCATTTACAGACACACAAGCGCTCGCTTTCTCATTCACGTCCCGTTACAATCCAGGTTCTCCACCGAACCGAGAAGATGTGTTTGGACACCAAACATGGAGGCTCCACAAAAAAAGTCATCCGTGGGAATCCAACCAGAAACCCTCTCACCACGAGGTGAAGCCCCAAACCACTGCAATGGAAATACCAGATTTTGCGGCGCGTCGCATTATAAGGCGAAATATCGATGAACTGGTATGTTATCATACATAAGATAAAACGGAATTTTATGGCAGATGATAAAACATACTGGAACCCTGATAGTCGTGAAGAACACCAGCGTGACGGGAAAACGTCTGTTTAATGACAACAGCTGTCGGCTTGTTCACACTCAATTCCGGGTAAAACCCCCAGAATTCGCCGCACCCCAAAAATAAGCATCAACATGTAACTGGCTACGGAAACTCTGTTCTTTACTCGCCGCAGCTCATCTTCTTGCTTCTTCCATTCATGTTGGATTCTTTGCGTGACTGGTAGCCTTGAGTTTGAATCCCGCTTCGCAAGCATGTTTCTTAACACGTGCCATTTTTGGGGGGGTCCTCACACACACAAATGTACATGTATGTTGAAGCAAAGAATGTATGGGTTTGACAAAAAGTGGCAAAGGTAAGGGTACAACATACTGCTCTGATTGGTTAATGGTTGCCAGCGATAGTGGACAGCTAAAGTTAGCGTGAACAATGTCGTACTCCAGCACGTTTTCTAACGTCGTTAAAAATTGCAACCCATGTTCAACCAAGGAGCGACAGAGGAACGGTCCGACGATCAATCCAGCGCTTGCCAAAGTGGCGCTAAAACATTTTGGCAGCTGTTTGAGTTCCGTGTGCCACATAGAATTGGTTGGGGTCAGTAAATACAACAAGAATACATACAGAGGGCGCACAGGATTATAAGTGCGCCTTATAGTGCGAAAAATACAAGATCGTAACCAAAAATGCAGCAGTTGGTCCTTTAAAATAAAACATGGGACAGGCATCGGGTAAAACCACTGCTGGCGATGGAACAACCAAAAGTACAACCGCTTTAAAAAGCGACGGGCTCTCCTGCAGCTCTGAGAGTCCAAAATTTTGGGGGGTCTTTGCTTCTTTGCGCGGAACAAGAAGAATCTTCTTACCTTGACGGCGTCGGGTTACGTGCGGAGATCAAAAGGAGACGGAGGATTAGTGGAGTTTAACCAACCTTTCAGACAGAAATCCATCCCTTCCGTTCAGCGGCTGAATAACAACAAAAAAAAACAAAAAAACATTAGATTAGAACAAAATGTTTATCGGGGCGCCTCCGTCGGAGAAGCAGCTCCACCGAAGGAGGTTCAATAAGGCAAACTGTGTTTTTATGCTTTCAGAAAAGCCTCCGCTGATGTTCTGAGGACTCTTTCAATGCACAAAACACCGAGGCGACGGCAGTCGTCACCCATCCCGCAGTCGACGGAACCTCTCGACGTGTTGGGTTTAAATTTAGCAGCTGGTATCACCATAGAAACCTCGGCCGCAGCCGAAGCCTCGCGGCGCCGGAGCGGCGTCTCGTGCCGTGAAGCTCGGCGGACGTTTCTACCTATTTTAGGACGAGGTCGTCCACCTCGGCTGCACCGTCAGGACATCGAATGCGTGTTCATTCTTTATTCCGCGTATCTTCTACGGAGACCGCAAGGTGCGATGTGTCTCGTCACGTGTCACGCCGTAACGCCGCTGTCTATTTTATCCTTTGTTTGAGTCGCATCCGGCTTATTTTTGGTTGTTTTTGTCATTGCTACTGTCACTCTGTTTGTGTTCCTATCCTTGTTGCATTTTAGTTGTCCATTATTTCATTTTTTTTTCCCGTCTATTCTTATTGTTCTTGAATGTCTTTTGCTATTTTCTAATTGTCTTCTAATTGTTTATTTCTAGCTGTTACTCTGCCGTGACAAAACAATCTCCACAATGGGGATCAATGAAGTTTATCTTATTAGGTGAGGAAACCAAACACCTCACCAAACATCTCAACCTCTTCTTGCAATTCTAGCTGCTGATTGGCTCACCCGGACCAATCACAGGGGCACATCTAGAGACGTACAATCATTCACCAATCCGGACAATTCAGGATCTCCGCTGGAGCTCCTGAACCTGGAACCCCACGCAGATGTTCAGAGAACACGGGCTCCACACAGAAAGACCAACCTCTGATTCAAACGTCAAATCGAGACGGAAAGCAATTTCTCATTTATACGTCGTGTAGATCAGTGTTTCCCAACCAACATTAGCGTGCCGTGAGAGATCATCAGGTGTGTCGTGGAAAAATGCCCACTTTCACCCGATCGGTCCGAAAATTATTGATCCAACGTAAATAATGTGTCTCCCTACGTCTATGTGGGCAGCGTGTCCATTCCATGGCGACGGGTAGTGAATGAACCCGTGCATCTGTGTGTCAGAGTGATTAGTGACGCTTTGCGGGATACATTTTTAAAATAAAAAGTACTTGTATCTGCGTAAACAAACAGGCAGCGTTGTTGGAAACGACCAAGACGAGTGAGAAAGCGGTGAAAGCTGCTATAAAGTTGCTGAACTCGTCTCTAAATCCAAACAGCCACACATCGGAGCAAAACATTAATACAGTAAACCCTTGTTTTTGGCGGGGGTTACGTTCCAAAAAGAACCCGTGAAGTAGAAACCTTTATTTTTTTTTTACAATTATTATACAATTAAATACTCTATTATACGTCGCTGCAGTCGTCCTTATGTTTTTTTCTTTATTCTTTATGGAACGAACGGAAGATTCATTCATTCCGTAACGCCGACATACAGCCGCATAGCTTTCACCTTCCCTTAGCATGTCCAGAAGTTTAACTTTATCTGCGATAGATAGCATCTTCCGCTGCCTTTTGGGCCCTGCAAGGTGCTTTTGTCAGTCCAGAGCGTTTTGTCAACATTATGGGTTTTAGAGAAACTCCCAATTGCAAGAGAATTTGCACGTACGTCATGTAAATTTGGCGAGCTGTTTTACGTACGTGTACATATTAAACTGCAACGTTACTGATGCACAGGTAGAGAAGAAGCGGAGCGACTTTTTAGCCAATCAGAATGCAGAACACAATGCACCATGTAAATCCGTGAAGTACTGAAACCGCGAAAAGTAAACCGCGTTATAGCGAGGGATCACTGTACTACCTGCCGGCAAAATCATTGTAGAAGAAATGCTCGGCTCTGGCGTTGATAAAGAAATAGCCAGTTCTCTCAAATAATACCATTTCCAGACATATTGATGACATGTCTTCAGACATTGAAAAAAGTTGTGGAAAAGCCGCACATCAGTGGAAAATTTGCATTGCAACTTGACAAATCAACAGATATTAGATACATTTGAATTCACACTAAGTAAATTGAGACTACGGTTTCATTCTAATTCATTAAAAAAAAGAAATTGACATATCTATTTGGTGTTGTGCCGGGTGATTTTTCTAATGTAAAATATGTGCCGTGGCTCAAAAAAGGTTGGGAAACACTGGTGTAGACAAACAACCCTCACATGTCTGGGCTTCAGGACCTCCACCGGACCTCCTGCATGTGTTTGGACATTCAGAGGAACCCGGAGAAGCTCCACACGGACAGGAATCCAACCAGGGACCTTCTCACTGCTAGGAGGAGGCGCTAACTCTGCAACACCTGTTTACCTGTGTTTTAACATTTCCATTTTTCGCACACCTCAAGTCCTCGATCCCCTCCCACGTCACACATCAAGCGATACTTAAAACTCGAGCGCACCTGGCAGGTCAGAGAAACATCCGCCTCGTCCGTCGACGTTCAGAGGTTCAGCTCTCGGCCCGTGGAAGGAGTCTTTTCTGAAGTCCGAATCGTTTGTCTCCAGTCCCGGCAGCTGCTTTGAAAGAAGACGCAAACGTGCACGTCAGGGTGGACGGCGACACCCGCAGGCCGGGAGGGGAATTACGCGGGAAAAGAAACCAAGGCCGTGATCAGGATCTCAAACGGGATCTGTATTTTGAGTTTTTGCGTTTTAATGGCAAAAAAATATGCGCTTTGTGAAGCGACCGTCGGACGCTTCATCACCTCGAACGTCAGTAAAGAGTGATTCGGTTTCGGGGGGGATATCATTTAGATTTTATCTTAATATCCCACTCTTCCTTCTCTATGTGTGACAAATTGCATTGCCGCTCTGATAATTCTAGTTACCTGCTTGTATTAATAACCCCTATTTGTTTTCCCTGGGCGGACACATTGTATTTTACTTTCCGGATAACGCGGCATGAAATTGCTCCTTGGGTCTTCAGTGATTTTTATATATTAGACACTTAGACTAAAAACTGCGGTTTGTGTGCAGATGAACTTTGTTTATAATCCAGAGTCGTGAAGGTGCGGCTCCTCAGGTGAGATGGAAATCATCCCCGCTTCTTTTAGATAAGCGCGACATACGTCATAAAATAACGTGAAACAATTCACTCATTCATTCATGTACAACCATCACCCTTTCATTCACACGCCATGAGGAGAAATACGACCTTTCAATCATTCATTGGTGTATCATGTAGAGACATGACGCCATTCACCCTCTCATTCAGAGACATACAACTATTCACCCTGTCACTCACAATTTATATAAAAACATACAACATTCACCCTGTCACTCATAATTCATATAAAAACATATGTCATATATATGTCAAACATATGTCTGTCATTCACAATTTATATAAAAACATACAACTATTCACCCTGTCATTCACAATTCATATGAAAACATACAACATTCACCCTGTCATTCACGCGTCTTTAAGAGACAAACACCCATTTATTCATTCATTCATTCAATGTTCATATACCCTATAGAGACATACAAAATTCACCCTCTCATTCACATTTCATATAAAAATACACAACATTCACCCTCTCATTCACACATAAAATAGACACATATAACCATTCATTCATTCATTCATTCATTCATTCAATGTTCATATACCCTATAGGGCAGCGGTGGGCAAACTTTTGACACTGGGTCACCACTAGATACAATTCACATGAAAAAAACACATTTGTTAGCGATGCATATCAAAATAAAACCAGTTTTGTGTTGAAGGCTCTGACGTTTGCTTGCATTTCATGCACAAACCAGTTTTTCCCCTTGTAGCTTCACGTGCAGCTTCATGTGTGTCAGCACACATCTTCAGATCTTTGCACTTAGGACCTTAAAACACTTTATAGCCTTGACTTTGACACTTTATGGTTTTATTTGTATTTCTTATTCCCCCACCTTTTTTCTACTTGTATTTATTATTGTTATGTTTTACTTGAAACTCTGGCACAACAATTTCCTTCGGGATAAATAAAGTTGTTCTTATTCTTATGTCCACAGTAAAGGCTACATCACAAAGCCAATCCAGCTCAGGAAAATTCTCAAGTGTTTTCATGTCGCTCCAAAAATGAAATAATCTCCTGTTTGAGCTTCCACGTTCATCGCAATCCGATCATTCAATCGTTCACATCAAGTATGAACTCTGCCCCAATCTTCGGCGGGCCGGATTAAAAACACAAACGGGCCGGATGTGGCCCGCGGGCCGTAGTTTACCCTTTCCTGCTATAGAGGCATACAAACCATTCACCCTCTCCCTGTCACGTCATATAGTGACATGCAACTATTCACTCATTCATTCATTTATTGTTCTTATGAAGGCATACAACTATTCACCTCGTCATTCACACATGATATGTGTGTGTTTGTGTGTGTGTGTGTGTGTTTAGGGAGGGTACTTTGATAATAGGGACACGCCATAATCACATCCCACGGCTAAACAGGCTCATACATCAACAACACAACACGTATGTGCGGGAGATGGCTCCAGATGATAGCCAGAAAAGTTCCAGGAGCAATTTAATTTGGAAATACGAGGCTGCGAGCGTCACGGAGAACCCCGCTGCATCCCTTCCTCCTGATTTGTGTGAATTAGTTTAATTTAGGATCCCCATTATCCCCCCGCGGTGATTCGAATTCAGCCCCGCCACGACCGAAACCCGCAGACGGTTTTCTTTTGTGAACGTTTGATCAGATTATCTCCACCAGAGATGGATGGAACAAAGTGTTTCTTCCCGTCTCTGATGTGTGTGTGTGTGTGTGTGTGTGTGTGTGTGTTTTCCTCCTCGTCCCAAATGCCAGAGTCACTGCGTGGACAAATTCAGTTTGGTCCCGCTGTGATCCAAAGCAGATGCATCTGGCGCCCTCCTCTTTTGGGAAACCACACGGGAAGAAAACATGGACGCTTCGGAGGGAAGATTCAATCATGTTTCTGCGTCCTGGATAAACATTGCGGGTGATTTAACGGTCTCCACTGAGACGCAGCTCTCATCACTTTGTGGGCTTTCCAATGGATAACATTCACCCATTCACACACACACACCGGAGGATCAAACCTTCTGATCGGTCGATCGGGTGTCCTGTATGTAGATACGCAAGCGTTTACTCACTCGTTCACACATTCACCCTCTCATACACAAGTTATATAGAGAAACACAACCATTCATCCTTTCATTCACACGTCATATGGAGACATGCAACAGTTCAAACTCTACCTCACTCATTCACGTCATGTAGAAACAAAATTCACTCAGTCATTCACAAGTCATATAGAAACACGCAACTGTTTACTCACTCGTTCACACTATTCACCCTCTCATACACAAGTTATATAGAGAAATACAACATTCATCCCTTCATTCGCAAGCAAACAAAATTCACTCATTCATTCATTAATTATATAGACATGCAACCGTTCGCTCACTCGTTCACCCGTAGAATAGAAACAACAATTCATCCTTTCATTTACATCATATAAAAACATATAATACTTCACTCATTCATTCATAAATCATATAGAGACACGCAACCTTTCACACACTTGTTCACGCGTCGTATAGAAACAAACAACTTTTCATCCTTTCATTTACATTATATAAAAAAATTCAATACTTCACTCACCAATTCATAAATCAATGAGACACGCAATTGTTTACTCACTCGTTCACATGTCGTATAGAAACAAACTATTCATCCTTTCATTTACATTATATAAAAACATATAATACTTCACTCACCCATTCATAAATCATATAGAGACACGCAACCTTTCGCTCACTCGTCCACGAATCGAATAGAAACAAACAACTTTTCATCCTGTCATTTACATTATATAAAAACATATAATACTTCACTCATTCATTCATAAATCAAAGAGACACGCAATTGTTCGCTCACTCGTTCACGCGTCGTATAGAAACAACTATTCATCCTTTCATTTACATCATATAAAAACATACAATACTTCACTCATTCATTCATTCATAAATCATATAGAGACAAGCAACCTTTCGCTCACTTGTTCATGCGTCGTATAGAAACAAACTATTCATCCTTTCATTCAAGCCACATAGAAACATACAAGCCTTCACTCACTTCTTCACAAGTCATATGGAGGCAAATCCATTCACTCTTTCACTCACACGTTTGGTTATTTTAGGATCCCGCATGCTGTTTGGACTGCGAGAGGAACCCGGAGAACCCGGAGAACCCTGAGGAACCCTGAGGAACCCTGAGGAACCCCACGCAACACATGGGAGAAAGGAATCCAACCGCGGAAAAATCCAGGAGAAACGTCCATGTTCGTCTGTGCTCTCCGAGAAGCTTATCTGTGAGATTTTAGTTGTTTACCGGCCCGGCTTTTGACGATGTACCGTCGCCGCGGCAACGAGCAAGGCCGCAGCGGCGACACAAATTCCTTTTTCTCTCTCAGACATTACGGCTTTTTACTGATTTAACACGTGAAAGCGCTCGGGAGGCCGCGGCGCTCACAGAATCCTAATGAAGGAGCGTCAAATTAAGTTCTTTTTAAGATCGCAAAGGCAATAAAACAGGGACGTTGACGAGGAAATGAACGGGAAGACGGGGAGATATTCCCTCCATGAGCTCCAGCACGAGTACGCACTCCGATTTATAAATGAAAACCGTCATTTCCAGAATAAAAGCCGCTACTTCTTCTTTTACACGCTTTGAACGCTGCGACTTAAACAACGATGCGGCTTTTGGATGGATTTTTTTTTGGGGGGCTAACGTGCTTCACGCCGCCGAAACATTTAACTTTGTCGCATCGGACCGATGAAATGACCGTGAAATTCTGAGGACGTTCACAGAAGAAGACGAGTTTAATGGTTTTAGTGCGCTGGAGGAAGACAAAATAACGGATGAAATGGAAAACAGATTATTATTGCAATTTCTGGACTATTGAGCGCACCTGAATATAAGCCGCACCGGCTAAAAATAACAAAATAAATATACGTGTAAAAATATAGGTCACACTTGTCTGTAAGCTGCAGGTCGCCATGTTATAACATGAGATATTTACCTTTTTTATTTCACTTTTAATTAAATAAATAGCGGTAGCATCCACAAATACCTACTGGAGATGCTTTTTACCGAACAGTGCCTGTAACACGGCTGATAAAAAAAAATTAATCATAAATAGCACAAGAAAAAGTCCATTTATTTTCCATCCCTGCTTTGTCCTGCTCCAGCTGATCGCTATCTTAAAACCATTCAACTCGTTTTCTTCGGCCTCAGAATTCGCTCCTTCATCGGCCCCGATGTGACGAAGCCAAATGTTTTGGCAGCTTGTTTGGTTACTTGTTAGCCCCAAAAAATCTAAAAATTAGCCTCATTGTTGTTTAAGCCGCAGTGTTCAAAAGTAGCGTCTTACAGTCCAGAAAATACCTTCATCTTTTTGGTGTTACAGCACTGCTCGGAGAATTTCCAGCACGTATTTGTGGATGTTACCGGTATGTTGAATTAAAAGTTGAAAAAAATGTTTCTGTGTAAATATCTCATGGACACCCGCGGCTTATAGCCTATATATGTACACATAGATTTATCCATTTCTTCTTAGCCGGTGTTGCTTATGTTCGGGTGTCCTCGGTGCCCCGGAAATGACGTTAGATATATAAATAAAGCCCCGATGCAGCACATGTTCATCTCGTCAAGCGCCGTCCCTTGACAGGCGAGACGCAGATTTGAGGTAATGAGTTAATAAGGCAGACCGAGCCTTCAGACATCGGCGGAAAGATTTCCGATAGAGCCCGATTGGACTCCTTCCCTCCCCGGCACCGACCGCAGATGGCCTTTGGAGATCAGTGGAGCGGACAAACCGAGCTAACGGGCCGGAAGGGGACGGAGGTGCACGTCGATATCTCTCGCCGCCCAGGACCTCCAGAGAGGCTGAGGAGAAAAACACAAACAGACCCGAGGACACGAGGAAGGAAACTTCAGAGGAATCTGCGTCGCGGAGCCGACGAAACAGAACGAATCAATTGACTGATTCAACGGTCGGTTTCTACGGTTCATCTTGTAAATCACCGCCAGCTCAGAGCTGGTTAGCATGCGCTAACATCCAAAGGATCGCCTCGTGTCCCGATGGTGTATCTGCAGAAGGTACCTCGGGTACGAAAGGAACTTCTTACACCTCCAAGAACCTGTTTCTTGGACCTCAGGTCCATTTAAGCTCCTACTCTGATCCAGGGTCTATTTTGGTGGAGCTCTCAATCCGCAATCGTTACGAGATACTTCTTGTTGACCGCAATGCACCATTTATAAAAACCACCGTGGACAAAATGGACAAAAGAAGCAAGAAATGGAGTAACAAAGAAGTCCAGAAGCTCTTCTGGCCCACTAAGCTGCAGAAGGGTTTCCAGGGCTGGCAACATTTTGTCCCAAAATGAGTCCAAAGCTAGCTAACGGCTAACAGCTGAAAACACTGCGGCAGGTTCAGCCTTCTTGATGTCCACGTCGTCTTCCGCTTCTTCTTCTTCTTCTTCTTTTCTTCGGCGGTTTGTTTTTGAGGTGCAAGTAAGAGATGCTGGCATCCTACCGGTCCCTCCCGTGGTCTCCTCCTGCCGGGGGGAACGCAAAAGTAGAAGGTGCCACCGGGAGGAGGCTACTTCCTGGAACCGAATTGAAGTTGGACAGTTACAGTGACTCGCGTTGCCATCTCCACAGATGGCCGTGGCCAAATCCCCAGCCACAGCAAACATACATGCAATCTGTGCGTTCCTTTCTGTCAGCAAAAACCAGAAGAGCCTCGGCCAGGAGAAAAAAAAAGAAAAAAAAAAAATCCATAAACCTCTCGTCCGTCTCTGATCCTCAACTCCGCCGTTATTTTCCGAGCGACGCCGTATCATCGGAGCTCGTAAACGTGCAACAGGTGTAGCTTCTGGCTCCCGTCGCTTTCACCCCGTCTCTTTGTCACGCCACGGGTGATCCTCGTTGTCATTCACGCCGCGTGCGAAGGTCAACACTTTGAAGCGAGGCGTCGGCGGGGGGGGGCAGAATCAGAGGAAGGAGATGAGACGAAACTGTGATTGACTGATTTGCCGGGGCGGAGGGGTAGGTGGGTGGTGGGGGGGTGGGGGGGCGAGGACGCCTAATAGAATATGCATAACAATGAGGAATCGGGAGAAGAGAGGTCCTCGTTACCACGGCAACACGCCTGCCATTGTGGCGTATCGCCGTTGCTTCGAAAGCCACGAGGGTTGCGTTGCGCGGAGACCGAGGGGGGGGCGTAAGGGGGGACGTTAAGGACTCAAAGTCCAACTCGAGGTAACACACAAATACACAACCCCTCCTGCTTATTGGAGGTTCTCAGTCTGATTTCAGGCTACTTCACTTCTACTGTCAGTTCAGGCCACTCTGCACCTTCCGAACAACCAGGAAAGATCTACCAGCAGAACTTCCACTTGAGCCTCAGTCCGTGAGATCCATCAGGTTGACTCCTTTGTTTGGAAATCCCACAAAAGTAGCCCACATTAGCATAACAACCCCCTCAGACCTAGTTTCTGCCCTCTTCACAAAATCCTTTGGTGGAGCTCTTGATCCACAACCAGTGGCAGATACTTCTTGCAGACTGCAACGCACCATTTATAAAAACGACAAAATGGGCAAATGCGGTGAGAAGTGGAGCGATCAAGAAGTCCAGAAGGTCTTCTGGCCCGCTAAGCTACAGATGGGTTTCCCGGGCTCGCAGAGGAACATCAGCATTTTGTCCCAAAATGAGTCCAGAGTTAGCTTATGGCTAACAGGGTTCATGCTACAGTTGATCTCACGTTAAGGATTCCAAGTCCAACTCACAGCAAAACGCAAAAACACAACTCCTCCTGCTTTGTGGAGGTTCTCAGTCGTCCAGGTGTATTCTTGTTGTGTCTACTGGACTCGTATGTCTTCTCTTGAAGACATTTCACCCCTCGTCCCAGAGGCTCCTACTGAACTGAAGGTTGGTGAGGGGTGAAATATCTTCAAGTGAACAAAATTCAAGTCCGGTTGCCTCGACAAGAGGGAGTGAATGGTTGTATCTCTTTCTATGAACGAGGGGGTGAATATAAAACCGAGTTTCTTCCATTGAGATAACAAGCCACCATAAAACCTGGACCTGCCCAAAACCCAAAACGGTTCTATTTGGAAACTCCCGACGGGTCATTAGACCTGTAGAATCCTCTGGAATGAAGGCTGAGACGTCCTCAAGTGAAGACATACAAGTCCAGTCACCACGACAAGAAGATTTCAACAAGAATCCTCCCTCTCAGTCTTTCATTTCCTTCTGTCTCCAGTCTGCGGAGTCATTTGTCGGATTATCGAAATTGAGTTGTCATTTCCTTGAAGCTCCCGGTGGGTGGACGGGGTCGGGCGGAGGGTCTGCCATCGCTCACAGATCACCGAGGGGGGTTGGAGGGGAGGGAGTCGGGGAGGGTCAAGACATTTTTTTTTTTTTTCACATTTACCGCAGATATGACACGTTTTGCGGCTTCTTGTTCTGCGGAGAACGAAAACCCTCTTCGTCCCGGATCTTTCGAACCGTCCGTCAGACCGTCGTCTCCTCCGACCAGAACGGCGGGCGGAGGGAAGAGGAGGGGAAGGGGGTGACCGTTAGCGGCGGCCTGGTCACTTCTAATAGAGATGGATGAAGGACAGAGAAGTGGAGTGGAATTTGCTAGGAGACAGAAAACAGAGATATTAGAAAAATATATTAGTTATCATCCCTGCGAGGCCATATGGAAAAAGGCTTCCCCCTCTCCTCCTCCTCCTCCCTCGCATCTCTTTTCCTCCCTGCCTCTCTCATTTATTTCAATTTGTCATGCCTTACTTTTCCCTTAAGAGAGCGCGCCGGCTGCTGAGAGGCCCCATATAGGCCGCAAAATTGTGTCTGCGCCCGAGCTGTAATGAAACATTTAGATGCAGGAGGAGAGCGATGGCTACGCGTTAATACGGCCGTCGGGTGGCTCTCTTTTTTTTTTTGGTGGCGCCGGAAGAGGCGTCAAAGGTCGGGGGGAAGACACGTATGGCGGCGGAGAGCCTTCTCGTTTGCAACGGATGAGGTGGAAATGGCCGGGAAACTCAAAGACGGAGTGGACGCTGGGCGGAAGCCGCGGGTAGACGGCAGGGGTTCGAGGTTTGGTTCGTCTTCTGACGTCGCTACAAGATGCGTTTTCATCTACGCGGGTTCCTTAAGGATGAACGACGCGACACGGGTGACGAAATAGGATCTTCAGCCTCATACACCGAGGCAGGGTCTTTTTCAGAAGATACGTCTTGCAGACGCCATTTTTTAAGAACTGTGATGCGACAAGATGGACGGGAGCGGCGAGAAACGGAGCGTCGAAGACGTCCGAGCTCTTCTGGCCTGCTACGCCTCAGACGGGGTTCCAGGACTTGCAGAGGAGCGTCTCCATTTTGGCTCTAATAAGTGTGAAGTTAGCGAACGGCTAACGGGGTTCTTCACACGCCATCTGATAGCTTATTATTCCATGAACGCTGCTGCAGCTTCCGTCTCCGTGCCGTCCGTGTCGTCCTCCTCTCCTTCTTCTTCGGCGGTTGCTTTTTTTTTTTTTAAGCGAGGAGCTGAAGGTGCGCGTCGCACCACGACCCCTAGAAGAAGCGACTTCCTGGAAAAGAATTAGCGCCAGACGTGCGAAAGCAGCTAATAAACATCGGACTGTTTGATGGTTTCAGCTGCAGATTTACGTACGATTAAAGACTTCGGGGTCACCAGGGTCCCGTGAAAGTCAAAGATCGGACATTTCCATGTCAGAGCAGCAGCCTCCTACCTTCTCCGCTCGGTCGCTTCTCCCAAGATCCCATTAATTTTAAACATCGTGAAAATATTAATAGCAAATGAAATATTAATCCCATCATCACCAACAGTGATTCTAAAAGTGTAGAACATTTTACTTGGCGAAGCGTGTTTCCCACCGCTTCCGCTGGCCTTCCTTCCTCGCCGGCGTGGAGGGGAAGACGTTATGGACCTCCCGGCGAGGACGACCCGCTGAAGTTCGGATTATCCAACTTGCGAGTCACAAAAGGGCGTTTATTTCGTCTTTATATCGAGACGGACGGAGCAGTAACACCATCGCTCCGATCTCGTGGACAACAGAAAAACCCGGGGATGAGGAGGATGAGCGTCTGGACGAACCAATCATTAAGGGTGGAACGGTGTATTTTACATTGCGGTACCACTTCTAACAGCAAAAGTCACGTCCATACCGTAATTCCGTTATTCTGCACATTCCAGTTTATACTCGTCCATTCGTTCCTTTGCGATCTGGAGCCGATAACAGCGCCGCCTACTGCTGGAAAATCTTTTGCAGGAAGGCTCCAATATCACGTTCGCTTGTAACAAGATATTGATTTCCTTGCTGTCAGGTTTGCTTCTTGCAAAAAAGGGGAGGAGTTATAAAGTTTGATGGCCACAAGTAAGAAAGACCTTCCGTGGAGCTCCTCGGAGGTCTCCATCCACATCTGAATGCGAGCGGTTTCTCCAGCATCCTCCTCTCGGTCGCCTCCACCGAAGAGTCCCAATCAACTCCCAGGATGGAGCCGGGTTGCACCTGATTGGTCCAAAAATTATTTCAATTCACCGTCCGCCGAACCAGCTATCATCGGGCGCCAGTCGCCAGTTTTCCCAACTGTCTTCCAATTACCGTATTTTCTGGACTATAGGGCGCACCTGTAGATAAGCCGCATCCGCTCTATTTTAAAAAAAAAAGTAAAAAAAAACATATACAAGCCGCACCAGGCTATAAGCCGCAGATATCTATGTTGAAAAGAAATGTCCTCCAGGACATTTTCAAGTTCAGGCCACCTGCTTTTATGTCCTCTGAAAACTTTTTTTGACTTTTGGCATCGCACGAGCTCTTCCCGCTGCCGCCTCCGACGTCTTACCATAGATTCATTGATGCTAAGCTAGCGTTTCCTTCCTGGATAGCAAGCTCCATGGCCTTCAACTTAAAACTCCCATCATACGAGCTTCTTCTTGTGGTTTCCATGATGAAGGGGCGAGGATTTGAAAATGAGTACCCTCTGCTTTTTATCTGCTATTCTTCTTTGCATTGATTTATACGTCTTATCTTATTTTGGATTCCACTTCCGCGGTGGAAGAAAAATCCACGGAATAGCCGCACTTTTAGGTTCAAAACCTGGGAAAAAAAGTGGCGGCTTGTAGTCCAGAAAATAACCTGCCGCATGTTTTTGGACTGCGAAGAGGAAACCCACTCAGATACCGGGATCATTCAACGCAAATGACGTCAGTGGAAGACCAGCTCCATCCTGGAGCACCTTCGGATGTAGACCCAGACCACCGAGGACCTCCACAGAACGTCACAGAAGGTCTTTCTTATCCGTGGCCATCAAACTATAAAACCCCCTTCCTTTTCTGCGGGAAGGAAACCCGACATCGATATCATGTTCGGTGTGAAAAAGAATTTCCTTCGGGATTAATAAAGTTCTTTTCTATTCTATTCCAGCGTGCGGTGACAGGCAGAACAATGAAACGCTTCCGCCAGAAGGCGATGAATGAACCGGAGAATCTCAAACAGCAGAATCATTAGCGACGCTTCGAGTGAGATAAATATTTTAAAAGAAAAAGTAGACAATCATTCTGACCCGGATGGAGGCTCGAGTATCGGGAGCGGTCAGGAGAAAGTGGAAAAAAAAAATATGTGAGCTCAAGACGATACAATGAAATTTATATTGCAATTCCTGCAAGAATATCAGCTTGGTGTTCAACCAAACACCAAGTAAATAAATAAACAGTTTCATCTATTTTATTAAAAACCTTTTTAACGCGGTGTTATTTTTCTACTGTAAAATTGGCGCCGTGGGAAACGTTAATCATCGACACCCCCGGACGATTTTGGAATCTGCGATTAAAAACCTTTCAGGCTGCCTGTCCTGTTCGTTTTACTGTACGTCGTCCGGATCCATCTATCTTCCCATCTATCCAGCGTTTGTCTGCACGTTCCACGTCTGATCCAGTGCCAGATCTCCCACACGGACGGCCGCTCTCCACTTAACATTTCTAAAATGAAATAAAACCGGTGGAACGCTCAACAAAGTTGACGGCTTCCCTTTATTTTTCTCTTAATGCAGTGCAGGCTGTGGCTTCGGGCGCACAATCTCTTCATTACAAGCGTAGCGCCATGAGATGCAAGCGCGGGGGGGGGGAGGAGAGTGTGTGTGTGTGTGTGTGTGTGACTTTGTAAGTCAAGGACGCCTTGCTTATGTTATGGTAAGATCAAAGGGTGACATATCATTGTGAAATCTTGCCGGGTCCGAGGTCTGCGGCAGGACGCTTTGAGGCCGGCGAGGAAACGCCGTGTTTCGTATGCGCCGCGGAATCGAGGCGGGGGTGCGAGAGAAAGTCAACATGTTGTCGCGCTTTCGGGGTTTTTCCAAACCATCTTGCGGTGTCTGGATTCCCCGGTTCAGGTGCGAGTGAAGCGACATTTGCCGGATGAAGATGGTGATTTTTACCGGCTCCTTTTTGGAAGGAGCGAGGGAGTAAAAGGCCCGGGTTAAATTAGCTTTTGATAAAAGACACCAGAAATGAGCTTGTCAGAGATTCCTCTTCCAAAATGAGTAATACGGCGGCGCCGTCCTGCAGGATCATCGCTCGTGCCGGCGCCGTAACCCCGGGGGCGGTTATATAACTTCCTCTCTATAGGCTTGTACATTTGCCTTATAGATTTCCAGAGCCAATTTAAGCCCATTCATTTGCGCTATGCAAGCGGCATGACAGACTTATGGCATAACCATCAGGCTAATATAATTAGTCTATAGTTATAAAAAGAAAGGCAGTAATGAATTGTTTAATTCCGGAGCGAGAGTAATCCGTTTTCCCGCATAAAAGTTCTATTATCTCACCGTGGCACGTCCTCTCCGAGACGAGATGTCGGCCTCGCTTGTTGAACACCGTACGTGCACGTTTTGCACAATGGCGGCGGACCCATGCCGCGCTAGCGCATGAACAGCGGCGTGCAGTCGGTCGAGGCACGGGAGGCCGGGCCTCACCTGGCATGATGGGGAGAAAAAAATGCAAAATGAAATGGTTATGTTTATTCAGTGACTTGGACTATGAAGTTATTTTCCATTCAACGTCACCGTTTTTCGTTATTTTTTTCAAAATCGCTGAAAAAAAATTCACATGTTCACACGTTCGAATATGAAGAAGAGGCGTGCGTTGACGCGGCAACCAGCTGAGCCCACTATGGATTGCGCAATGGTTCTGCTAGCTGTGCTAGCATGCTATGCACTGAGACCGCAATGATGTCTCTGTGGATTTCATTATTAAAAAACACTTTTAATATATGAAGTAAATTTTCATAGTTTAGCCGATATGTCTAATGTTTTTCGACTGTAGCGTGTTTTTCGTAATCATAAAACAACTGCGAAGAGACATTAGGTGAGGCACGCAGTGACGGTGCCTCATGCTAGGGGGCGCCGCTGATCCCAGGGATCCTTCTTACTACTCGGCTACGGAATAATAGAATTAGCAATAGGAAGCTACAGTTAACAGTTAGCAAGTCAAGTGCAGCCATCCAACTATTTTTTCCCCGATCTCATCGGGCTGTATAGCTCACAAACGGTGAGGGATGAATGTAAATTTCCTGGGCAGCTTTTTAACTTTTTGGCCCAGAAGGATCTCATTCAAACTGTTCCTGAGGCGACAAAGTTGCTCCGGCCGGCGGTCGCCGTTCCGGCTCCGACAACATCGACGGGGCGCTCGTTCTCGGCACCGAAAAGACTCAAGGACGATTTCTTCACCGGCAGCGATTTTCCATTGAGACAGAGAGACTTTTAAAACTGAAGAAAGAAACAGAAGACTTCTACAAGCAAGTTATCGATGCTTTTCTTCAGAAGGAGCGGCGCATGGACTCCATTTATAAGTAAAAGTAAGAGATAATAACGTTTTCTTACATGTGCTTTTCTTACTTTGCTACAGTTTGTCTATGTAAATAATGCTGGTATGACATTTTAAACAAAACACGTCAACTGCTGCCAATAAAACGGCGAATAAGCTGCTCTGTAGGGTTCATATATCAGTAAATCTGAGCGTGATGACGTCACCGCTCATGAATATACAGCACGACGGCGGCCACGCGATGGAAACGTCGCCACCCGTCAGTCGGATCTTCCCCTCGGGCGACGAGGTGGGAAGAACGCTGGGTGGGAGCGCTGCAGGTCTTCTGCTGCAGGGGCCCCGTATGGACCCTCCTGTCTGCTGGAGGGTGAAATGAGCCCAGGTAGAGCATACTGAGCAGCGGCGGATAGAAGGCTCCACGCACATCTGCATGTTTTCCGTCCCATAAATCGCCGTCGACCATCGGATCGAGGCGCAAAAGGCGTTTCTTCTCGCCGGATCTCGCGCGCACGCCTGAGAAGAAAAAAAAAAAAAACAAAAGCTTCAAAAGCGACACGGGGAAAGGACGGAAACCTCGAGCGAAAAACCAACAACTTTCATCAGATTGATTTAGATGCAAACGGCGTGCTCGCACATGGTGGAAAATGACACTTGTTTCCTATTTTCTTATTTTTTCCCCCCTCTGTGCTCGGCTTTGCAAATTAAGTGGAGTGTTTGTGACAGCTTGATGCTGGCGGAAGCAACGGCAAGCGGAGCTTTGGATTGCAAATGTTCCCCGAGGGGGCCGGCCCCGGTTTGATATACTTAATAAACTTCAAATCCGACAGGCTGGCAGAGGCAGCGCGCCGCCGCTTATTTCTCTCCTTTCCCACTGTGAGATATGGGGCCCTGTGGAAATAGGAACGAGGAAAGTTGAGACACTTTTTCTAGAAAGGATCAGAAAAGAAAGGTGTGTGTGTGTGTGTGTGTGTGTGTGTTTGTGTGCGCATACGCTTCGTACGTGAGACCAGCCTGAAACAACACAACCCCGGCTCTGGAAATAAAGGAATTTGTTTTGTTCTAAATCAAATAATATAGTCGCAGGGCTGAGAAAGTAAACATATTTAATATAGATTCCCGCACCAGAAGCACCGGTTCATATTTGAATTATCTATCATGAGGCTACTCACATCGATAAGGCGTATGATTTAATAAGAAGAAGAATATTGGTAATTATTGCTGCACGCCGACGCAGGGGTTGGATTCCTTTCTGTCTCCATGTCCTCCAGGTGTCTGCCTGGGGTTCCTCCAGGTTCTCCGGGTTCCTCCCACAGACCAAACGCATGCAGGAGGTTCACCGGAGATCCCACCGAATGACGGGTGAATAAGCGATACGGATAATGAACCAATGGATGGATGAGCACGGATGCTAATAATGCTAAATATATTCAAATGATTGGTCCTGCGGTTGAACCACATGCATGTTTTTGGACATTTGGAAACCACACCGGGGACCTTCTTGCTGAGACAGAGGACGTTCTCCATTGTGGCTGCATTACTGATAAAGCAGGTGATTAACGGTCATTTAGATTCCTAATTCCCGATTTGATCGAACGCAGGCTCGCCGTATTAATACAACCAGCTGACGCCGCGATTCCGCAGAAACGTTTGTCTGATTTACCCGCTGAGATAAGGGGCCGGCACCAAGTGGATTGGGCTACGGTACATTTTCACCGATTGTGAGAGTGAGGAGATGCGGTGCCCATTTTTAAGAGATGTACAGAATTGCGGTAACTATGGAGGAATAAAGTTGATGGGGCATACAATGAAGTTTTGGGAAAGTATAGTGGAAACTAGAACGAGAGCAGAAAGGACCAAGAAAGAGCAGCATTTGCATTAAAAGCACTGGTAGAGAAGGACAGAGAAGGTCGGAGGGAGCTTCATCGTGCCTTTGTAGACCTAGAAAAAACATACAACAGGGCGCCAAGAGAGGAATTATGGTACTGTATGGTACAGTATGTACTGTATAGACTGGAGCAGGACATGTATGCCAATTATGAGACAGCGGTGAGCTGTGCTGTAGGTGTGGCAGAGAAGTTCAAGATGGAGGTGAAGCTGCATCAGGGGTCAGCTCTGGGGGCCTAACTGTTTGCAGTGGTGATGGACAGGCTGGAGATCATGTACCATGTATGACTTATGTGGAGAACCAGCTCTTCTACTCTATCCATACAACCATACAACCATAACAACCTATCTTTAACTTAAAAACAAACAAAAATGTGCAATATTCAGAAACTGTGCAATATTTCATCTCATCTCATAACAGCTACACTATAATGTTCCCTTCTATCATACTATTGTGCACTCCTTACCTCACTTGTTACTAAGACACTTATAGTTTTATCACTGCTTACTAAGACACTTTATAGTTTCACTGAAACACTTTATAGTTTATAGTTTATTTTTATTTCTAATTCTGCCTTTCTTTTATTATTTATTACTGTTATATTTTCTGTAACTCTGGCACTGCAATTTCCTTCGGGATTAATAAAGTTGTTCTTATTCTTATTCTTATTATTCTTATTCTATCCAGGATTGCGCACCTACTTCTGGTGAAGATATCTGCAGTCTCCCTGCTTTGCACTATCAACTTAGAAGCTTCCCCGAAGCACCGCCATCCCTGGCCAGGCCTCAAACCGCCCTCGCTTCAACCCCAGAGCGCCGTCAGACCGGCACACTCCTCGGGAAAAAAAATTGCAAAACCTAAACGGCGGGATGGCGCCGAAGTGTAATCCGGCAACATCTCTCAGGAGTTCTGTTTAATCCTCCCCTGGTAAATTAAAGTGAGAAATTGAATTAAAAGCTTTTCTTGTCCAATAATACAGATTTAGAACAAAGTATCTGATAGGGAGGGGGGTACGGTAGTCTGACACATCCTCACAAGTCTAATCTCTCACGTACACGCCATGTTTGATGTCCAATTAACTGGAATGCACACAACTGAATATCCCGTTGAAACCCCATTATCGAGACCGACTGTCAAACGGCCCTGAGCTGCGTCTCCAATGAAGCCGGATGTTTTCAGCGGGAGTTGGAGAGCAATAAAATAATGCTCATGTCGGGGGTCGGGGGGTCCTCCAGATAGAATCGATGGAAAGGTGACCGTAACCGAAGTCACCCAGAATCTCTGAAGTCGTACGTATGCATCAAGAAACGGGACTAGTTTGTGGAAAAATGAAAGGGAGGATAGAAAAGCGAGAGAGCGGACGTAAACAAAGCGTGGGGTACCTAAAACACGTCCCATTAGACGCCCCAAAACGGCTCATTCTTCAGCCACGCTCTCGGAAATATACTTTTTAGATTATTTACAGGGTTGCTCCTGCAGGTCCAAATGCCACAAGCAAGTCGAGGACGACGTAACCTCGGGGAAGGAAACCTCGATGAACCGCGGGACTTGTAGGATTTCGTTTCTCATTCGGAATTCAATGATGTTGGACAAAGTGAGACACCCATAAATGTACAATGAAAGGTGCAAGAGGTCTTCACCGGTGAGAAGGCCCGCCAAAGATTTCCATACCTCTTACTTACCGGAAAGGTAATGCGATTTCTGTAGGGAAGGATGTGAAATGCGTCCAGATGTTACCATCTGTCCTTAAATGTCCTCTGACACGTATTCATCCAGTCATTTCGGATGCTACCGGTGTTCTAGCTCAGCTGTACAGGTCACATTTAGAGGCATACAAGTATGCACCCTGTTGTTCTGGTGTCCTATAGAGCAGGGGTCCCCAACCCAGGGTCCCCGAACCGGTACCGGTCCGCAAAGAGAACTCTCCTCGGTACAAATGATGTTCCGGATCTCATTTTGAAAAACGACTGTTTCCGCCTTCGCCTTACTGCCGCACCTGATCTTGTAGTCGCCTAATATAAGGTGTAATTGTTGTATTCCCGTATCATATGGAGACCCCTTCCGTTCTGACATCTGGACATTTCAGAGTCTCCACTGCGTATCCAACCAACCGCTTTCCTGATTGAAATGGGAACCTTGAACCCTTTTCTCCCTAAAGTCGCAATTTTCCCTCTACAAACTATTTCCTATCATCCCGGGCGGAGAGGAGGCGGGGCGCCCGCTCCCGTCGCAAATCCTCACAAAGCCGGAGAAAAGTGGAAATGGATGTACGGCCGCGATGTAGCCGCTTTATGATTAGAATATTTGAAAACAGAATTTCAAACAGACCGGTGACCTTTCAGCTCGACGCCGCTGAGCCTCTGCAAAAGGAAAGGGGAGGCGTCTGAAGTCCCGGTGACGCCGGGCCGGTAATTGTGAACCGCTCTCTCCCCGGCTGTTGTGAGAGGAAGAAGGCGAGCGAGTGCTGAGGTTGTGAGAAGAGAAGCCCAGCCATCCCTCTAATAAGCTCCTGTGGGACCGACACCGACGCTGCTGCTGCTGCTGCTGCTGCTGCTGCAAGTGCTTGCAACCCATCTGCAAAACCAGAGCTACTTTGAGGGAGGAGCTTAAGGAACGAACCTTCTCGGTTACGGTCCGACCGGCTTATTGGGCGGATGTCTGATGTGATGGCATCGCCGTGATCGCCGGTGGAAGAGCGTGTGATGCAACAATCTTGGAATTGACTGGAAGGGAAGGGGCGTGTTCTCCGGGTTCTTCCAAAAACTGTCCAAAAACATGCAGGAGGTTCAGCGGAAACTCCACGTCAGCGGTTCCCCGGACTTTTTTTTTCATGAAAATGGCACGGCGGCTCAATGAAGAACATTTTTTGTCAGTTCACAGTATTTAATCTGAAAACAACCATTACACTTTATACAAGGCAATTACAATAATTTTGCTCTAAAATAAATAATAGTAAATAAATAAATTAATTGTAAATTACAAATAATAATAAATTAAAATAAATAATACATATTAATAAATTAATAATGAATAACAAAAAATATTAATACATATATAATTAATTATAAATATAAATAAATAATAAATATAAATTGAATAAATAGTAAATAATAAATCTGGTAGCAGTCGATTTACGGAGGTGCAGGTATGGGCCCCAAAAAAAGACATTTGTTTGACGACCAAGAAGAAGAGCGATGGTAAAATCGGTTGAAAAGGATTTTTTTTAAGGTTTTCGTAGCTTCGTTAGCTAGCCGTTCGCCACAATATGCATAGCGGTCGATGAACCCGGAACCCAGGTTTTTGCAGGTAGGAATTTTGATATTTTCTTTTAGATGCAGCTTTCTTTTCGCAGCCGGTCTGCGAGGCCTCTGCTGTCTCATCAGTACCTCCCGAAAAAAAGCGACTTTTGTCTCTGGCTCATTTTTTTTCAAGCGCCATCTTGTGGTAGCTGATGTGTGACATGGCGTGACACACTTAAATCCGTCAGTAAGGCGAAAGCGGAAACCGAAGATCTGGAAGGTCCAAAAAAGAACCAAAAAAGGTTTTCTTTTTGGACCGCTGAAAGGGTTAATTGTTTATGCCTGCATAAATAAATCAAATTGTTGCACACGTGAGTGATGATGATTCAGTGTGTAGGTTTTGCGGGTTTTATTGCCGGCTGTAACACAGACATTAGCCACATTACTGGCGTCCAACCGCTTTGCCGCCGACACTAACGCTAATGCTAATGCTAATGCTGTGACCGCGTCTCGGCAAACTAAACGCAGTTTTTCTTATTTACAAAACCAGTATAGCAATTGCTCCCATTTCCCCTCCGTACACGTACATTTACACACATTCCAAACCGACACTCGGCTCCAATTCACAGTAGTCCCGCCACGAGGCTGCAGTTAGCTAGCGGCTAGCGATCGCATGCTATTAGCACTACCCAAGCTACTGTCGACCACAACCCTACAAGTTAAACGGCCATTCGCTCACTTCACCGGGACTCTTTCGCTCGTTTCTACCTATTTACGTGTGGTTATAAATCTTTACCTGTAACACAGACATTAGCCACATTACTAGCATCCAACCTCTTTGCCGCCGACACTAATGCTAATGCTAATGCTGTGACCGCGTCTCGGCAAACTAATCACAGTTGGTTTTACGCCATCCTGTGGTGGAATGTGGTGCTACATACTTACGAACAGTGAGTGAGAGGAAAGGAGCAAGTTGCTAACTCAGGAAATAAAATGAATTAAATATCAAAAAAAAAGGGAGGGGGATGTCTGGTCTTTGCGCTCTCACAAAAAAGTTGCCGTAATTCTCTCTAAAAAGTAAGAATGAAGATCTGGATAGCAAACAAATTACATTACATTACATTACATTGCATTTGGCAGACGCTTGTATCCAAAGCGACTTACAGTAGAGGACATAGGGACTGCAAATACACTTGCAAATACACGATGCACAGGAAATATACAGAACAGTAAGCTTGGGTTAGTGATTTTTTTTTTTTTTTTTTTTTTTTTTTGACAAAGACAAACGTACACACACACACATACACTGCATAGCCTAACTTGCTGCATAACCTGATCTGGGGCATCAGCGCAGTAAAAAGTCCTGAAAGAGAACAGTTTTTAACCTGTTTCTTGAAGGTTGAGAGAGATGATGCTAGTCTTGTTGCTTCTGGAAGTTTGTTCCACCACTGAGGTAGTAGAACTGAGAACAGTTTTGCCTGAGATCGCTTAGAGCGAGCAAAAGGTACTGATGAATGAATGAATGAATGAATGAATGAATGAATGCACAGCTCTCACCAGTAAGTATTGTAAGGCGGCTTCTTTGTCAACGTTGGATAAGCGATGCCGTAAAGCTCGGATGACGCGAGCGGTTCGCCGTCACCGACCGCCATCTTCGAAGGCTCTACTTAACCCCGTCTGTCGGAACGTAGACCTTCCACGGCGGCGGCGGCGGAGCGGAGTTGACAACCGAGGCGGCGTGGCAGCGATGTGATTACATTTCTTGCTTTTTGGAGGGGAAAGGGGAAGGCGGCGGCGGCGGAACCCCTTCCTTTCATTTTCCATCGGATCCGGGATCGGGCCCCCCCGGCGGCTCCGGTCGGTCTTATCTGCTCCCCGGTCTTATCTCCCCTCGTCCCTGCAACCCGCCCGGCGGGGAGGGACGGCGACGCACCTTTTGTCACTTTCAGATTTTTTTTTTTTTCACCCCCCCGGCCGGCGCGGGACGAAAGAGGAGCCCGAGATTAAATTGGTTCTGCGGGCGTCCTCGCCGTGTTCTCCCGCAGGCGCTACACATCCGTGGCGGTCGGGGGTAAAAGGTCAAACCCATTTCATTAAAGCCGTCGTTTTTACGGAATAATTAAACAAAGAGGGGAAGAAAGAGATGAAGGTAACTCCTTAATGACTATATATAGTCGACGCACATAAAACCGTCCTCTACGTTTGAAAGGTAGACTCTCTCTAATGAATATTTCATGGCGGTACTTTTGTCAGCGCTAATATTAATACAAGATGGGTGAATGATTCCTGCGGAAAGCTCGGTTCTGGAGGGAAGCTGAAGGCGGCGAGCCGGCGGCCTTAATGGCGGGACCTTCACGGCGGGGAATCACAAGCTCGGCCAATTAGCCGCTGAAAGGCTGGAGACGAACTCTGACCCCGTCCGCTCCGCCGAGAGTCCTCATTTTGTTCATTAAGCCCCCGGCGTGACGCGGCCCCTCCTGTCCGGGGATCCGAATTACACCGGCATCAGAGGCGAGCCGCCGCAAACCGCCCAATTACAACCTCGGCTCGGCGTCTCCAAGGAGGGGAGGAAACGGAGGAGAACGGTCCGCCGAGATCGGGGGGAAATAATTAGCCGTTCGCTCAAACCGAACCAAGAAGCCGCTCCGGCATTTTTGTAAAGACGTCACCTCGGCGCTACGCCGACGATTATTCCAGAAAAGATCTGCGAAGGTGCGAGGCGTCGGCTGATCTTCTTCTTCTTCTTCTTCTTCTTTCGGCTTTTCCCTTCAGGTGTCGCCACAGCGAGTCAGCTTTCTCCATCTAACCCTATTCTCTGGATCCTCCTCTCTCACACCAACTACCTTCATATCCTCTCACTACGTCCATAAATCTTCTCTTTGGTCTTCCTCCAGACCTTCAATTCCAGCATCCGTCTACCAATATATTCTCTATCCCTCCTTTATTCATGTCCGAACCATCTCCGTCTGGCTTCTCTGACCTTCTCTCCAAAACATCTAACATGTGCTGTTCCTCTGATAGACTCATTCCTGATCCTCTCCATCCTGGTCACTCCCAAAGAGAACCTCAACATCTTCACCTCTGCGACCTCTAGTTCTGCCTGCTGTCTTTTGGTCGTTGTAACAGTTTCTAGTCCAAACATCATCCCTGGTCTCACCACTGTCTTGTACACCTTTCCTTTTATTCTGGCCGATAGTCTTCTATCTCTTGGTACCCCTGACACTTTTCTCCACCCATTCCAACCTGCTTGGATCCATCTCTTCACCTCTTTTCCACACTCTCCGTTGCTCTGGACTGTTGACCCCAAGTACCTGAAAGCCTCCAGCTTCTTGATCTCCACTCCCTGTAGCCTCACCGCTCCACCCGAGTTCCTCTCATTCACACACATATATTCTGTCTTGCTGCGACTAACTTTCATTCCTCTCCTTTCCAGAGCATACCTCCACCTCTCTAGATTTTCCTCTACCTGTTGTCTGCTCTCACGACAGATCACAATGTCATCCGCAAACATCACGGTCCATGGAGATTCCTGTCTAACCTCATCTGTCAGCCTGTCCATCACCATTGCGAACAAGAAAGGGCTCAGAGCTGATCCCTGATGGAGTCCCACCTCCACCTTGAACCTCTCTGTTACCCCTACAGCACACCGTACCAGTGTCTCACAGCTAGCATACATGTCCTGCACCAGTCTAACATACTTCTCTGCCACTCCAGACTTCCTCGTACAATACCAGAGCTCCTCTCTTGGCACCCTGTCATATGCTTTTTCTAGGTCTACAAAAACACAATGCAGCTCCCTCTGGCCTTCTCTGTACTTTTCTATCAGCATTCTCAACGCAAATACTGCATCTGTAGTACTCTTCCTAGGCATGAAGCCATACTGCTGTTCACAAATGCTGACCCGAAGTACCTGAAATCATCCAGCTGATATCTTACTGGTATTACAGAAGCTACAGCGGGGAGGTGAGACCGGCCATGTTGAAGACACCGAGGAGGCGGAGATGAAGATGTGGAGGTTCTTCTCCGGGAGCGATGAGTCCATATGTAGGACGGCAGATGTTCTGTCTTTTCGCGTTTCGCACAAATTGCACTTTGCAAGGTGGAGAACTTTGTACGCAAAGCTCTGGACGGGAAGCCAATTCTCCACATTTTATTCCCTTGTTTCTCAGCAGAGCTTCCGAGCAGCAGCGAAGCCATGGAAGAAATCCAAGGAGCATCTTCTGCGCAGATGGACTATTCAAACACTATAGAATGTGTCAAAAAAAAAAAAAAAAAACCCAATCATTGCATCTTTAAATGTGAGAAAAGTCGCGTGCCCTCAAATTTACAAGGAAATTTTCACGCCTCGTTCCGCGATGGCGCTGACCTCGTCTTGTCGCGCGAAAAAATAAAAATCCTTTAAGCTCATAAAGCCCACTTGAGCTGTTTGGAAAAAGGCTCAAAGCTTGCAAGCTGAGGTTTAATTTTTTTATTTGGGGGGGGAAAAGGGGCGGGGGGGGGATATTTAGATCTTCATTCCTACAAAGTCCGGGGATGAATTTTAAACAAACCCGTGCGTGACAAAGTCATCGAGCTACAGCCGGATGAAGCCGGTTGGTCGGTCCGTTCGTCCTCATCGTCGGCCTGGAAAAACCGATCCCGCCTCCATATTTACAGCGGAATATTCGTTCCTTCACATTTTCTCTGTCAGGAAACTCCGACCCTTGCGGTTCAAGACGGTCAATCGGTGCAACGAAGGCCGGTGCAAAGCGACAGGATGTGAGCGGCGCTCGTGCACGCCGTCACTTTCACATCTCTTTATCTGAGCATCCGGAGAACAACGGAGCAGATAAACACATGCGAAAGTCGGCGGCGTCCGGTTTCGCATTTCACGGCTTCCCGACTGAACGGATTGATCGTTTTGAAATATTAGTAAAAACAGCTCAGCGGGGAAAAGCGTCCGCCTTTAAAACTTGGGCTCAACATGTCCCTCATAGCAATGTTCTGTGAGCAAAGAAAATAAGTGACGCAGTTCCCTCTTCGTGAGAGGGTATTTCTCCCCCAGGAATGAAAATGTCTCGAACACACAGATGCTCTTCGGGGTCAAGTTGTCGAACACATGTGCCATAGAGTCGTTGCAGGTACAAGCAGCTTCGCTCACGTCGCCGGCTGGAAGACAAAAGCGGTGTCGTCAGGCAAAATTAGTTGCAAAGTCCGGTCGGCAGGACGAAATTCGGGCGACTCACAGGTGAAGCGGAGGGAAATGTTGAGAGCGACTTGGAGGACGCAAAGCGCTGCCATAATGGCGATCCCGATCCGGAAGAGTCGCTCTGCCGGCACAAACTCGCGTCAGGCAAACGGAAGCGTTCCAAGACGATCTGTTCGCAGGTTTTGAGTTTTCTTACCCGGCTGTTCAGCGCTCCTCTTGGATTTCCCGAAGCGGTGGACGTTAGAATAGCAAGGGTTCTTCTCCATGGTGCTTCTTGGCTGGACTGGACGGAGAGCGACCAGGCGGGCTGCCTCGATCTGCCTCCGAGCCCCGTCAACGGGAGGAAGGAAGTTGCCAAAGGAGCGCGTTCCTTTTTTCTGCTTTGGAATAATTCTTAACTCAACAGCATCACTCTCCCTTCCCTAGTTCCTCTTTTGATTTGAACGCTTGATTTTTTTGGGTGACCCTGGCGAGTGTACGTTTCTAATCTATCCTCTTCTGTTGTTTTCACCGCCGCGATCAGTGTTTGGCCCGAGGCGAGGGGCCTTTACGGGAAAGTAAACCTACAGCGGTTATTTTCTGCTCAGTTCTCACAAAAAGTTACTATCGGCATAGTTTTACCCTCACGTTGCGTACAGATTATTTTAAAATGTCATATTTTACTCATGATATTCTATTTGAGAAGCGCGAGAAGGCAAGAGGGATCTGGAATCTTTCAAGGCAGGGTCTTTGAACGTTTCGTTTTTTTGCGCTCCCCTTCCATCGCCAAAGATATGAGTTCATGCAGAGCTGAAGGTGTTCAGTGCCAGAGTTTAAATGTACCTTAAGATTTTTAGACACGTCAAGCCTTTTTATTTACTGGAAATGTATATTTAATATAAAAGCCTGGTCGGGATAGAAAGGTACTAAGACCCATCCAGCCCCTTTTAGGACCACGGAAGGAACCGGTGTGACATGTATGCTTCGGCTCGACACTCAACAACAAACCACCAAAGAAGAAGAGGAATACGAAACAGACAACACGGAGGTTGAAGCTGCCACAGCATTCATGGAACATCAGCCATCAGATAGGTTGAAGTGTTTTTATCTCCTCTCGGCCATTAGCCACAAGCTAACTCCAGCTTTTTGGGGGGGAAACGCCTTTGGCATCCCCTCAGTGGCATAGCAGGTCAGAAGAGCTTGGTTTTAGGAGGCGTAAAAGTTCCTGCAGTGTGAAATCGACTAAAGTGGAAGCACTTCAAGATGTTTCTGTATGATGCAATACTTTGGCTGTTAGCGTTTGCTAACCAGCGCTAAGTGACCTGAGGTCCCTGGTTCCTATGTTGCCTGAAAGTATGAAAGAAGGTCATGGAATTACAAAAAGTCCACAGAGCTACAAAGCTAAACACTTGGCTAGAGCTGGACATCTCGTGCAATTTGAGTTTTCCCAATCGCTGACGTCCGGTTTCGCATTTCACGGCTTCCCGACTGAACGGATTGATCGTTTTGAAATATTAGTAAAACAGCTCAGCGGGGAAAAGCGTCCGCCTTCAAAACTTGGGCTCAACATTTCCCTCATAGCAATGTTCTGTGAGCAAAGAAAATAAGTCACGTAGTTCCGTCTTCGTGAGAGGGTATTTCTCCCCCAGGAATAAAAATGTCTCGAACAAACAGGTGCTCTCCAGGGTCAAGTTGTCGAACAGCTGTGCCATAGAGTCGTTGCAGGGACACGCAGCTTCGCTCACGTCGCCGGCTGGAAGACAAAAGCGGGTTCGTGTCGTCAGGGAAAATTAGTTGCAAAGTCCGGTTGGCGAGATGAAATTCGGGCGACTCACAGGTGAAGCGGAGGGAAATGTTGAGAGCGACTTGGAGGACGCAAAGTGCCGTGAAAATGGTGATTCCGATCCGGAGGAGTCGCTCTGCCGGCACAAACTCGCGTCAGGCAAACGGAAGCGTTCCAAGACGATCTGTTCGCAGGTTTTGAGTTTTCTTACCCGGCTGTTCAGCGCTCCTCTTGGATTTCCCGAAGCGGTGGACGTTAGAATAGCAAGGGTCCTTCTCCATGGTGCTTCTTGGCTGGACTGGACGGGGAGCGACCAGGCGGGCTGCCTCGATCTGCCTCCGAGCCCCGTCAAGGGGAGGAAGGAAGTTGCCAAAGGAGAGAGTTCCTTTTTTCTGCTTTGGAATAATTCTTAACTCAACAGCATCACTCTCCCTTCCCTAGTTCCTCTTTTGATTTGAACGCTTGATTTTTTTGGGTGACCCTGGCGAGTGTACGTTTCTAATCTATCCTCTTCTGTTGTTTTCACCGCCGCGATCAGTGTTTGGCCCGAGGCGAGGGGCCTTTACGGGAAAGTAAACCTACAGCGGTTATTTTCAGCTCAGTTCTGACAAAAAGTTACTATCGGCATAGTTTTACCCTCACGTTGCGTACAGATTATTTTAAAATGTCATATTTTACTCATGATATTCTATTTGAGAAGCGCGAGAAGGCAAGAGGGATCTGGAATCTTTCAAGGCAGGGTCTTTGAACGTTTCGGTTTTTAAGTGCTGAAAGCGTCTCGGTGAATTCAAAAAGGAGCGGCAACAGCAGGAAGCTTAAAGTACCCGAGAGCAGGACGACATCTGGATAATATGCGCTCCCCTTCCATCGCCAAAGATATGAGTTCATGCAGAGCTGAAGGTGTTCAGTGCCAGAGTTTAAATGTAGCTTAAGATTTGTAGACACATCAAGCCTTTTTATTTACTGGAAATGTATATTTAATATAAAAGCCTGGTCGGGATAGAAAGGTACTAAGACCCATCCAGCCCCTTTTAGGACCACGGAAGGAACCGGTGTGACATGTATGCTTCAGCTCAACACTCAACAACAAACCACCAAAGAAGAAGAGGAATACGAAACAGACAACACGGAGGTTGAAGCTGCCACAGCGTTCATGAAACATCAGCCATCAGATAGGTTGAAGTGTTTTTATCTCCTCTCGGCCATTAGCCACAAGCTAACTCCAGATTTTTGGGGGGAAACGCCTCTGGGATCCCCTCAGTGGCATAGCAGGTCAGAAGAGCTTGGTTTTAGGAGACGTAAAAGTTCCTGCAGTGTGAAATCGACTAAAGTGGAAGCGCTTCAAGATGTTTCTGGACCCCGGTACGATGCAATACTTTGGCTGTTAGCGTATGCTAACCAGGTCCCTGGTTCCTATGTTGCCTGAAAGTATGAAAGAAGGTCCTGGAACTACAAAAAGTCAACAGAGCTACAAAGCTAAACACTTGGCTACAGCTGGACATCTCGTGGAATTTGAGTTTTCCCAATCGCTGACGTTGTATCGGCCCTGGCAAATAATCAGAGATACTGATCGGGATTTCTGCGTTATCAACCCGATTGTTGTGTTTTCGCGGCCGGGCACCGATGCTAGCACCGATGCTAGCATCACTCTTCTCACACACAGAAATGGCAGGATGAGCCGTAGAGATAACCTAACTTCTAAAGGCCGTTGCACTGGCTAGCATTCATCCGTTCACACACGCTAACCAAGATGCTAACCAAAACGTCAACAGTACAGTGTGTTTGCTATAAGATGGAATTAGCATTCCGCAGCAGCATGTTCTCCATGCTGCAACACCTCAACGGGAACATCTGCAAACCGCAGGATGTCCCAGTTTGTTGATCCGACTATTCGATTAATCGTCAAAATAACCGACGGATTACTCGATTACTAGAATGATCAATAGCTACAGCCTCACGGCGAATGCCAGATGTTGGACTAATACCCAATAATCCAGCTCTGACACGTTTCCAAATGCACTCGGCGGACAGCGCAGGAAACGAAGAGTCCTCATTGAGCTATTTGACTCTTTAGTATTGATTGCTTTTAGGAATAAAAGTGCCGCTGGTGTAATTGTTAGAATTGTGGCCATTGATTGAAATCAGCGCCATTTCAATCAATAACTTTTTTTTTCCTCTCCGGTTTGGACCTGACGTCCTTTCCAAACAGGGACGCCTCCAAACGGCACGAACGCTAGGATGACGTCGTGGAAAATCACAAAAAAAAAACAAAAAAACAAACAAGCAGGAGATTCATTGAAGCCCCTGAATTGTCCGTACGTGTGAATGAATTCACACACTCAAGATGCTAACCAGACCGCCGGGTGCTACATGGGCTTCAGAGTCTTGCCCATGGTCACGTCCACAGACGGCGAGGAGGAACTAGGAATCGAACCGGTGACCTGATTGGAAGGACGTCCGCCCAACCAACCCATAAAAGGAAATTTTACATGCAAAATGCACTTTGCAGCAGTGGAACAAGAGAAGGGTCGTCGGTCTCAGAGCTTCAGCGAACCAACATATTCTGAATTATCATTACAAATCATCATTATTATTATTATTATTATTGACTAACGCTGAAGCTCAGACGCTCGATGTTGCTCACATGATAAAAAGATAAAGCACAGTCCGTTTCAACGATATCCCCGCAAGGAAACGCCGGCGTCGGTCACGCGCGCGGAGCCGTCAAAAACCCCAAATTAAACCTTCAATTGGGCGCATGATAGAAAACGCTGACGATACCGCTCCCGTACTCCCAACCACCACCGGGGGAGAAAACCGCACGTGATAGAGTTGTGGAAATGGGTGGAATAAATGGCGAGCAGCCTTCGGAGGGCGGGGGCGGATCCAGGGTGCAACAGTGCCTCCTAGTGGCAGAAGGGTGTATGCATGGATGTCTATGTGTGTGTGTGTGTGTGGAGGGGGGGTTAACATTCAGATACACCTTCTCCACACATGCACACACATTATCAACCAAATCAAAACCACTGAAAGTGCACGAAATGAGATCTGAGAGGACGTAAATGCAGCATATATACACACACATATACATGTATGTACAGTTGTATGTGCATGTACAGTTAACAGTTAAGACAGTTTACATTTCATTGTATTTCTTATTCTTCCCCCTTCCTACTATTATCTATTATCTATTACTGTTATGTTTTCACTTGAAACTCTGGCACAACAATTTCCTTCGGGATAAATAAAGTTGTTCTCATCTCATCTCATGTATATATACATATATACACATAGAAATAGATATACACTGTTCAAAAAAAATAAAGGGAAAACTTAAAAAACACATCCTAGATCTAAATGAATGAAATATTCTTATGAAATACTTTGCTCTTTACACAGTTGAATGTGCTGACAACAAAATCACACAAAAATGATCAATGGAAATCAATTGCATCAACCCATGGAGGTCTGGATTAGGAATCACACTCAAAATTAAAGTGTAAAAACAAACTCCAGGCTGATCCAACTTTGATGTAATGTCCTTAAAACAAGTCAAAATGAATCTGTGTTGCTTCCTGAGTGGACACTATGATTTCACACAAGTGTGATTGACTTGGAGTTACATTGTGTTGTTCAAGTGTTCCCTTTATTTTTTGGAGCAGTATAATATAGGGGTGGCACAACCTCACGGCATGAAGGACGCTGGTTCGATTCCGACAAAAGCACCTCTGTGTTGAGTTTGCATGTTTTCCCCGTGTCTGGGTGGGTTTCTCTGGTTTCCTCCCACAGTGCAAAAACATTAATTGGAAAAAATAAAAAATGGGAAAATGGTCCCGAATGAGTGAGTGAGTGCGTGAATGGTTGTTTGTCTGTAAACGTGGCCCTGCGATTGACTGGCGACCGGTCCGAGGTAAACCCGGCCTCTCGCCCGCTGACAGTCGGGATGGACTCCAGCATCCCCTGAGTGGAGGATGAGCTGCAGAAGATGGATGGATTATATAAAATGCACAGATAATTACATCCAGTTACATGAATTCAGACACGGGAGATAACACACATCTCACCTGAGATGGGAAAAATCATATAAAAATCACGGGGGAACTTAAGACGGATGCATATTTGTTCTTTAAATGGGTAAATCTTGATATCTGACGCCGCCAGACATCCCCGTCTGGTACGTCCCGGGACCCAAGGGGGAACCGGGGAGGGTTTGCAGGGCGACGAAAACGAGGTGGAAAGAGAGAAAGGGTGTGTGTGTGTGGGGGGGGGGGGTCGTGTTTGGACCAGCTGCACGGCAAATCTGTTTATTCTGCACAATTTGGCATCACAGCAGACTGCTGAGTGCCTGCTCCTGCTCGCGGTGCCCCATTAAAATGGAATTTATTGCCGCCTTAAGAGCGAGCTGGAGTCAGTCACACATATCCCCTCCTCCCCCACCTATTCTTTGCTCTCAGTCACACTTCTTCTTCCTCAGCTACAGCGCTGGGAGGTTTTTTTTTTTTTTTTTTCGCTCTTTAGCCGCGGCCGGCAGCCGAACCGTCACCACGGCTCATTACAAAGCCAAATGATGGCCAGAGAGGGCCGGCTTGCCCACCTCCTCGTTTGCCGGCCATGGCGTGGAAGAGAGTTTGAGGGAGGGTGCGTGCCGGCGACCAACGGACGAGGCCGGGGAATGCGCTGGCGTTTCACCGAACAGGCGATTTTATTTTGGTTTCATTGTCCGCTGCCTGTTGCGACGCCCTCCTCTTGTGAAAAGATGGACAAAATTTAAATGAAAAAAATCTAAGAGATGTCCTGAGAAAGCATTGAAGCCCTGCGGCCGCAGAAGAGGATGTGACATCACGACATCTACGAGCGCAAAGCGCTATCTCTAAGCACCAATTCTGCACTTCACAGAATCAGATATCTAGAGGAGGTGCAGCCTTCTTGCCGGGAAAATGTTAAAAGGTCAAATGCTATAATGGTAAATTCATGTTTGTCATGAAATCCTCGTAATTTTGGATGCAAATTATCAGGAGAGGCAACTTTTTCAATAAAATGGCGACAATTGTGGCAATATATGCTTGTCGTTTCAAAATGACATAGCGATGCAGCTGGTAACCGATGTTCACGGGTGAGAAGTTTGGCGGTTTACCTTCAGATATCTCTGTCTGCTTTTGCATTGTAAGACAAAAGCGTGTTTAAAGTGCCTGTTTTTTGAAAAGAAAAAGAAGGATTTCACATGAGAGTCTATGAGAGGACGATTTTGCGAATCACCCAAAAAGGGGCGGTTCCCCACGGAGCCGCACTGCACTGATTGGTCGTTCCACTGTAGCGGCAGCTGCGATGGTCAGACTTGCTGGAACGGCAACAACTTCTCTGTTTTGGTGTTGCGTCGCCCAAATCGAATAAACTTTCCCCGTTTCCATAAATGTCTTCTTTCCGTCCGACCCTCTCTGGTCTTCCTCTGGACCTCCTGCCTGGCAGCTTCAACCTCCATCCCACCTGGATCCTCACCGTCCCTCCAAACCATCTCTGACATTAACCTCCAGAAACATCATTCCTGATCTCATCCTATCTTCTAAATTTACCTTCAATGTTTATTTTCAATGCTTCAGAAGACTTTTAAGTCTTCTGTTTCGGATGTAGAACCTCAAAACTGACAAACTGACTCGAGTTTGTGGGCGTAGACCGCCGGCGTCGGAGCCTCCTTCCACACCTGGTCCGCACTTGTTAAGAGATTTCGCGCTTCTGTCGAAAAGAGGACACGAACTCCCACCATAAATCTCATCAACCAATGAAAATTGGCTGATAAATTCATATTTAATGGCGGCGGCCATCGTCTGGGGAAGGAGGAGCGTCCTTTCATTATCGCGCATCGCCCCGCTGTTCAGTCGAGATAATTGATTTCTCCGAGGTAACAAGGTATCGACCACGGCACGGCGGCCGGCGAAGACAGCGGCTTGATTCAAAGGAAGGATGGAGGGAAGGTGGAGCGATAACGGGCCTTACGATTATTCGCAGTTTTAAGAGGATTTAAAAAAAAAAAAAAAAAAAAACAAGGCTGAACTGCAAAACGACTCGTGCTTTTTCTTTCCAAAACACTTTGCGGGGACGCTGAAGAACACTATTTTTGTGTTTCGCCGATACCATTTGTAAAAGTCGTCAAATTGAAAGCTAATTGATCACGCAATCTGGCACTGGAAACAGAGAAATCTGGAGAAGCACTTTGCAAACTCGAACCGCCGCGTCTCATCGAGCGCCTCGCGCCAGACACACCAGAACCTCAACACCCTCAAGAAAACGTCAAAAATCTTGGATCGAGCCGAACGAATCGCGTTCTTCCACTCGTCAACTCCGCCGTTTACCATAACAAACACATCGATCCAATAAACGGCTCGGCTATCGGGTCGTGTTATCGTCGCTAACCTTAGCGGCGACACTCCCACCGTGAACCCGCTCGATAGGCGCGATAACTCATCTTTTTAAATACAAAAGTGTATTGATTTCTTCGGGGGGAGGGGGCTGTGACAGAATCACTGCTTCCCCTGCGCGTCACCGGCTCACTGTATAAATAGAGGAATTAAATATTACCGCTGTTATCGCGTGTTTACTAGTTTAGATTGTAATTTGTTTAAGAGCTGCTAATTGGGCTAGTTATTCATTTGGCCCTGGCGGTCCCACAGCAGAGCGGCGCTCCATCACAGCACGCCGGGGCGGCGGCGGAGCGCGGAGCTGGAGACGCGCCGCACAAAGCCCAGCTGTTTGATGTCTGCAGCCGCCGAGCGTACGGCGCAAACAAACACACATTCCCCAGATGAGGGGGGGAGGGGACGGATCGACACACGGGAGACCTTATTTCTGGCTAATGAACTATTAATGTTGATTTGAAATTCAAACGATTTTTTTTTTTTTTTTTTGTTTCGGGACAGGCTGTTTGTGTGACAGGAGGCAGTAGTTTTAAAACAACTCCGCAAGTCGTGTTTATTTCTAAGAAGCTGCCATTTTTGTTAATGTCGCAACGCTATCTGGATGATGGTTAGCCTTCGGTTTGGTCCCGTTCATTCAGAAATATGTTTTCTGCGAAACCCTTCACGTTTGAACCCCAGATGTGAGCGAATGCGCTTTGAAACGAAGACCAACAAAGAAACCGGGAGGCAAGAGTCGGTGGTGTGCGTTCAGCAACTAAAGGAGAGGAGCCCCACTTTTCGGCATCGGCCCGGTTTTTCGCCATCAGATGCTACTTCTGCAGTAGCGGATTGTTGACGTCCTCGCAGCCGAACATCGGACGGCTCCTGCTTGTGGCGTTCCTTCCAGAGGGCTTCACTAATTTCACTGAAGGCACAGCCTCCGGCTTTAGCATCGGTTTGGCACCTGTGCTCTTTTAGCAGCTTAGCTCGGCTAAATGCGTCAAATGTATCCGGAGAAGCTGCGAGAACATGGCCGCCGATCCTTAGGAAGTTGTGTGCGTCCACAAGTAATTTCCACTCCTGTCTTCTCTTGTTGTCCCGTTGGAAAGCTGTGTAGCCTAGCATCAGTCCCTTTGTTTCCCTTGGTCTGAAAATTGCACCCAAAAGCAGCACCAATGTGGCATTATTGCAGAAAATACCGCAGCGAGCTAAAGGTAATGCTAGCAGAAAGTTAACACAAGCAACCTATATACATCGTCAACCTAGCATGCATTGCGCTAGCAAAACTACGCAGCAGCCCTGGGTTAAAATGTGTTATAAATTGCGATTTTTTTTTAAAGAAATAATGATTCAGTCTTTTTTTTTTTTTAAACAACATATTCTAGTATGAGAAACAGTAAAGCATATTTCAGCCAATTAGTCTTCCCAGGCGGGGTTCCCTTTAATTTGTGAACTCCGCTGCTTCGCCCGCTCAACTGTTGGGATAATGAGCCGAAATCGTTGGCGGGCCACGTCGGCCTCGCGGTGACCGACGCCGCGCCTTCTCGGTTTCACTTTTCTATTTTTTTTTAAATAACGGCGAACGCTGTTTCCACCGGGAGGAAGAAAATGAAGACCGACACGCTCATTACGTCAAGGTGAGAAAAGTTACTCGCCGTGTTTCGCAGAGCGGCGCGATGGGGGTGTAATTGCTCGGAACAAAAGCCAAAATCGGGATTCCCATTCTTCTCCGGGCCGTTATCAATTTCTAACAGCTTGGACTGATACAAATATGATCCTCTCCCCCCTCCGTTCTCTCCAGTTGTTAGCCAATTTCTTGCTAAATTTCAGGTGTGTGTGCCTTGGGTTACTTTCACAAGACTAGAAAGGAGGATCTGAGACAGAGTGGCGGGTCTTTGGATTTTTTTTTCTTTATTGTCAGCTCAGCCATGGATATTTTCTGTTTTCTGAGAGTTTAATTTCTGTTCTGTTCTTGATCTCTGGGGGAAAGAAACGTCACCAAGCGCCCCGGTCTTGGTTTACCCCACCCCAACCGTCTGCTGGCTGAACCTACACGAATAGCTATGGCCTTAAATTTAAGGAAGGTATAAAAAAAATAGACAGCATGGTAGTTTAAAAGTCTTAAAACAGGAAGGTTAGTTATTTTTTGGCACATACAGCAAGACTTTCAGCGACTACAGGTGTGTAAAGTGTCTTACAGACGACGTAGTGATACAAATAAAAGGTGGTGAGATCTACCTCAAACAATTAGCGTGCAGCTAAAGCACTTTGAAACTTCATAAATCAAAGTCCTTAACGAAAGAACTCCAAAGGAATTTCCTTACAATCTGTCCGTGTATCATTAAACACCAGATGTTCCTCATTGGGCGAGGCGTACGCTTCAAATTCAATGCAACAGCAGCCTCTAGTGGTCGTTTTCCCAGGATACTGAAGATGTTTAGGAACATAGCGTTGCTAGGATACAGTGCAAAACAATGCCTTACTCAACATTCAGTGTGTTTGGTACATACGCTCTTAAGATCAGTAGATGATTTCATCACGACATACATATAAAAACAAAACTTAGGTCACGGAGAGGAGGTTTGTCGCTTTCTGTAAAAACGGCCCAAAGCCCAACGAGACACTGGCCAATGGCGAGACCGTTCTCGCCTCAACCCCCGCACGTATCGGCGCATCCTTGTTGCTGTGGTTACAACCACAGATATCACAAAACCAGCGCCGGCGACCGTCCAATCTCACGGTCACAACACCAATCACGCGACCGGGGGAAATAGAACGGGCGCTCAGAGCGGTCACTACTCCATCATCTACTCCGTTCGATCGCACGGGCGCCGCAACCGTTTCGGGGACAAATCATCCGTAATCAAAAAAAAAAAAAAAAAAAACAGATATAAAAATAGAACACAATCAGTTCATGGTTGAAATTGCACAGTAGTACGTCTCGTGTGATTATAGAACATATAGATTCTGTTATTGCAGTAAATAAGGCAGATATATGGCCAAACTCCGAACCCCGCCCCTCCGCCTTTGGCGTTATTTCAGCTGCGGCGAAGCGAAGAAGTTACCCTGGCGATTAGCGCAAGTTGATCCCTTGCTCTTGCTCCCGAATCTAAAGACAGCAGGGAAGGGAGGAAAAGGGGGGGGGGGGGGGGGGGGGGTAAATGTATTAATTATAATAACCAATGGATTACGGGATGTTTGGCGGGGGGAATGAAGTTTGTGAAAACTTACATGGTGGTGCTGGAGAGGGTTTGAATCATTCGCTGAGACAGGGAACTGGAGGAGGGTGTCTTGTTCATCATCTGGTGCTCTGGAGTGGTCACTGGTCCCAGTATGCTCACTACAAATAGATCAGTACATATTTTGTAAGGGTAAACGTTCCAAGTGCTTAAGATGGAATGGCAAAAATTGATTTTTGCCTCCAAAATATGTCAACAATATCAGTGGTTTGTTTTTTTTTTTAATGCAAACAATCATTTGGGATATTTAACCGGAGCCGTATTTTCCCCAGCAGTTTTAAAAATGGCCGACAGGATCAAAGTTGCTAGAGTGGCTGCAGCTGTACGAAGACTGAAATCTAATTTATCCGCCTCTGTTCACCACGGAAGATACAGGTTATCTGTGATTTCATCATGAAAAGAATCCTGACAGGAACGATTCTCCACCCGTCGCTGTGTATCGTGACATTTCCCCCAGAACTGGATGCTACTCGGTAATTGTGCCGTTATCTATCTCGGTCCATTCTAACGTAAAACTACAGGGCAACAAAGTCATGCTCGAAGAACAGAGCTTTCTTAAGCTGATAATTATTGTTTTTATTATCTTTCCAACTCTTGATTCGCATGAATTCCGGGCCCGAAATTGTAAACATGTTGTAAACATTGTTTTCATTATCCTTCCAACTCTTGATTCGCATGAATTCCGGGCCCGAAATTCTAAATGTCCAAAACCGCGAGCACGAATCCATTCAAACAATTTCCCAATCGTGGGTTGATTAAAGTACATCTCATCTCGAATAACGAGTTGGTTTACAAGCCGCCTGCGCTCGGAATCCAGATTGTACCAGATTATAGCTCATAGCTAATTTCCATCTGTAGCCCTTTGGTGGCGGACGTCACGGCGGACTCTTATCCCGTTCCCAAACCGGCCGGGCCGAAATCGAAACGCGCCAGAACTATTATTCGGTGCATCTCGCGTCGTTACCTTTCTGATCCGGAGTGTCGGCGGACTGGCCGTTATCCCTGCTCGAGTCCTCTGGATAGGCGTACTGGCTCCAGTAGCTGAAGGGGATACTGAGCAAGCGCTCGATCACCTGGAAGTCGGGGGAGTAAAACGGATCTGAAGACGTCGCCGTGACGATGACAAAGAAATCGCAGCTCTTGAAGTGAAAACGTTTTTTTACCCGCGGCTGTCGAGCTGTGTCCTGTAAGACGGTCATCGGGTCGGGGTCGGGAACCGCATGGCCCACGAGGGTCGGCCCAAACACCCGGGCCAGATTGTTCACGTCCATCTTGGTGTGCACGCTCTGAGACACCCTGGTGAAAGTGGAACGCTTAAACACAGCGAAGGAGGACCCGTGCCAGGGACGTTACACGCTCGCTATACCCCTCGATTTCAGCTTTACAAGCGGGTGATTAACGCCCTTCTGTCTCACGGGTGGGCAATTAGATAGAATTAGTAGACGGCGGGAACAGATGGCGGCGATAACGGCGAAAAGTAAAAAGGCTCCGACGTTGAAAACGCAACTGGCGGAAATTACTTCTGCAGGTGGATCATCAGGCAGGCCAGCGTGTCTCGGTTGGGCTGGGGGAGCTCGCTGACGGTCTGGAACAGCATGGCGATACTGTTGCCGTCGTCCTGGATTTCTAAAAGACAGCAGACGAAGATCCCCGTCGATTGAACGGCGGACTCGATTGGCTCTTTTAATCTAGATAGATTTCTGGAAGCGGTCTTAAGTCGCTAACCGGCTGATTCCATGAAGGCTCTGTTGAGATGGAAGGTGAGGAGAGGCTCCGGGAGGTTTCTGAGGAAGTCTTTGAGGACGCCCGCGACGACGTTGATGTCCTCAACTTTGTGCAGAGGCGGCAGAGTCTTCCCTCTTATCATCTTCTCCTTCAGCTCCTTGACGTGCCGCTCCTGGCCAGAGACTCTGTACAGGCCCACCTGCAGACAAGGAGAGAGACGGGGATCGTCCGGTGCTCCTGCGCCGAAACCGCCGAGGTGTAAAACACCCGCCTCACCTCGTGCAGACCCCTTTTTTCAATCTCCCTGATGCAGTAGATAATCAATGCCGGGATCTTGGGAGGGGTGGCGGGAGCAAAGTCAGCCAGGGTGCTCTGCGAGTATATCAGAGAATTTATGGTCAACGGGAGAAAGAATAAAAAAAGCGGACACAAGCCTGCGGGTAGCGAGATAGCCGTACCTCTGTGTCCCTTGTGGGAGTGGCGAGGGCCAAGGGGTTGCAGGGAAGAGGGCAGCGGTCACGACACTCGGGGTGGGACACCGCCCTGCAGTCCTGGCAGCGAAGGTACATCTTGCCAAACTTTGTTCTTCTTCCACAGGAACCACAGAACTCCGATTTGATGACCTGAGTGAGGGAGGGACGCAGTCACGCGGGGGGTATGATGGGACAACACAAGTCGGGCAAAGCAATAGCAAAGTGGCTAATATCGCAATATGTATTTAAACTTGGAAATTGTTATCATTTCACTGTTAAAATACAGACATTTGTTTCGCACAATGCTTTACTCGTCAAATTCCACTTCACTCTTTCTAAACCAGGGAACAAAGCAGAGGCAGAAATGACGTCTAAGATAAGATCAAATAAAATAAACTGTCTTGATCCGCATGGGGGAAATTCTTTTGTCACAGCAGTGTAACAGTTATAAGTCTCAATAAATAGGAATATAAATAGACAGACAAGTAGAAAAAGCAAAAGACATCCACAAATAAATAGACAACTAAGAGAATAACAGCAACAATAATATAAAGGATAAAAATGAACAGAATTTAAAAAAAAAAAACAAACAGTGAGGGTGAAAATAACGAAACAACAATAAAGACAGTGACAGTAGCAATGACAAAAATAAAATAGATAAACAAAAATAGGCAAGATGCGAGCTGGCTGAGACCAACAAGGGTAAAATTTATAGAAAATAAAAAAAAAAAAAAAAAAAGAGTGAGAGCACAACATGTGAATGGGGTGATCAGAGACGAAGATAAAAATCTTACTGTTTTGGGGATGAAATGGTGTTTCTTTCCACCGCCGTTGGCTTTTGGCGTTCGAAGCTGCGCCTGCAGATGTGGGCCCGGCGTGCTGGGAGCCTCGCTGACCGTCTCAGACTGGTCAGTCGTGTCGACGGAGACCGCGGCACCTGTCCACGGGGAACAGGCTCATTTTTGGCTAACACATCGGCGAGGTGTGCGGAACTACACTAAACGGTAAGAATACAGAGAGAAAGAAAAGATTCTCACCGCTCTTCTTTCTGCTGCGTGTCCAGTAGGGCACCGTCTCGATGGTGGAGACGGCCTCCACGGTGACCCCGTTCACAGGCATAGTGATGGTGGTCTTGGCGACGATAGATTCATTCATCTGAAACGTATCCAGGTGCATTTTCAGAGTGGATTTGAGCGAGAGAAAAAAAATCAATCCCAATCGCCACAGCCTTCTTAAAAAAGTATTATTGCACTGTCAGCGGCAGAAGTATTACCCTCTCTGATGTGCGTCCGGTGGAACGAGATTTCTTCACTGCCTGTGGAGGAACCTCTGGGAGTTTCCTGGAGGAACGCTGTGGATCATATTATAACTTTAGACACACTCTTTGGACAGGCAGCTATAAAGGTGTGCAACAGAGAGAAAAATGTATTTGTGCTGTGTAGAAAAAAACAACGCTGCGTTACGACGAAAAGTCGAAACTTTCAAAGTGGGTGAGTGCGACCTACTCTTTTCTGACGTTTCCTGAGCCTCACGGTTTTCATGGCAGAGGAATCCCAGTCCTAAAAAGTGGAAAGGAAGTGAGAGGGAAGGGCCGCTTTTCAAAACCCCGGAATCAGTCTTAACCACGATAACATGGGTCGGCAACCCGCGGCGCTTTGATTGCTCTGATGCAGCTCCCCGTGGCTATTGAAAATAATGAGTATTTAATCAAAATGTATTTTAGTTTAGTCTGTTTTCTTAAATGTAATTTTGAATTTGAAGGTTATGGCGATCTTGGAGCATCTAAATAAAAGGTGTTAAAAATATTTTTGTCGCTCTTAATAAGCGACTGCAGGCGCCAGTAAAAGGATGACAGCACATAGATAGGATGGCATTGTTGGTTTGCTGCTGCTGGATAATTGAAGTTTGGCTTTTTTTTGTCACAAATACAAGAAGGACTCCAATAGACATGGAGTTTTGCTTTTTTTTTTTGTTTAAAATGTTTTGTTGCATGTGGAAATGTAATTTCGTTTTCTCTGCAGTTCATTGACGAACACATATTTTGTTTATACATAGCATAAAGGCAAAAAAAAATAACATTATATGCCGTGTTAATTCATTTAAAATTTCAAATGGGTTGTGTGGCTCCCGGCGCCGACCCCTGCACTATAACAACGAAGACGTTTTTGGTATCCTAAGAAAACACGGTCCGGTTTACCAGGGAGTCGTCGGTTTGGTCATAGCTGATGTCGGAGAGGAGGGATGCAGATTCATCTATCGTCACTAATCTGCAAGATAAAAAAAGCAGTTGGTCTTCGTGTCTCGAGTACTAAACATGGCGGGGGGAAATGTCGAGACGCAGAGTAGAAGTTAAAAGCCTGATACGCCGGTAGAAGACGTAATATATTTTTCGAGTGAAGATTCCAAATCCATGATATAAACCGCTAGCAATAAAAGACATTTCATTTTCTCCAGGGCTGAAAATAAAGTGCATATTGCAAAAGTGACAAATGACACAAACGCGAGCTGACCTCCGGCTGGTGTTGAGATTGGCCCGAGCGGTCTGCGCTGCCTGGGAGTGGGCACTTAGGAAGGCCAGGGCGGATCGCTGCTCCTCACTCAAGTGGATACTGCTGCTGTTCTCCGATATCAGCAGCTCCCGAATCAGCTGCAGCTGCCGCTCCTTTCACATGCAAGAAGCGATAATGGGGTTTGATTTAGAGGGAAAGAAAAAAAGAAAATACTCACAAACCAATATGTTGCTCTTTGCTAATTGAAGATGTTTGCAGATGACATTGTGATCTGTAGTGAGAGCAGAGAACAGATGGAGGAAAATCTAGAGAGGTGGAGGTTTGCTCTGGAAAGGAGAGGGACGAAGGTTAGTGTGTGTGAATAAGAGGAACCCGGGTGGAACGGTGAGGCTACAGGGAGTGGAGATCGAGAAGTTGGGAGGATTTCAGGTACTTGGGGTCAACAGTCCAGAGCAGCGGAGAAAAGAGGTGAAGAGACGGGTGGGTGGAAGGAGGTGTCAGGGGTACGATGAGATAGAAGACCATCAGCCAGAATGAAAAGGAAAGGTAGACAAGAGAGTGGTGAGACCAGCGATGCTGTATGGACTAGAAACAGTAACAATGACCAAAAGGCAGAGCTGGAGGTCACAGAGATGAAGATGCTGAGGTTCTCTTTGGGAGTGATGAGGATGGACAGGATCAGGAATGAGTCCATCAGAGGGACAGCATATGTGAGATGTTTTGGAGAGAAGGTCAGAGAAGCCAGACTGAGATGGTTGGGTCATGTAGACAGGAGGGATTGTTAATATATTACTAGACGAATGCTGGCATTGGAGGTCTAGAGGAAGACCAAGGAGAAGATTTGTGGATGTAGTGAGAGAGGACATGAAGGTAGTTGGTGTGAGAGAGGAGGGTGCAGAGAATAGGGTTAGATGGAGGAGGTTGTTTCGGTGTGGCAACCCCTGAAAGGAAAAGCCCAAAGGAGAAGAAGGACATCCTATAGTGAAAGACTTTTGGACACATCCTAAATTGTAATTGGCACATTCAATTCATTGATGCCTCTCTCACACACACAATTTGCAAATGTGAACGTGCGGACAATTCCATACCATCCAGGCAGCTGGAGATCCAAGACAATCACTTCACAAAGTCACACGGTATTTCACACTGCATGCACCGAGAGTTAAGACCATCACACAAACCAGCTTCTCATAGACCGCTTCAGCCTTCTGTCGCCGCCGGATCTCCACGTCCACCTGGTTGCGAGCGTGTTTCAGCTTCACCTCCAGAGCCCCCTTCTCCGTCTCCGCTTTGGCCAAGATTTCTTTACAGGAAACCAGTTCTTCACCTGTACACAGCCACTTCTTGCGGCACTCTTCAAAATTCTGTGCCATCTGGAGGAACTCTACACAAGACAACACAAGTAGCCATTGTATGTTTTGTATTAGTGATGATGTACAGGGGAGGAATTTTTAATGCATCAGTAGAAGGATGCTGTTCTTTTTTTTTATATGGAGAAAGGGAACGATCACAGAGGAGATGGATGTGGTGAAAGAGGACATGAGTGTTGGATGGTGTGGCAGCTCAAAGGACAAGAAGCTGCCTTTCTCTTTATAATGTCAAGTATTTTGTAAAACAAACAACAGCTTCACGATACTTTCTACTGCAGTAAATTGAAACTCATGCACCTTAGCAGAACACAAGCTAGCAACAACTTACGTGGCTCAATGCTCTCATTGAGACCATCCACCTGAGCCCGCAGACTCTGGAACTGGTTGTACAGGTTCAGCACTGTGGACTCCATGGCGTTAGAACTACGGCACGGCCAGAAAAACACAGATATAAAACTTATTTGACGTGGTCTATGATGAATGAGAAAAGGGGGCGAAAGGGCTACAGCTAGCTTAAACTGCTAGCTTAAAAGATTGTTAACGGCGTTTAAAGCTTAGCGTACATTCCGCAGGTTCTGGTAGTGAAATAAATCACTGCTCCTCAAAAGAAGCGTATGTTAAGTATACACAACCATTCTTACTTTGGTTAAAGACCAGTCAGGTCTAAGTAAATAAAGTTATTTTAACTATGTTGACCGATACATAAACGAAGACGCGTTCGGAATACCTGCACCGTCGCACGCAGGTTTTGTGTTTGATATTAACTAACTATAAACTACTTGAAAAATACAGTGAAAAACTTACCTATCCGCTCCCCGGTGAAAGTATGACAAGCATGTAATATAACGGCCGGACTTAAATGCAGATGTTTCTTACAACCGCTGCGCCACACCTGCCTGCTAAAGTTTGCACATTCCTCTTAAAGTTTGAACTCAGCGCCGTTTTTCTTCTTCGTGGGCAAAAGCGACGACTGAGTGCTCCCTAGCGCCCCCTCTGGCCAAAGTGGGGAACTGCAGGCAGGGGGGGGTGGGCTCAACTGAGAGCAGAGGTTTAAGACCTTAAAAAAATAAATTTTAGTCACAATAAATCAAAATAACACCCTTCAATATTGTCAAATAAGTTTTTAAATCGAAATAATATAAAATGGTATGCCTTTAACAGACACCAGTCATTTGTTCCTCAGTCTAAGATAAGATAAGATAGACTTTATTGATCCCCACAGGGGAAATTATTCTGTCACAGAAGCGCAACAATGACACTATTAATGAATATGAGTATAAGTAGATAAGTATAAGTACTTAAGAGTAAAAAAAAAAATAATTAAAAGAGACTTTTAAATGATAGCAAAAGATATCCACTAATAAATAGATAGAGTGAATAACAACAAGGATAAAAATAGACAACAGAATGAGCAAAAAAAAAAAAAGACAGCAAGGGAGAGGATAGACAACCAAAACGACAATAACAAGGATAAGAACAGAAACAGAGTGAGAATAACAATGACAAAAATAAACATGATGCGAGTGGATTGACACCAACAAGGATTGAAAAAAAATAGGAGTTAGGGCATGACGAATGAGTGAGGTAGTGAGGTTGTGGTAGCACGGATGCACCTCCGAACGGCTAGAGTTTTGTGCTTTCCAGACTTTTTTTCAGTCATCAGTGAATTCAAGATTCCCTTAACATAACATTCATTCATTCATTCTGTAGCCAAACCATATTATGACAAAGCGAGAGAGGTGGTTCATCCACCAATTCACTTTCTCATATAGAAACATGCAAGAATTCACTCTGAGTCACAATTATGTGCAGTTTGGGGTCTTTCACAAATAGGCGGAGTCCGTATGACTGGTGGTTTCTGATCTTTGGGTTAATTTGCTTAAAACGTTCACCGCTGTTAGGCGTGCCGAGTAACAGCCCTACTTCTACAGATTAACGCTATCTACTATAAAATAGAGAGCTTTCAAGTATCAGTGAGAAGCGGGAGATGAGCAGAGCATGCATTCCCAGAAATATGTAGCAAAAGTAGAATTATACATAAACCCTTGAGCACGAGGGTGCCCTAGACGGGGGCCAACTTGCATAACGCCCGGGCAAAAATGAATAAATATGAATCATAAATTGGTTATTTTGAATATTCCACCAGTCAGTCTTCAAGATTGATGAGCTCGAATCAATGCCTGTCATTTGACTATCATATGTATGAATACTATGCATATTACATTGCATTTCTGTAAGTATAATGCGTATGTATATACATATCCAGCATCTGAGCGCTGCATGTCAATCACAGTCGATTTAAGATAATAGAACCTCTCCGTCAACCCGCGCCCTCTGTCATTTTCAATTATTCATCCCTACATGTGCAATCATCCAGCTACGGTTTCGATTATCCGACAGACATTTTCTTTATGCGCCGGCCATTGTCTGCTCCTGTTTCAGAACCAAGTGGAAAGTTCCCGCTGCCCGCAAAGGTCAGTCTGGTGTCATCCAAAGCACCGGCGGGAAACTAGCAGGAAGTGTTTCGTTCGTTAAAAAAAGTTTTATACTGAGAAAAGATATCGAAGGTAAAGTCTGATTCTATCACGAGGAAGCTTCATCAGATATATCAGCATATTGCAAAGCGTTTAGTCGCAAACCTGCCGTTTTATAAAGTCGAGGCAAGTAACTGGAGCTTTAATATCTGCGCAAAAAATTTGCATTCACCACCGAAAAGGGGAGATTTATAGGGGCCTCCTTGAAAGCAACAACCCGAAGAGCAGCATGGAAATTTCACAAGTGTATCTCGGCGGTTAAAAGGTATTAAGAGGCTCTAATGGACGCCAGTTTGAGAGACGGCACCTGCAGATTTTGCTGACAGCAGGGCCGCGTCTCCTCAGTGGCACCATTGTTAATGGAACCTCAAACATCCTCGTGGGAATTACTTGGCAGATGCACATCTAGTTAAATGGATACACTGATGCGAAACACATCCTCTCTACATCCTGCGCATATCCGCGTGCACGAAACACGGGTTTTTATGAGTGTAAACAGAATAATAAAACCGCCCGTGGATGCTGATATTTACCGGTAAACAGAGTTTCTGTCCGCTTTCTGAAAAATTAGACGAGACGGTTACTTTTCGACAGAGAAGTCATCGGAGTCGGGCGGTTTTGCAGCGAGCGGCCACAAACTTGGGAGCAATTTCAGTTTGTCGTGCAGTCGCAATAAACCGCAGGGCAGCGAACAGCGGGCAAACAGCTCCACCGAGGAGATTAAAACTTAAAAAATGATGTTTTCACTACAGGTTGTGCTCCAAAATTTAATGGATTCCTCTTCGGCTCGGGCTTCCGTAAGGGACACGCAGGCAGACGGGGTGATATACACACAATCTCCCAATACTTCTAGTCATTATCGTTGATACTCGGCACAGAGCCATTCGGTGTTTTTAATGTTCTAATTACTGGCACGGGATCGAACGTGGGCTCTATTAACTTGACGGAAAAAAAAAAAAATCAATGTCACGCATCACATTGCATCCTTATAAATGTCAAGACACAAGTTAAATCGACACTGCCGGCGAGGAGTCTCCGACAAAGGCTCAGTCTTGTTCGTTCAACAGAGCGAGCGTTTATTTCAGACGAGACCGTTCCGTGTTTCACACATGGAAGTCGGCGAGCCACGTGAAGCGTTTTACAGCCGCCACCCAAAGAGTCAGTTAGTTGAATGATGTCTGCTGAGTTTCTGCGCAGGGGAATGTCAAACAACGGTTGTTCAAACCGCTTAGCTAGTCGGCGGGTAGTTGGGAAAGCCTGCGAGTCCACGCGGAGAGGATAATGTGCTAAGGTGCACTCCAAACATCCCATCAATTGAATTACCTGTACAAGGGGACTCTCCCTCTCAGAGTGTTTACTGGAAACCGCTTCCTCTTTACTGCTCCGTGGCCAAAACATGGCGAAAGACAGACAACCCCATCCATTTCTGGAAACCTGACACTCCACACATCCGTGATATCCTCCGGTTTGAAAAAAAAAAATCGAAGGGTAACTTTATAAAAATACGATTTGTTATTATTGAATCTCGAGCAGTGTTCCCCGTTGCTTCAATGAAATTCGGGAGCGCGGTCACAATATATTACTCTTTATACATTTAAAATATCAATATACAGATTCAAGCTTTACTGTACAATATGTACTGTATATTTTTACAGTACGTATACAATATATACGGATAAAACAAGAGACATAACCCCAGGAGGAGGAAAGAGCTTGTTTAAAAAGAGTCATTACTCAAGGCTGAAGCTGAATCGCAACGTGTTCGTACGCATTTTTCAAAGGCGAGCAGGCAAACGGGGAATTAATACACAGTTTGGCTCAGTGTCATCGGTTTGAACGTACGCTCAGGGAAATGATCTCGCACCCGGCGCAAATAATAATTCAAAAAACAGAGGATGACAGAGGAGGGGTTAAAGGGTCAGGAGATCCGTTGCATCCGAATGAAGGAGAGAGTCATTATTTACCGTTCGAATTCTCCGACGTTATAGCATCCTGACGGCGCGTGCACGAAAGCGCGAGGGACTTACTGAATCACCCAGGGTCACCTTCTCTCAAGTTGCTTATAATTCTCATGATTAATGGCGTGCAAGAACCTAGCTGTAGAAAATAAGTAAACAAAAGACGGCATTCTCTCCGTGAAGGGCTTTACGAGCCCAGGGTGCAAAGGGGAATGACGATGATGAGGATGATGGCCACGGCCGTGGCAACCAGCGCAAATAACTTGCAGAGTTTGGCACGACGGAGGTTCGCCTCTTTCCGCCTGAGGAGAGCGTCGTAGCCCGGGGTGTAGATGTCGTCCATCCAGAACTCCATGTTGTTGGGGTTCAGAGATTCCTGGCCCTGGAGAGCATCGTCAAAATTAGATTACGCTAGATTCAACTTTATTGTCAGAGCTACGAAACGCAGTGAGAATCTAATCAGAAGGGCAAAAAGCAAAAGTGCACATGTACAGAATAAGAATCAGAACAACTTTATTTATCCCGAAGGAAATTGTTGTGCCAGAGTTACAAGAAAAATATAACAATGATAAATAATAGTTGATAATGGAATAAACAGTAAAAAAAAAAGGGGGGGAGAATAAGAAATACAAATAAACTATAAAGTGTCTTAAGTAATAAGTGACAACTATAAAGTGTCTTAAGGTCTTAAGTACCAAGTGAAAGATAAGGAGTGCACAAGAGTATGAAAAAATATTGTACATATTGTACAATATTGTACAGAATGTGCAGTATTTACAAATAAATGCAGTATTAAAGAATTTTTTTTTTTTTTTTTTTTTTTTACAGCTAGCTCAAGTATGGCGGATAATCATTATGTACGGATTATGTACAAATAGATATACGGATGGAACTATGGAACTATAATATGCAGATGTCTTGAAAATGATGAACTAATTTAATTAACATCCCATAATGTTTGATGCAAACATTCGGGTCTGGATAATTCTTCATGATATTTGAGATTGATCTTTTATTGTACGATAGAATCAGACCAAGATCGCTCGGTCGATGCATTCGTCGGATTCGGCGTTATAAAACCAACGTTGTCCTTTCACGATCGATATCGAAATAATCTTACGTGCGCTTCAAAAGAAGAGATCCGAGCCTCTCTCTCGTCGACCGTCCAGATGGGACGTCCTTTCCCCTCGGCCAGCCTGGGGTCCATGACCTTCCCCGAGGTCAGACCGCCGGTCAGGCTGCTGTCTTTGTGTTGGAACAGGGATGAGTTAAAGACTTGCTCCACCAGGTTGGAGGACTTCTGAGAGAGTAGGTTAGTTGTGCTGCTGGACTGATCTACCTGGAGTGCACAGCAAACGGACGTTTCAAATGATTACAGAAAACGACTTGCAGAAACTGACCTGAGATTGGGAGTATGTGCTCGCGGCAACTTTAGCTAACTATGTTTAACAATGTGTCCGACCTGAAGATAACATACATGGGTGCATTCGGCAGATACAAACTGTCGATATGTGGTTGTCCACACGGTATAAATACTACCGTGAACGTCATTCGAGGTGCTTAAAACACACCTAAAAACACTAAATTAACAGCCACCAGACATTCGTTCAAATATACCATAGCAATGATGCACCCGCACAAATCCTCTCACCTGTCCGCTTTTTCCGTGTAAGGATTTACCGACTTTACTTTTTGAGAACGACACCGTCCAATCTTTGGCGGCGTTCAAAACCTTTTGCTGTTTCGAGTCTGAGCCGGCTTTGACCTCGGGGACGGCTGAAGACGGCGCGTCCTTCTTCCCTTCTTTCACGCCTTTGGAATCAGCCTGGCTTTTCCCGCTTTCTGACTTTTCCCCGGGATTGTTCCACCGGCTCCAATCCAGGCTACTGGTGCTGGTCGCGGGAAAAAGATGCCCCGACACGGACAGGGGCTGCGGCTCCGATAAGTCCGACGGGGTGACGGGGTGACTCATAAAAGAGGAGACGCCGCTCAGAGGCTCGAGCCATCGCCCCCCGCTGCTTTGTCCGCCGCCGACAATGGGCTGTTGGATTTTTTCATCTAGCCGCTGCAGGGCGGAAAGCACCTGGGAGATCTCCGCTTTTACATCGTTCAGCGACTCCAGCTGTCGCTCTATCTGGCTCATCCGGAGCAGCAGCTTGCAGACGCTGGCTTTGAGCCCGTCGTCGCTGCTTTCCAGAGAATGGAAGAGTCTCTGAAGCTGGCCGAGGCGGCCCCGCCTGGCCTCGGGGGTGTCCTGGTTGAGGCCCCCCGATCCGTCACTGGGGTGCAGGACACCCGTCGAACCGCACATGCTGATATCGTCTAAAAAACGAAAGATGGCGCTTATGTCGTCCTCGCAAAACTCGGGGTCATCCAAGGAGGTCATGAAGGACAGGCGGTCTGCGTGGACAAGGCTACGGAGGCGCCTGGGGTCCGGAGGGTCAGTCTGGGTTCCCTGAGCCTTCACCCTGTCACCCAGGCTTGGGGATCCGCCGTCCCCGATATCGGCCCCCGGGGATTCTCCCAGGTTGCTTATGGCGGGGGTGGATCTTCTCGGGAGTTGAGCGCGCTTCGATTCCTTTCCCATCCCGGCGCTGCTCGGCCCAATCCGGTCTTCTAGACTGTGGCTCTTGTTGCTCCAGATGCTCCTCTGGCTCCTCGGAGGCTGGAGGTGTCGTGGGGACCAATCCGGGACGGACCCGGGTCCGAAGTATGTCGAGTCCTGCAGGTCGTCCAGGCTTTCGTGTTTAGTCCGTTGCTCCGGTGACAGGTGCACCGTTGAGGGCGAAGGATAAGGATTGGGGATGAAATCGAATTTGTCGATGCCCTTCTGCGCCGTGTTTGGACTCGGGGACTCGCTGTTGACGGTCACCTGAGGTATGAGGGGCGGCTGGTTGTGGAAGTCCTTCCTAAACATGTTTCTTTTCTGGTCGACGGACGACTCCTGTTCCGTCTCGAACACCTCCACGGTCGCGGAATCCCCGCTGGATTCACTGTCCGTCTCCAAAGGCAGGTAGATGTTCTTCATGATCTCGTTGGGGATTTGACCGCTCTGGTACAAAAGCGTGGTGTGGGGCAGGTCGAAGGACACGGCGCGCTGACGGATCGGAGGGGTGGATACAAGCGAGGCGGGATCGGGGGGGAGGCTGGCTCGCTTGCGGCTGGAGTAATTCGATTTTGGAAACAGCAAGTGCTGATCGACGGGCCTGCTGCCGGACTCCGAATGCGAGCGTATTCTCTCCTGGCCGGAGACGTTCAGCTGATGGATTCCGGGCAAATTGGGTCCTGGGGATTGGTCGACCGGGAGGACGGCGTGGGCTCTCATTGGTTGGCTGTCCTCTGGCGCCCCGCCCGTCATTTGAATGAGATTGAAGATGGTGACGATGTCGGCGGCCACGCCGATCGGCGACAGCCCTTGCCCTCTGGTGGAAACACGGTCTCTGAACAGCGTGGCTGGGAAACAGGGGTCCCGACTGGCGGCGGCGAACAGCAAACTCCTGAGCTCGATCAGGTGCTCGAGGTCAAAGCGCGTGCTGACCATCCGACAGAGGTCCTGGAAGGTCAGCCACTGACGCATGTTGGCCAGTTCCTCAAGGATCCCTAAAAGGACCCCCGGGTATTCCTGCTGCAGGTTTGCCATGGCTCGTCCCTGTCAGGCAAAGCGAGACAGGATCGCAAGGTAAGACAAAAACATGGGTTTACGATGTAACAAATGCACATTCGGGTTGTTTGAAGATACCGTGAATCCGACTTTGCGCTGCTCTGTGATGGTGCGTAAACTGATTTAAGTGTAGAAGACTCTCAGCTGTGGAGGAAAAATCCCTGGGAGCGATGATTTGGATGGCGACCTTATTCGGGGGCCCTAAAATAACCGCTCATCTGATGCGATGACGCCGTCACACTGCGCGGCTTCACCTCGATACGGTCACTTTCAGCATCCTGTTTCGAGCAACAGCCGCAGGATGCGCTCTCGGACGTTGACCCGACAAGGTGCTCGTGGCGAACCGTCTGCAGAAACCCCCCCTTTAACTTCATCACGGGGTTGAGGATGACAAAGACGGGGAAATGCTACCAAAAATGGGGCATTTGTTTGTGATCAGGGACAAAACGCACCCCGATGTCACTGTACCGTTGCTATTTTGGGAAGAGGGCAGCTGAAGGATGACGACCACTTACCTGAATTAGCGAAGAAGAATCTCAGCCACGCATGCGTCTCCCCAAAAAATGAAAACCGCAATCCAATTTTAACGCCGGCCAGTTCATGCTGACATCCTTCCTTTCGTGCGCTTCGATGTTTGTGGCGGCGAAAAAATCCTCAGCGCCGGCAGGAGTGAAAATTAGAAATCAGGTCATCTTCCCACAAGTCCCTGCAAGTCCCCTCTGGGACCTAGAAAACACATCCGAACGGTTTCCCCTCCGCCATAGAGGAGCGGCGTTAGTGTGAGAGTCCGCCGTGCAGCATCACGCCGAGGTGATGGATGTCGGGAGAGACGGCTGACAGGACTGGACAGTGTGAACCAAAGGGCCAGATCCTCTATTTTTCCCCCGGACGCTGCGGGAGTAAATCGGTCATGTGTGCAGCTCAAGGATGTGAATAAGAGCATATTAAAAATTGATGTTTGCTAATTGACACTCCATAAATTCCAGGGGTAATTTTTCCTGCATGCACACGTTAACCGTCCGCCAGACTTCAGCCTCCCAGACTTTTCACCGCTACTTTACATTACCATCCATAAAAGGCTGCGCTTAAAATCCCATTAGGCGAGGGAGGATCAAGGCTTTCATCGGAGCGCCAGCACTCTCCTACAATCTGAACGGACATTTCTAATTCACCTGACGTCTCACAAAAGGAGCACATCCATCAACCGGCGTTCTCAGAGGAATCCCAAAGAATCGATGCGGTGGACGAGGTGAGGTTTGAGCAGCAGTTGCCGTAATGTATACGGACCGGTCCTGTTTGATGCCATTTGCATCACCCAGATGAAAAGAATAAAAAAAAAAAAAAGTCATCAAAAGATATTAACAATTTTCAGGATGTTACGAAAAATGCAGGGAAAGTGATTGGAGCAGACACTTATGAAAAGTTTTTTTTTTTAAAATCACCCAAAGCATGGGTTTTAATCCATTATTTGAACACAGCGTCTGAAATTGGACAGGACACGTTTCTGTCTGAGGTGATAAATAGCTCCCGCTTAAATTAAATACATCCGACGACATCGCTACCAAAATACAAAGCACATTTTTAAAAAATGACAGGTCCGCCTGGAAAGGAGAGGGATGAAGGTCAGCTGCAGCAAGACGGAAGACACGAGTGTGAAGGAGAGGGACTCAAGTAGAACGATGAGGCTACAGGGAATGGAGATGAAGAGGAGGAACATGTGCAAGCAGGTTGGAACGGATGGAGATAAAAGAGGTTCGGCCAGAAGGAAAGGAAAGGTGGAGAAGATGGTGTCTCTGGTGTCTGCTTTGGAGACAGGAGGCAGAGATGAAGAAGACCGGGAATGAGTTTATCAGAGGGACGGCGCATCTCCATTGTTCTGGAGATCAAGTCAGACTGAGATGGTTAAGACATGGACATGGTGAAGATCTGGGTGGAAGCATGCTGAGGTTGGAGCTGCCAGGCAGGAAGACCGACGAGGAGGTGAGAGAGTTAGATGGAGGTAGAAAGGAAAAGAAGGAGAAGTTACAAAATATAAGCTTTCTTCTGGCTCCAAAAAAATAACACCGAGTAAAAGTTTTTAAGCTGGAACAGACTCGGACTCCCTTTTCTTCTTTTTGGCTGGTTTCACAGCCGGGGTCACGACGGTCGGAGTCAGCGACGGATTCAGGGCCGGATCTAACGCCGGATTCCGGGCGAGCAGCTCCAGGATGGTGGTGTTTTCGTCACCTGTGGGGAAGAACGGCGTGAGGGAGAAGAAAGAGAAGGGACAGGCAAAAAGGCGGCGTGCGTTTGTTTGTACTTACTACTGTAGTCCTTCTCGCTGATGGGTTCTGTGTCCGGGCTGCAGACCGGAACCCGAGCCAAGGCAGCCAGTTCAGATATAAAGTTCTCTTCTGCCACCTGAAAGACACAACGACACAGCTTGCAGCAAATAAATTTAAAAAAAAAAAAAAAACACATCTTTAATTTAGTTCACTCGTAATATTGTCTTGTGGGTAAAATTATTTGAGCTAACATGCTTTCTACCTGTGCTATCACTACACAGAAATATAATCTAATATTCCAATAAACATCCCGATATGAAGTGTATTTAAAAAGAAAAAAAAAATGATTTGAAAGGAAAACTCTTTATAGTGCTAAGAATTCTCAATATTTGATTTTAAAATTCACTTTGCTGGGAAAAAAGGACGACTGATTTCCCCCGGGTTGAAGTTCTCATCACGTACGTTTTGGATCAAAACAGAGAAAATTATACCGAACATCTAACTGCAACTGCGGCTTTGAGAAGAAGAAGAGTGTCTGAAAGGAGATCCAATCGTGCAGCTTTGATAAATCCCACTGACCCGCAACTGACTATTTATCATCGCTACGGTTTGATCTTGCGCGGACTTCGCCTTCCTCAGTTCCTCGCACGTCGTCTCTTGTTCCAGGTCGAACTGTTCCAGTACCCTCCTTTTGTGGAGTTCCACCCTGAGGGAGCCGGAGACACACATCAACGCAACACAAATTCAAAAGTAGATTTTTGCCATTGTTGTGTCCACAAAAAAAAAGCCGTTCTTATGGAATTATCTAACTCTGCATCTCAATTCTGTCTCACATCCCACCCTTTCAAATCAGGTTTCTGCAGGTTTTCTTCCATTACGCATTACAGTAAACCCTTGTTTTTCGCGGGGGTTACGTTCCAAAAAGAACCCGTGATAGGCAAAATCCGTGAGGTAGAAACTTTTCTTTTTTTTTTTTACAATTATTATACAATTAAGTACTCTATTATACATTGAAAAGAAAGAACAACCATTTTACAGGCGCAATCATTTGTTTCACAAATAAAAGTGCTGTACTTTAGAAACGTTTTTTTTCAACAAATAACTTCTGTACTGTACTGTCAAATAATAATTTTAATCATCAATGTGAACGGAAGGCTTCAAATTGCGGAGATTAGCCCCGCCCACCGCGACCCGAGTAATTGGATTAAACGGGAGAAAATTAAAAATGATTATGAAAAAAATTGCGGACAGTTGCAACCCTTTTTGCATCCTTATTAAAACTTATCGCTGCTGTCGTCCTTATGTTTTTTTCTTCCTTCTTTATGGAACGAACGGAAGATTCATTCATTCCATAATGCCGACCTACAGCCGCATAGCTTTTACCTTCCCTTAGCATGTCCAGAAGTTTAACTTTATCTGCGATAGATAGCATCTTCCTGCCGCAGGTGCTTTTGTTGCTCCAGAGCGTTTTGTCAACATTATGGGTTTTAGAGAAACTCGAAATTGCAAGAGAATTTGCGCGTGCTTAATGTAAATTTGGCAAGCTGTTTTACGTACGTGTACATATTAAACTACAACGTTATTGACACACAGGTAGAGAAGAAGCGGAGTGACTTTTTAGCCAATCAGAATGCAGGACACGATGCACGATGCCAATCCGTGAAGTAGCGAAACCGTGAAAAGTAAACCGCGTTATGGCGAGGGATCACTGTACTTGTGTGTGCTCGAGTCGTGCTGAACAAACATCAGGATGGTGAAGACCGCGATGTATTCTGTCACCATCTCTCGTTAACGTGCGCGACTTTTAAAAAACGATTTGTTGCGAACAATCTCTAAAAACCCTGCGCATCCTTCAGCTCGCTGTTACGTGCGGGAAGGCGGCGCGCTCGTTTCAGGACGCATTTCAAGCGGGGAAAAAACAAGCCGAAAATCGAACGACGCTTTGTCGTACCTCTGCTGGAACTCTGCAGATGTGGGTTTCTTCCCCCAGTTCGCCAGCTCCCTCAGCAACGCTTTGATCAGCTGGCTGCCGCTCTCGCGCTTCTCACTCACGTCTGTGGGGAAACGTTCGCAACACCCAGGCGAAATAATTGCATCGGTTCCGAGCGCGCTCTCGGGGATAAATGACAGTAACACAGGGGTACAAACCTACACTTAGTGTTCATAAATGACGTGTGCAGCGATCCTCTCACCTGGGTTTCCATTGGACTGGTGTCGCTGTAGTTTTTCGGCAGCGTCCTGCAGGTCGTGATAGTAGCTACGGACCAGCGCGGCGAGACCATCCTTGGTCATGTAGACACTCTGCGATGCAGCCTCAGTCAGGTGGCTCTGGACATGAAACAGATTCTCAAATTAAAAAAAAAAAACCCGCAGGTTTCATTTCTAGCTTTGGAAGACAATCGCGATCTGTTCTTCACCTTTAAACCATCGTCCTGTTTGTCGCATATTTGTGTCTCGGAGGGCTGGACCTCCGTCATCTGGTGGATGGCGTGGCTGAGGGCGTTGCCGAGCACCAGCTGTGCGTGGTTCTGAAGAAGCTCCGTCCCAGTTTCCAGCTCGGATAGGAACTCCTGGTTGAAGCTGTGCCCCAAAAGCTGAATCTCCGGCGCCAGCTGCTTCTCTGCCAGGCTGGTGCTGCTGCTCTGTACGCGACGAAAACAGTGTCCAATGGAGGAGCCTTAAATAACACCTCGGCGTCACCATGACTCGGCCGTTTCCTCACCTCGAGCACCGAGTCGACACGAGGCTGGCTCGTGCTGGGATCCCTCAGTAGCAGGGCTCGGAAGTCCGACTGAGAGAGAACCCTCAGCTTCGAGAGCCTCATCTCTTTCAAGATGTGCATACAGAAGTGCCGGGACACAAAGTGTCGCTTCACCGCGACCAACAGCTGCTCGTGTTTCTTCTCAATGAGCCTTCCCACTTGACTGAAACATAATAGTAACAGCTAACTGACGTAAACAGCGGATACGCACAATCGTACATGTCTTGTACCTCCTGAATAAGAAGTGAAAATGGAAATATCAAGTTCAGAAATACGTTGGCTTAGAAGTTGAATTGATTCAGTGACTCAATTTGCTCATAAATCAAATTCAGTTTGCCCATTGAAATGATTTGATACACTATTAACCTGTTCCAGCCCCCCAGTTCTGTCATGTGTTTTTAAATAAGAAAAATGTACTTTATAATCAACATATACTGTTTAAAAAAAATAACAGCGAATGTAAAGAAATAAAGTGGTTTTATTAAGTGTATCTACTGTGAAGATCAGACGAAGATGCCGGTGGCGGCGGCGGAAACGGGTGGAGGAGTTTTTCATTTCAACTAATTGCTCCATGCTTAATGCTACAACATGCAGCAAAATGCAATGTGCACACTTTGCTTCACTTCATGTCTAAACTTCATGTATGCCGCTCCTCCTTTTAAAACCATCAAACCGTCTCCGACTGGCTTTGAATGACTCTTGACGCCTCGGCCGTCACAGACGATGGTCTCGCTTATGGTATCTCTACAGCTACTTCTCCATCTCCTCATGGAGTCCACAACACACACAAAAAAAAAACCAATTGTGTTTTTCCATGATTTTCTCTCAAGCGGTGAGTGCCGCCATCTTTAAACGCCACTTCACGGACAGCGGCGGCCACATCGGTGTCAAACACCGTTCCCGCTCGCTCTTAACTCAGATCTCGGTTTGCATAACAAATCCAATGCTACACTGATTGACAGCTCATGTCTCAGAAAGGTTGTAAAATTGATGCACTCGGAAGTCAAGGTTGAACCGTAATTACGATGGCATTTAAAGCGAGGTCGATCTGCCTCACCAGTTGAGAGTGTAGCTCTGTCTGACCAGCATAGCCTGCAGGATCTTCATCTGCTGCTCGCACAGATGTTTGAGGCAGGCGTGAACCAGAGCCACTTCTTCCCTCCATACCTACAGACAAAAAAAAAGACCGTTTGTGCCTTGCAGACTTCAGTTTATCATCAGACTATTTGAGGTAACAAGAAGAGACTAGATGCAAAAAGAGAAAGAGAAATCTTCCAACCAGTAGGCGGGAGGATGTGTGGATCTCATTCTTCTCCTCGCACATGTAAAGTCTACTGCCACTAAATTCACACTCATCCGTGCACCTGCACTTTGTGAGTTGCACATCAAGCTGCACTCAAATGTCTTATTGCACTGTGTTTTACTCACTGTTCTCTTGCAATGTTTACATTCATATCTACAATCATATTTATAATAATGTTTACACTCTTCTACCAGCACGTATCCCAATGCACTGCGGACATGTTTCTACACTGTACATGTGACAATAAACGCTTTGAATCTACCTGCCGATCTTTATCCATCTGAGCCTTTATTTTCTCCATTTGTAGCCTGGTCGATGTCTCCACCCGCTGCAGCTGTGATACGAGCTCGGTCTCGATATCCGACCACAATCTCTCGCACCGCTCAGCGGACAGCTCCGTTTCTGAGGAAACGGACGTGATGAAGATGTCCTTGGCCAGCTCTCTTAGCCTCTTGGACCAGCCGCCGCGGAGTTTCTGAGGAAGAACGAGGTCTTATACATGAAGACTAATGGACGCAGGCGGACACCGATGTCACGGTGAAGATGTGCCTCCTACCACCCAGAGGCCGCACAGGGTTTCGGCCACCCTGTGGTCCTGCTGCAGCTCCAGGTCGGCGAGCTGCTCCCGGTGTTTTACCTGCAGCTCCTGGTACGCCTGCAGTCAGGTTGACAAATGCAGAGAGCAGATTTACGCCGGTTCTGGTCTGTTTCTGGACTAAGCGTTGTAGCTGATACACTGCGTGTTCACGTTAGATGATTTGACAATGTCTCGTTAGATCGTATTACTTTTCAGGCATCAGATCCTGCCATTAATCAGGTTTAAACATTTAAGCTATTTATGCTCTGGTCCAGAAACCTCTGAGATTTAATCATTAAGACATTTTAAAAACATTTTAAATGTGATAATTTCATTCATATTTGATGGGAACATTGGAATCATAGATACATACTGAATATTGTTAGCAAATCCAATTGTGTGGCCCGTGAAGTAGCAAATCTTGAAAACTGAAACGCAAATTAGTGTAACTAATAGATGAAGATGTGATTAAAAAAAAACAATTAAAATGGCAAAAGTGGGATTTTGGCATTGTCCCGACTAATAATTAGTAAAATGGAGGAAATCCTCAGCTGACAGCTTAGCATCCTAATTATGTAACGACACTCACAGATCCAAACCCTCTGACCTTTGTGAGCTGCTCAAGGTCACAGTGTGTCGGTCTCTGTTCCAGCGCGTGGCTCTTCTCCTTGGCCTGGCTTCGCTGAAGCTTCTTTTTCTTGGACTCCATTTTGTTGCACTTCTCGGTCAAAAGCTCCTTTGTTTTCTTCGTGAAATCTGCGAGGTGATCACTGAACTTTAAGAGCTGAGCTTTTAAAAAAAAATAAAGCGAATATACAGCAGATGTTTTTTTTCGCAATTGCCGTACCCATGTGACTGACCATTTCTTCAGGGTCAATAATACTGACAGCCTCCAAGGAGTAGATTTATATTTGATATATGACCATTTTAAGGACGACCGTGTGTTGTCCTTCAGTTTAAAGAGGCTGCCGGGAGTGAATGACTGCTTGTTGTATTCTTTCTGTCAGGATGATGAGCATCATTGCAGAAAAAAAAAAGCCCTTTCATCGATGTCGTGGGGAACCGCAGGGCAGGTTTTTTTCAGCTGAAAGCGCCATAATGATGAATGACGCTGGAACCGACACGATATGCAGCGCTGTCCTGAGAGAACCTGGCCTTATTTAAAGTAGATTCCGACGAAACACTCTATTTCAAGAGTGTGTCATGTAAAATTAAAAAGTAGGCTAGATAATGTCCACTCCTAAGTGCCAGCAGTGACTTGATCAAGAAACCAGAACGTGTCGATTGCAAAATCGCAAAGGTTTTGACACGATATTACTGAAAACCATGTGATTTTACACGTTTTACCGTCGCTGCACTGCTGAAGGCCTTCCGTCAGGGCTTCCTGAACTTCTGAGAGTATCTTCTCCATGTGGCTAAAGGTCAGCACGTCATCACTTGTCAGCTGCTCCAGTGTTGTTGCTATCAAGCCCTGCTTCAGTGACACTTCCTGCCTTACCAGGGCAGGCTGGGACTGCAGAAGACCCGTCACCTCCTCCCACCACAGCAGCTTCTGGTGAATCCTCTAGGATGAGAGGGAAAAAATAAGGAGGGAATTTGAATTCATCTGTGGAGTGTCTTTGTCGACGCTAAGTCACAGCCTGGGCCGCTTACATTTAAATCGTCCGCTTGAAATTTCATGAGTTGATTCTCTATCGAGAGAAGAGTCTGGGTGACAGAGGTAGTGATTTCTTGGGCTTCATCTGGAGGAAAGCTGCGGGTCCTCCTCAGCATGAGCTGGCACAGTTCCTCGACCTGCTTGCTAAAACATTTGGACTGTAATGGGGAACAGACATGTATTTTGCGGTCAGTGCAAACATAAAGAAAGGTCCTTTGTGACCTGAATAGGACTTAACGTGGTTTCCTTCCTGGATTTTTGCTCCACTTTTACCATTTGTAGGCCACGTTCAAGAAGATCTTTCTGAGATCTTTCTATTTCCTCCAAGGTGCATGGAGCGTCAACATTTTTCTCACTGGCAACAAGTCCTTCAGGTAGCTGTTTCTTGAGCTCCTCTAGCTCCTAAAATGACAACATTTTCAAGTGAATTCAACATTTTAATGTGACTGTAAAATGCTAATAGGAGTCAACTGGACACCGATAAAGACTGGAAAATAACAAAAAGAGCCATAGCAGAAATGAAATACCATTTTCCAATCAGCTATTGGATTCTACCTTCTGCTGCATTTGAAGAGCATTCTTGCAGAAATCAGCATCATTTTTGTCTTTTGGAAAGCGTGAGCTGAACAGCAGTTTCACCATTTGAAGGAAAATCTAGGGTAGGAAAAGAGCAAAATTTGTGAAATTTCACACATTTAAATGTGAACTTACACTCCCCTCACGCAGCACAGTGTTAATCAAAGCTTAACCTTCCTTGCTTTTAAAGGCAGAATTATTAGCAGAGCTGTTGTTTGAAAATTATTGATTAAAAATGTAATAAAATAGCTAGTAGACTGCATGTGTGGATGTTAACACAGCGAGAAAGGGAAAACGGAAAAAGTCACCTGATATTTTTCTTCCTGAAGCTGAACGCAAAGGTGCTGGACATCTTGCAGAGCTAAACAAAAGAGGCTGATCCTGCCTTCAAAACTGCAGAGACATCACACCGGAGGATAATCAATTTTAAGGGGAAAGATGAAGCTTTGAATAATGAGTGTTTCATGCATTGTCGCCTTCAGCTCAGTCCAAACTAGTCAGACTCGCACCCTGTTAGTGTCAGTGTGTGAGGGTAGTGGGAGACCCTGATGAAGGTCTGGTTCTGCAGGCTCTTGGGAATCAGAGAGGAACAAATAAACTGGCTGCTGTCATCGTTGTCCTGCTCTTGGCTCAGAGACTCTCCGTCCGTGGAGGAAGAGGAGTCCTCATTTGGCATGGTCGGCATCTTGGAGTACTCATGCAGTGAAGGATTGGAGGCGCCATCTGCCAAAGGCTGCCGGGCACATTCAGTCTGATTACAAGACATATCTGAGTTGTTTGGATCCAGAATTAACTGCATATATATCAAGAATCGGGAATCTTTACTGTCCTTATGTAAGGCATGTTGCAATTTAAACCAGGAGCTTTCAGCAGCGGAGGGCAAAAAACCTGAGATATTCGACAACCTTCCACAAATAGGGAAAGCTGTAGACAGAGATAAATAATAGCGGCAACATCAACAATAAAAGCATGGTGAAAGTGTTAAACCTTCGGTATCAGTTTGTGCTAAAGTGATAAAATATCCAAAAACACAATCACTTTGTGTGGTTGTGTGTACTTCATGTTTCAATTCAGTGGCCCAAAGTTTCCAAACATTTAAGGACAGACATGAAGCACTTTTTTCATGTTTTCCACATTATTTTTTCCAGTCTGCAACCTCAGCAGTATTATTTATAAACATTTTCCGATGATTAAAAAAAAGACATCGGCAAGAGGAGCAAAACAAGTCCCATCATACATGAGTCAAAGTGCGTTCTGTTTTGGTATTTCATTTGTGCAGGTTTTTCCTGAGCGATTTCCAAGTCCGCTCGCAACATCTTGAAGTGATTCTGCCATTGCCGCATGAGGGCCAGAAAAAAAATCAGGAACAGGTTTCCGAGGAATTTTACTTTTTTTTACGAGAGATCCCACTGAATACTTTATGAGTACGATGAACTTACTCTGTATTTTTGGTTGATAGGGTACACCACTTTAGCTCTGGATGCAAATGCTGCCACATCACTATTCATGATGGGTGACTGCCTCTTCTCCTGGTCAATGAGTAAACAATGCATGTTTAGTAATGAGTTAACCAGTCAACCCCATGTAACATTGAAGTGGCCCACAGTTGAAAGTTGATTGCTGCACCTCAAATTCATATCTAGATACCCATTCACTGTTTCTTGCACTTGCACATCCTTATAATACTGTTTACATTTCTTTGCACTGTATACATATGGCTGCAACAGTATTTATTTATTTCTACGAGAATTTCTTTGAACAAGGAAACACGTTTCCTGGCTGTAAACACTTGAATGACATAGCGGGTTGCAATAAATCGACATATTGTAATATATGCAGAAAGTGTCTGGGTAAAAATACTATACTTTATCAGGGTTTGCACCACACGGATCCTCCTTCCTGCTGTTGCTGACACAGTCGCTCTGGTTGTTTTCCACTTCTCCATCATCTGGCTCAAGCAACCTCCTAGCATTGTAACCCTAAAAGTGTGATGCATGAAAAAAAGGGGTGAAAATGTAAATACAGATCACTCTGGGCGTTCTGGGGGTGCAGCAGGGTGCTCACCTGTCTGGTCAAAAGCAAAGGCTTCAGACAGAAGACATACAAGAGGGCAGCGGCTAACGCTCCGGACAGTCCTCCGCCGACCGTAGCCGCTGCAAGCAAGCGGGGGTAGACGTGCAAGGACTCGGCGAAGCTGACCAGCAAGTCGGTGCCGCAGCCCTGGTTCCCCCCCGGCTCCGTCATGTCTCCGCCCGGCGAGTCAAACGCCGTCGCTCCGGGGCAGCGGAGCCTCGGCTAGCAGGGAATCTGCGCACTCCGCTACGTTAGCATTAGCAAAACCCATCATCTGGAGAAAATAAAAATTCGCTCTGACTGTCTCCTTAGAGGCTTTCCCTGACCAGGAGTCTGTTTTTTTTCTTTCTAGCTGTTATCTAAAAATGGTCATATTTTAAAAAAAGGCAAATTTGGGATTTAAATCCAAAAAATAAAATTGGGGTGAAAAAGTTTTTTAACAGACGACAAACTCTGGACGCTCGAGCCAACTCGTCGTGTAATATTGGGAACGCCTTCAAAATAAAAGCACAAATATATTCTTAGATATAAAGTCGGAATGGGACAACGTTACAGCCGGCACAGAAAGCAAAAATAGAATAAAAAAGACTGTTGACGTTTTTATTTAACATAAAATACACCTCTTTTTTAAACTAAATTCGAACAATGATTTCAACTGACTTTTACTTTGAAAGGCACTTCCGGAGAAGATGTTCTTGACAAACTTGGGAAAGTGACTTCTTAAGATTTGGGAAAAGTTGGGCTGAAAGACGGGTGGAAACTTGTCTTTTTGGATGTAAATGTTTGTTGTTGTTTTTAGAAAAGTAAATTCAGAATCTAAAAGTTTTGTTTCGTTTTTAACACTCATGCTGTGTTAACTTCTTGGAGGGCTCCTATGGAAATCGGGGACAATGTAGCGAGTTAGCTAGCGGCTCTCCCCGAGAGCGGAGCGAACCAACACGGATGTTTCAGGCGCCTTCGGCCGCGGTAATATGGCCCTTTTTACTCAATATCTCCGTGTTGTTTTTACCCCAAACTGCCTCGTCCTCCCGCTGGTGTCACCGCGTCACCCGACGGGAAACGTCGGCTGCGTGGAGCGGCGGCGGACTCGGACTCGGACTCTGCTCCGGCTGTAACGGGACATCCAGGGATGCGGCTCAGCCTCCACAAACAGGAGAGGTCAGTGGGTTAATGTCAAACAAAAACAAACAAAACAAAGACTGTTAATTTAATGTATGTAAATTAAAATACTGTTCATTTATTATATCTGCACCTCCTACTTTTTTTGCACTCTTGGTTCTATGCTAAACTGCATTTTATTGCTCTGTACTTGTACATGTGCATTGACAATAAAGTGCAATCTGATCTAATCCAAAATACTTGTAGTTTAAAACTATTACGACTACTGTCTAGTTTTCAGAATCAGATTTATTGGTTACACTTGCACAATCTGGTTGCACTGACATGCTGCACCAGCTGCACCACGAGACGTTATGCAGAGTGCAGAATACAAAGTGCAATGTAGTGAAATAACAAAGTAATGTATAATAAAACTATTCCTCCCAACATGAGCTTTTGTGTTGTTGTGGGGGACTGATGTATTCAGCAGTGATGGTTTGTAAGGGAGAAAAGCTCCCGTGTCTGCTTCACTGATCCACACCTCAGATTGAGTGAGAGGTCTGCAGAGATGTTCCTGACTCTGGAGGAGTTCAGGTCCTAAGTGGAGGGCAGTTTGGTGGCTGAAGACGATCATGGAGGTGCATCTTTTCACATGAAGGTTTCAGCTTGCTAAAGAATTAACTTCTCCAAATCTTTTTGGGGCAACTGGACTTGAACACCTTACCTTGAAAGACGTTTAACCTGTCTGTCTTCGTTTCACCTTTTGGATGAGAGGTAAAACATCGTCAAGGGGTGAAATTCAAGTGCAGTTGCCACAAAAAAGTTTTGACAAGGATTAACCGGGATGTATGACAACCGTCATAAACCTCTCGATTTATTTTTGGTTTTGTTTTAATACTCATTTGAGCTGCTTTCACCCCCCACATTCCTTTTGTCACCTGCAAGAAAACCTGGCCATGACTTTTTTGTTTAATTTGTTTAACAAAAATCACGTATTAGGCTGCTAAAATGCCCCAATCTCATCTCTGAAATTAGAATTGCAACATTATTTGCCATTCAAGAATTTTGTCGTAAATCTTCTTTATCTTTTTCAACCAGTGTCACAGCTTCCTCAGGATGCACGACTACCACCACGGCACAGATTGGAAATCTCCTGGACTGCAAACCTTCTGTATGGATACAAGTGTTACTGTATTGTCACATTTAGCTTTTATAATACCACTAACACAAGCCGCTCTAAACCCTTCCACCTTGACCAACAGGTACTATGGAAACACACGGACCCGTCACGTTACCTACAGAAAAGTCTCTGTCCTCCTCCTCGACACCCGGTCCGTGGGGTCACTCCTTATTCAGCCAGTTTAAACACATGTCAAAGGTCTTTCGCCTGCGGAACCGCAGGAGTTCACTTACGCGGTACAACCCCGGCCACACTCTGCCCCAGGTGTGTTTCTGCATTATTAGCAAAGCAGTTATATCACCTTCACTTGGGTATTCTGGTTGCTTCATGTTATACCCATCGGACTGTGGAAAAATAGAAATACACTATCGAGCGCTTTATCATGCAACTACTTATTTGTTTTCTTTGCTTTTCAGAATGAACCCTTTTCATTCGTGGCAGCAATTCTTAATTTGGATTACCCAATAAATTTAGTAGATTTCCTGCGACAAAAAAGACCTACCATTCATTTTGCAAAGAAAAAGCACTTGATAATATTTTAGCACTTAATATTTTAATATTTTTACTTGTTTTTAGTCTGTTCACAATGTATCATGAAATGGCCACGAGTTTTCACATCGCATGCGATCTGTTGATACGATTGCCGCTCCAGGTTCAGACAGTGGTGCCGCCATCCTCCTTTGGGGTCAAATTTCAAAAGTGCGCACAGGTACAACAATAAAATATCTCAAATTTTATAACTTGGCCACACCGAGGAACTGAAGAGCATGACACTTCTGCCCAAATCATGTGGCCCTCAGGTGAAGACTGGCCCGGGTCCTCCCCTGCTGATGTTCTCCCTGGTGATTCACAATATGAGTCCAGCTGGAGGCACCAACTTGTCTCAGGTGGCGATCAGGGATTCCATATTTGGGATAGTTCCCCTAAAATCTGGCGGGACGGTCGTGGAAAGAGGATATCAGGCGTTTGCCATCGATTCATTGTCAGGTTTGTCTGGCCCTCATTCAAATAACTGAAAATAAGGAAATATACATTTGGCAAATGCATTGCTGACCTGACTGAGTGCATTTAACTTTTCAGCTGGATCCCAAATTGTTGTCAATTATACTGCACAAATAATGAGTCATAAGACTGAGGTCCTGGATCTTCCAGCCTTTCTCACCTTCTCTAACCTATCACAGGTATTTTTATTTTTATCAAGCCATTCATCTTTTTTAACATTTGCAGTGTGCCTCTGTTGACCCAAATTACTCATTTATATTTTCCATTCCACATTTGTGGTAGTCGTTGTTGTCACAATAAGAAAAATCTGTCTGTTTTGAACCTGCAGAATGATGTCAGCATGTTCGGTCCACTAAAAGCAAATCTAACTCTGAGGGTGAACTCCACTGACAGGGTGAATATCTCTGCAGTAACTTTGGACTGCACATTCCTTATAATGTGTTCTGTTTTGAGGCATGTCCTAATACATGATTTCTTTTTTTTTTAGATTTATCCCAACCACGGCGTGCATTTTGCCGGATTTGTCGGCGGATTCATCGTGTCTTTGGTCATTCTGATGCTGGGGTTCCTGTTCATGACCCTGATAGGTCCCAGGGCCAGGCTCAGCCTCCTACGCAAAAAGGTATCATTTCAAATGAAATCGGTGTGTTTTAAAACTCGGCTGAGGGACGTTATCATTTTATCAATTTTTTTTTTTTTTTTTAATTTTTAATTTTCAGCATTTTGCTGTATTATATCCCTATGCTACTCCATAGAGATATTTTCAACATGGCATCTTTTCTACCACCAGAGAAGCCAAGGTGATTCCGACCAGGAGTACGCAGACTGCGACATGAGCGAAGCCGTCAAAGACGAAGCGACGTTTGAAGATAAGATCGTTGACATCATGGTGCTAGAGGACCCCCAGAACATGTACCAATCTTTGGAGAAGTGAGTAGACCAGTCAGTGGAAGACCACTGAAAACCTCTTGTGGTTTCTGTTTTTTAAAACAGTATTCCTTTGAAAATCACCATCAAGGGTTACATATGTGCCTAGTGGTTAAACTATTAGTGTTAAATATTAAATGTGGGCACATCTAATTGTTTATACATATGGATGCAGTCTTAAATCTCATGTCATGTTCTGTGAAACACAAATAATACAACATGTATCTAAATCCATTTCTCTCATGGGAGAATTAAGGGAAAGAACGGTCCATTTACTTAAAGGCCGGCTGGACCCCATTTTGCCTCTTTCTTATCATGATTTCACAGTCTCATCCCACTTTCACTTTGTTTGCTGTTGACTAGTCGTTCCACTCTCTTCTATCAAGGCGATGTTTTGCTTCACATTAGTGCAAATGAGTGAGAAGTCTGTGGGCAATGGCGGTGAAAAAGATGGGAGGGGGGTCTCATTTATGAGAGCATAAATGAGCCTCAAGAGAAGCATCATGTTATAGTCACTGGAAATAGCATTTACAGTGCTGATGGATGTTTGCATGAGGAATTAATCTGTTTGGACATTTTAATATCCACTGAGCTCCTTTTCCTTCCAGATGCTAATTCACTGAATTATTCAGGATGAGGAAATAGCAACAATTTCCACTTCCAAACGGTTTCCAATCCAAAATGTTATCATCGTATAACATTAATGCCGCACCCTACCAAATCGACTGATGACAATTTCTGCTTGCCGGACCGCATAACTCATTTCTGGTCATTCCGCGTGTCCTTCCTTTTAGCCTTGAAATGTCAACGCTGCTTCATGCCACCAATAGCCTGGAGGCCACTAGGGTTCAGATCTACAAGGATGTGTTGTCTATCATACTGGCTGACCTGCACGCACGCGGCCAAGCCAGCGGCCAGGCCCAGCAGAGGCTTCTCAGCGTGCTTCACGGACAGCTCCTGGGCATGGAAGGTCGACTGAAGGAGGAGCGAGGGGCCCGCATGGCCGCCCTGGCAGCCCAGTGTAACCTGGAGACTCGGGAAGAAATGGAAGCGGAGCACCACGGTGAAGCGACCGAGAAGGCCCAGGCTGAGCAGCTTTGTCAGCACGCGGATCAGCAGGTAGCGATGACACCTCGGCGTCGCCCGTCTCGGCACAGAAATGCTGCCGAGTATCCGATTGGAATTTATCTCAAAGCGCTGAAGATTTTAATCATTTAATGTCAGGCCTTGAAATAAATTGCTCTTTTAACAGCCATACATTCTATCCATGCTAACCAAAGCATTTGCCTGTTTGCTCTCCGAAGGAGCTCCTCCGTTGCAGCGTCCTGCTGGAGAAGCTGCACAAACTGAACCAGAGTCGGCTCCAGCGCGTCCTCCTGGTCCGACACGAGGAGGCTTCGGCAAAAGTCCAGAGGCAGATCATAGAGTGGAGGCGGGTGGAGCTTCACAAGATTTTCTCCGAGGAACTGGAGGAGGCCACCAAGATGGGCGAGCTGGAGAAGAGCGCGGCGAAAAGTCTACAGCACAGTTACTTTGAGTATCAGGTGAGCGACTAACATAGATTTTTTTTTTTTGTGCCTTGAATGACATGATGGACGTTATCACCGAAATGTAACTTATTTGAAATCAATAGTGATTAAATGACACCGCTGCTGTGTGCATGCATGCAGATGAATCTGGGTTTTAGAATATATTCCCTCACATGCCTTCATTTTATAGATTTTAGATTATTATGCAGGAAAAGTTGTTACCAGTTTCACTGGAATGGTTTGATTTAAAATCACGCCGGATTTGGATGGGGAGTGAATCTGTTTATGCCATTAATCTTTCACCGGGTACTTATTTTGTATTTCTCGAGTGTTGTCTGGTCTTTTCCCTTCCTTAGTAAAGCAGGGGTGTGTTAAAGCGCATATTGTGTCTCTTTCTCCGCCCAGGATCAGCTGGAGCAGGTGTTGGACGTGGTCCTTGCCAATCTGCGCTACGTGCTAGCCGAGCGCCACGCACAGAGGAAGTTTCTGGTGCACAGCCTTCACAGCCTCAACGGTCTCATTTCTGACACTTTCACCGGCACCTCCAGCCACCTGGAGAGCTGGTTCGGTCACATCAAAAGGTCAGGGGGGAAGAAGTCGCTGGTTCTACATCTCAATTCTCATTTGATCAGCGATTAGCTTACATTTTGTTGAACTGTGAGCTCAAAGCTTGTACTGAAGCTAGATATCATGGACGTCTCTTCTCCACTAGAGGGAGCACGGTGTCTACTGAACAGATTGACCAGTTAGAGGAGAAGGCCCAGAAGGAGCTGGTGATGGTGAGGCAGAGGCTGGATGAAGTGCTGAGCCAAGAAAGGAGAGCCATGCGTTGCGGACTGATTAAGAAGAGGAGAGAGCTAATCTCCAATTTGGTGAGGTCTCACATTTGATTTACCTTCCCTCGATACCTGTTGTCGTCACCTAAGTCCGTATGGCTTCGTCGCCGCTCCAGCTCAGGGCCCACAAGCAGAGAGAGAAGGATCTGTTCGGCCTTTCCAAAGACATGGAGGGAAGGATAGAAGTTGACAAACACCTGCACTGTTGGCAGAACTTGCTCACGGCTCACAGCTTGGAGCTCGCCGAGCTCGTCAACAACTTGGACGAGGAAGCTGCCGCCGATATCCGCAAGGTGCCGCGTCCCGAGATGTCAGATACTCCGTTCCGACAGAAAGTTCTCGGCCTTATTACCGTGAAAGAAGCGGAAGACGGTACAGGTCGAGCTTAATTTGAGTTCTTTTTCATTCTGTGAATTCCTGGGTTGTCAAGGTGACCATGCGTGTGATCCAGAGCGCCGTAGCGGAGGTCAAAGCCATTCAGCCCTCCGCAGCCCAGACGCTGCTCACGCTCCTGCCTCCCGGGCCGCATCGCGTGCAGCTACAAGCGGAACCCGAGGCGGGAAGCGGACCGGCCCAGACGCAGGGGGGGAGCGCGGTCCTGCACGGCCAAGAGCGGCTGCATCAGGAAGGGAAGGCGGCTTTACACACCCTCAGCTGCACCAGGGAGGCGCTTCAGGAAGCCATGGAGCGAGAGCTGCAGGAGCAGAGGGAGCTCAGGGCCCACTGCGGAACTTTCTTCAGGTCAGCGGTTCTACCTGATCTCACTGCTCACCCGCTGCAGACGCGTACGCAAAAGCTTTTCCAGTCTGCTGTTCTGCGCTGGATTTATTGATGGCCGTTTAATAAAATCCATTTTTATTTTGTCTTAAATGGTGGCCCAATGGTTGGGAGCTGGAAGCGGAGGACGGTCATATGGTTTTTATTTGTCCTCACTCAGAGAGCGGGATAGAGACAGGGAGCAACAGAGAAGGCTTCGATAATGGATATTGATTTCTAAAACTGTAGCGGGAGCTGCGAGGTCTCTGCTCCGGTATTAGTATGATTATCTCCGAGGGCACATTCTGAAACATATGCTTTATCTGTTATGACATAAATCCTGAAGTGACGACGGGGAGAAGATGCTGAGGCTTATTAGGACGGCTGAGAGCAGGACGGGCTTTGTGTAGAGGCTTTATTTATGATCCCTATTTCATTTGAAAATCTCTAAAGCAGCGACCGTTGCGTTTCTGCATTTTCACTTATCGTTAGAAAAATACCAACAAATCACATTATTGGAATCCGGCTCTATCAGCTTTGACTAATCATAAAATGAATGCTTTCAGTTGTTTGTCTGCTTAAACGTATTAGGCTTTATTAAAAAATCGGAATTAAATCGACTTAGATATATTAGCGCGCGAGAGCATGAAAGACAGACGCAAATTGAAATGCTAACTTGAGACGAGGACGGCTCCGTCAGAGGACACCGACGGAAAGTCGGCAAAGTCAGTCAAAGAAAGTTCCCTGGCTAAATCTGCGTTCTGGAACGCACTGTTGATGGCTGTGACTGTCTTCGGTGGTGGAAAAATAGATATCTGTAGATCACTTGCCACTGAAATCACATATTAGCTGTGCTGCTCGAACCCTCCGTATGACTGATGAAATAGAAAACAGCAGGTTTCTTGGATCCCCGGCCGCCCGGGCAGGAAGAACCCCGTGTGTTTATCCGTCCGGTTTCTGTTTGGCTCTCAGGTGTTTATGCTTATCCCAGCTGACCATGTCTGAGGACGAGAGGCTGAGAATGAAGCTGGAGTTCCAGAAGTGCCTTTCAGTGATGGACCGCTGCTTGGTTTTGCCCCACGCCGTCTCCAGAGCCAAACTCCACAGGGCGCTGGCAGCTTGGAGGAAGGACGGCGAGCAGCGAATGGTGAACACGTTATTTGCATCCGATGGAAATCTGTTTACGTGTTTCCTTTGGCCGTTACTTCACGTTGTTTTGAATTTCTCCACGATACAACCCCGGAGGTCATTCGAACGGAGGAAACCACATGAATCAAACTGCAGCGACAGATAATGGCGTATTGAATGTTTTCGCAAATGAGAGACGGTGAAAGACGACCGCAAGTGCAAACCTCAATGAAATCAGCCCCAATTGTGCGGTAGCTGGACGAGCGTGCACCCAGAGCGGTTGCATTTCTAATCACATCATAACAGCGCGCCCGGAGTCGTTTCTAAACCGCTCTCTGGATGTTATGTTTTTCGCAGATGAATCCGCAATCCAAGGGGAAATCCAGCGAGGCCAGTCAGAGAGCAGACACATGTGACCTGTTCCTTTTCCAGAAAAAGCTAAAAGACAGGATACAACTATTTGAGAAGGAGAAGGAGATGGAGAGCAGCTTTACAACCAAGGTAGGGGAGGGTTTGGCAAAATTTGGATTGAAAAGTTCACAAGGTTTTTTTTCTTGTATAGGATGTGTTAAAAACCAAGAAGTGGTCAATGTATACATTTCCTTAGGAAACAATGGCAGAGTCTTGGACGCTCTCTACGCCGCATCCCCTGTCCGAACGCCAGGCGTTCTGAGCCCAGACAAGATGATTAATCGCATCATTTCCATCTTGGCAGGTCTTGGAGGAGATGGGGAGGGAGAGAGAGCGCGAGCTGCACTCCCAAGCGGACAGCCTCGCCGTGCAGATGGCTACCCTTCATTACCAGAAGGCCGAGAGGAGAACCAAGGTCTTGGAGACATCCAGAGCCTTGCTCACCCTGCACGGCCTGCTCATTCGCCACCTCAGGGAGGGGAAGAGCCTGCAGAGACAGGAGCTGGCCCAGAGCATACAGACCTACTGCGCGGTAGGAGATACTCCGCTGACGTGATCGGGTTTCATCTCGTACTTCTGCGTATGTTCTCTGAGAAGAGCTTCCGGTGTGGCTGTGACTGCCGCAGGGCCTGGAGGAGGCAGAGCGCCGGCTTCAGAAGGAGACCAGAGAGCTGATCGGCTCGACGACCGAACCGGAGTTCGATCGGACGCGCGACGAAGACGAGGGGCTGTTTGAGCTGCGGCAGGACGCCCGGATGCTGTCCATCCTCCAAGAGGCTCTCTACAAGCGCCATCACGTGGCCGAGCTGGTGAACGAAAGGTGCGTTCGCGCCGACGACCGCCGGTCGACTCCGGCCCGTCAGCATCTCAGTGTGAACTCCGCTGTTTTCAGGTCGCGCGAGACGACGGCCGACGTTCAAGTCATGGAAAATTTGAAAGAACAACTGGAGCTGAAGAGACTTTACGCAAACTGCGATCAGGTCCAACCCAGAATCTTCTCATAAATAATCGGTGACATGGAGAAAAACAAAAAAAATGCAGTTGTGGTTTCCCAGTCTGTGCATGCGTGCGAGCGTTTGTGCGCGTATTCCTGCTGGCTGAAATAACAAATACACAACTGCACACTAAGGGTTCCTTTTTCCGCCCGTTTCTTTTTTCCCGGCAGGACGTGGTATTTGCTTCTCAGCTGATAAGACAGACTCAGGTGTCGGTGGAGGTTCTCCTCGAGGCCCTGCGTCTTCTCCTCCCCACCCTGCCCGAGAGCGAACTCCTGTCCATAACGGACGCCCTCTGCCCCAAATCCGCCGCCGCCGCATCGCCCGCGGAGGACGAGCCCACACGGTAAACGCCGTCTTCCGAGGCCGACGTCCCCCTGCCGCTTTTAACGCGTCCACGTACCTGGTTTCCTCCCGCCGGTTGAAATTGATTTACTGGACTGTTGTTTCTCTTGGGCCGCTCCGTTTTAGAAAATAACTGTAGATTGTCAAATTGGATAAAAAAGAAAATCTTCTCCTCCTGAGCACGCGGCCAAAATCAAATTCAGGCAATTCCAGCTCTGCGGTTTGAACAAGTATTTCAGTGAAGTCACAGTGAAAATAAAGCCGCTTGAAAGTCATCCAGAAACTTGAGTGAAAAAAAAAAAAAGTACCAACACAGTTTCAACAAGATATATTCTCCCCCAGCCAAGATAAAGATGGTTTTACTCATCATTTAATAACGTCTTGCTCCCGCTGAGTCCGGATCGCGTTACCGACGACCGATTCCCCGCGCATGAGGTCTTTTTGGAATCGGGGCAGTGTTAGCAAACAAAAAAAAACGGGGGCAGCAAAACACTCGAGGCCCGTTCCTCTCCTTTTGTTTATTAGTCGGACCCCGTTTCTGAACGCTCGGGTGTTTTTCAGAGGTGGTTCTTCAGGAGGCGAGCGTCCTCACAAAGTGACAGGATGTCGACGCGTCCCCTGCAGATGCTCTTGTCACACCTGCCTTTCTCACCAGGTGCGCCGCCGCTTCGACCCGGCTGCTCCCCGCCAAACTGAGGGAGGAGGTCGTGCACGGAGGCCTGCTGGATTGGCCCGGCCTCTCTGCAGAGGGGGGGAAGTGAGTTCAGCACATTTCTCTTGTTTTGCTACCGACTGCCATATTATTATGACTTAATGTCTCACTATTGTCACGGGCGATTTAGCTCTGCGGTCGCCGGCGTCATGCGCAAATCCCTCAACAAACCCAAATATGTATTTCATCAGGGGACAGACCACATAAATTAGATATCGCAGTCGAGTTAACAGTAGCTCCTTTGTCAGGGTCCTGGAAAGGAGGAGAAGTCTGATGGAAAAACTGCTTCCCGTTTCCGTCCCCCCGGCTCCGGGAGACGCCGGAGTGAAAGCGCCGGAGGACGGTTGTCCGGGAGCGCCGCGGCCCGGGGGCAGATCCGCGCCGCAGCAGGCGGACGCCGGCGATGAAAGCGCGGCGGAGGCGGAGGAGGGAATCTTACGCCGCTCCGACGCGGAGGACTCCATGAAGACCGCCGACGCCTCCGAACCGGCCAGCCGGGCCGCCGGCCAGAAGCTCTTTGTGTTTCGGGACCAACCAGAACCACGGGACCGGGCTTACTCCAAGAGGAAAAGGAAGAGGAACTTCCTCAACCTGAAAAAGTGCTCGGTGGCTCCGACACAGGCGCCCTGAAGGTGGAACCACGGTCTTCCGGGTCACGGTGAATTCTTGATGAAATCTCCTCGTCTCGGCAACCGGACTTGAATTGCTTCGCGTGAAGACGCTTCACCCCTCATTCGGGAGGGTCCTTCAGCCTCAGGGCTGAAACATCTCTTCAAGTGAAGAATTTCAAGTCCAGTTGGCGAGACAAGAAGAACACACCCCTATGTATCCATCATTAAAAAGAACATTTCTGTACTTTTATAGTCAGTTTTTGAATAAAGCCAGCTCAGATGGTCTTCCCTCTGCGTTCACAAGGACTTACTTGCCAACTCTTTGAGATGATTGTGGTCTTCAGTGTGGCTTTGCAAAAGGGATGGTGGTCTAACAATATAAATATGATATATATAACTATGATGTAAAATGACATATATCATTTTCTGGTGAAAACAACATGTTAAAGTGATATAAGAAAAGTTTTCCAGCCTCAGATTAGCGCGTTTACGGTTCCGGTGGGAGGAGGAGGAGGGGGAGGAGGAGGGTTTTGCGCGCAAAACAACGCGTCTTTTCTCTCCGGGAGCGCGCCGAGCGCCGCTCCTCCACGTCATCCACCCCTCCTCCTCCTCCCCCCTCCGCCTTTAACCCGCCGCCGGTCCTCCTCCGCCGCTACTCGGGAACCGACGGAACCCAGGAGCCGACATGCGGCTGGGACTCGCCGCCCTGGCCTGCCTCCTGTGCGCCGTGCGCCCCGGAGGCTGCGCGCCGCCGACCTGCTACTCCCGGGCGCTCGGCCTGAGCAAGGAGGCGATGGCGCTGCTGGAGAAGATCCACAACTTCCACCGCACGGTAAGAAACCGTCTCCCACCTCCGGATGTTCATCGGATCCCTGTTTATTTTGGGGTTTTTTTTTGCAGAAACCCTGCGCGGAGATCCTGCCGACCATCTTCCTGGACGTGCATGTAAGTCCCACGCAGGTGCAACTCAAATGAAAATGTGTTGAAAATAAGTTGTGGAAAAACTGCTTTTATTAGTAAATTTGCTGCAGACAAGAACGCGCTCTTTGAGGCTCTGCGCGCACATGGTCTCCTTGGTGATGTGCGAGTCGCGGACGAACCGTCCGAAATTCGAGTCTTTTACTGATTCATCGGCTCTATTAACTCGTTCAGTGATTCGTCTCTTGCTACTGCAGGCTGGCTGGCGAGCTAACAGCAAAGAAGAGACTGTACATAAGAATAAGAATAACAACAACTTTATTTATTCTGAAGGATTGTTGTGCCAGAGTTTCAAGTAAAACATAACTATAATAGATAATAATAGGAAGGAGTGTCAAAGTCAAGGCTATAAAGTGTCATACATGTCACATGTATGACTGCATTTGATGCTAATAATACATTTAAAGCGACTCAAGGACACCGTGCAGACATACATATGCACAAAATACAGATTTCAAAGGAACAATAGAAGTCAAATGAGTCATTGTTATGGCCTAGTGTACAGCAATGAGTTGCGAATGAAGAACCGCACCGCTCACGAACGACTCGTTGATTCAAACGACTCAAAGACACGATTCTCTTGGTCGGGTGTCTCATATGAACTGGAGTCGGTAAAAAGAATCGACTCCCCATTCATTTTCGAAGACGATGACGACGATGACGGTGTCTCTTTAGAACTCTTGCATCACAACAAAACTCCGAGACTTCTTCTACGTGCTGCTGAACCACCCCGACCAACACTGCAGGGAGCGTCCCAGGATGGTGGTGCTCAAGCGTAAAATCCAGAACTTGTACACCATCATCACCAGGCTTTGCTATCGGGTGAGAACATCCCGGAGGTGCTGCGGCGCGTGCGGTCCGAAAAGACGGGTGGCGTGACCGCTCGTTCTGTTTGCTTTGGCAGGACTTGGTGTTCTTCACAGACGACTGCAGGGCGATCGACACCGGACACGTCACCCCGCACTACGCCGAGGACAGGCTGCAGCTTCTGCAGGAGGAGAGATAGGCGACACGCCGCGCATCCCGACACTCGCACAGATGCAATATGTTTCCCGGTCCGACGTGCACCCATCGCCGTTCATTAGACGCGTCTCGGGCTCAGCGCCTGTTCCGGGTTGGGTGGCTGCTGCTGCCGCCGCCGCTGCTTCTGCGGACTCATGATGGTGGACATGTGTGGTTGCATTCCAGCATAGAGCGCAGAACTTTCCACAGGAAATTTGCTGAATGCCAACCATGCCGGCGAAACCTTAAAATAATAAACCAATAAGAAATGCTTGTGTGACGGGGCTTTAACGGCTGCTTACTTACCAGGGCTGATCAAAGGTTTGTGTGTCATTAAGAGAAACACGGCGTGTTGCCATAACCTTTGGGCAGACTAGCGCGTCTAAGAGGAGTATTATACTGCATTTTGTAAACACGATGTTGAACATGTCAAAAATAAAATGTCCCCGGTTCAGACTTTAAACTGTAAACTGAAGCCATGCCAATGTTGCTGCTTGTACTCCAGCCCACATACTTCTACTTTTTCTTGGCCTCAAAAGGATAGAAATGAAAACGCTCTTAGTGTAATAGATGAAAACATTCCCGTTTTCTCCAGTATACCCTTTTGCCTGTTTTGCTTGGTTGCGGTACGTGTGTGTATGTGTGTGTGTGTCAACACATGTAATAAACCTTTCCTCTGTGTAAACTTTGAATTTTTTTATTGGGTTGCTTTTTAAAAATCGATCGCCCCCGAGCGAAGTTTGATTGTGCTTTTTTTTTTTTTTTTATTTCATTATCTTGTCACGTTACAGAATATATATACACTGCTCAAAATAATAAAGGGAACACTTAAAAAAACACATCCTAGATCTAAATGAATGAAATATTCTTATGAAATACTTTGCTCTTTACACAGTTGAATGTGCTGACAACAAAATCACACAAAAATGATCAATGGAAATCAATTGTATCAACCCATGGAGGTCTGATTAGGAATCACACTCAAAATTAAAGTGTAAAAACAAACTCCAGGCTGATCCAACTTTGATGTAATGTCCTTAAAACAAGTCCAAATGAATCTGTGTTGCTTCCTGAGTGGACACTATGATTTCACACAAGTGGGATTGACTTGAGTTACATTGTGTTGTTCAAGTGTTCCCTTTCTTTTTTTGAGCAGTATATATGTGTGTTTGTGTGAATGAAAGGAACCCGGGTGGAACGGTGAGGCTACGGGTCTACAGTGGAGATCAAGAAGTTGGAGGATTTCAAGTACCTTCCAGAGCATGGGAGAATCTGGAAAAGAGGTAAAGAAATGGTTTCGAGCAGGTTGGAATGGGTGGAGAAAAGCGTCAGGGTTACAAAGAGATAGCAGACTATCAGCCAGAATGAAAGGAAAGGTGGAGGAGACAGTGGTGAGATGGTCTACAAACAGCGACAATGACCAGAAGACAGGAGGCAGAGTTGGAGGTCGCAGAGATGAAGATGTTGAGGTTCTTTTTGGGAGTGACCAGGATGGATCAGGATCAGGAATGAGTCCATCAGAAGGATGACACATGGTTATATGTTGTGGAGAGAAGGTCAGAGATGGTTGGGTCATGGACAGAGCAGGGAGAGTGAATATATTGGTACATGGATGCTGGAATTGGACGTCTAGAGGAAGGCCAAAGAGAAGATTGATGGATGTAGTGAGAGAATATGAAGTTACAGAGGAGGAGAAAGAGAATAGGGTTAGATTGAGAAGGTTGATTCGCTACGGAGACATCTGAAGGGAAAAGCACAAAGGAAAAGAAGAATTTGTCACAGGGGTGCAAGACATGTATGACTGAGAGAGTGATGACTGAGATGGGGAAGATCCGAATAGGAGGTTGCTGAAGGTGAAGCGGCCAGGCAGGAGGTCTTGAGGAAGACCAAAGAGAAGATTGATGGACGTCGTGAGAGAGGACATGAAGGTAGTTGGTGCCAGAGAGGAGGATACAGAGAATAGAGTTAGATGGAGAAGGTTTAGTCGCTGTGGTGGAAAGGAAAAGTAGAATCTTGTCACACTGACCTTGTCAAAATGTAGTTTAAAAAAAAAAAAAAATCGAAGGTAAAAACCCTTCTTCAAAAGTCAGGGATGATTAAAAAAAACACCCTGACATCTAGAGAGAGAAAGAGAGGAAGTGATAAAATATTAACTCCTCTGCTCTTAAACGTTTGCATCCTTGCCGTTCATTGGTTCTGCGTCTCAGCGGTCTCTGGCGCCCTCTATCGGTAGGATTGCATATGGACGCGTCTCAGGGGCCGTGCAGACACTCCATGTCTCATTTGCATTTCCTAGGCCAAAGTGTTTCACACTTAATCCTTCACTGTCTATTTAATACCACTACATTTAAACTGATTAAAATTCTACAGGCCGCATCACGAGCCCCTTCTTTATCCCAGACGATGATCCTCTGCCGAACACAAATCCTGTCCAGCCGTTGCGGGGGGGGGGGGGGGGTCACTTTGTGAACTTGGTGAATTCCACACGAATCACGGAGGGAAAGCCGGAGCGGTCGTCCTTGGAACCGAACATTCCCGGTTCGATTCCCGCGGCCTCTCCTAGCGTCAGCGAGACGTCGAACCACTTACCGCTCATCCGTGACGGGGTCGATGTGCTGAACGTAGAACCGAATGCGACGAAGAAAGGGGTTTCTGTTTCTAAATAAAAGGATCGAAGGCCGTAGGGTCGCCTTCGCGCTGCGGCGTGACGGCACGAATGAAAGATTAATCCTGCTGGATCCAAACTCGACAGCGTGTCTGACAAAAAAAACCTTCGATGATCTGAATGCATTTTGCCGGCGGTACTTAAGCGTTTATTGTGTAATGGCTCTCAGCTGCTTTGTCGATAAGAGTTGTCTCGTTATTTTCAAATATCGGGAGTGAAAAGGGCAGAATTGGTGGGGCGTCGAGCATTATTCACCGCCGGCTAATGAGGTCCAGACTGTCTGTCGAGACAGCGCGATCCGACGTTCAATAAAACTAACTCGGTTACGGCCAAGTCGGCATCCGTTCAGTTGCGGCGCGAGTCGATAATCTTGATATATTTGATTAAACCAAATGGCTGATCGCCGGAGCCGGTGACGTCCGTCCCATCGGCCCCGACCTGCTCGTGCCAACTGGATACGATATTTAGCCGCCGATGAAACCCAAAGAGGCCTTTAGAGAGGACGCCTTTTTTAAAGATCAATGACTAATTGAGAGCGTGAGCGGATAAAGAAAAGCCGTCGAGAAACGTAGCTCGCCACGGCAACGGGTTAAATAACAGAAACGCTTCTGATCTAATTGGCCCTTTTTGAGGTTTTCACTTGTTTATTTTTATTTTCCATGTAGTCGCTCCACTTCAGAACGGAAACAGGGCCGAGAACAGAAGACAAGGAAACAGAGTTGAAGATTTAAAGCGTATACATAGACATATGATGGTTCATTTACAGTATGATAGAGTAATGATGATTTATCCAGGCCAAGTCACCGCGGTATTAGATGTTTAAAGATTTATCTGACCCAAAGCTAATCACTGACGTTATTTCATCTACTTCTGTCAGTTTAAACACGGCCTCTGAAATGCCGTTTGGACAGGCAAAGACTGCGTAATCCTTCATTCCGCAGCTGCACCGCAGCTCCGCGATTAAATATAATCTCCATTATTCGAGGAGTTACGGTCCATCATTGTGATCAATCACATGCTCGGGGTTGTAAAACCATCTCTTCCTCTCCCATAAAGGACGAGCAGAGAGCGTCTGAACCCACATTCTCAACCTCCCCTTCTCGTGATATAACGGTATAATCGACACGGATTCCGCCGGCCTTCAGTTAAATATGCATTCTGAAAATGCTTTCGGGATGCCTGAGTATTGACAGATGGTTTGTACATTCTGCTGCTGGCTACTTTTCCTTTCCTTTTTTAAAAAAAATAACCTAAAATGAATACACTGCACATGATTTGACATTATTACGATTCGCCACAGGGTGGCGCTGTTTCCCAAGATTCACTTCTTCCCTATTGTTTTTGTTCACAACTGGCATTATTCATACACTGCATGGACATGACTGATTGCTCTTTGTTGAAGCATGCATGTCCAATAAATAATTATAACCGAAAAACATCAACATTTGCGGCTTGGACATCTAAACGGATCACGGGTTGGAAGACCCCTTGTTTCTATAGCAACAGTGTGAAAGGTAGACACTTAGAAATGTGCCGTTTCTGAAAAGATCTATCTTTTGAAAAGACGCAGGAAAGCCGTGTGCGAAGGAGGATCGTCTTTATCTGAGCGTAAACTTTTCAAACTGAATCGACCGCCATTTAGGCGGTTTGCTCATACGGACGGCACCGCGCATTCCTCTTTAAAATACTTTAAGCCTTAGAAACACAGACTGAACGGCATATTAATCATTTAATAGCTTATTGTCCGAGCGTCGTTTTGGTCCGTGGCGCAATAAGCAGGATTTCTTGTTGTTCCAGGAATCTCGTCTTTGCTCCTCTAAACCATAATCAGGTTCTGAACACAGCTAATTAACTTACCCTGCAAAAACAAAAAATGTAGGCGGCTACAAAATGTGCTTATAAAGCTTAATCGCTGTGCTTTTTGATAATAATTACAGGGCTGCAGAATCCACGTTATTTTGTATCATTAAAGCAAAATTAAAACGGAACATTTATACTGCAGGCATCCAGGTAATTTAGCCGTTTTATATTCTACGACAACGCAAGAAAAATTTGAAATGCTTCGTCGTTAAAAAATAAATAAAACTTCGCCGAGGGGGCGACAGTAATCATTCTCTGCTTTGTTGAAATAAATTAGCTCGTATAAAAGGACGGATCAGAAGCCTGTTTACATTGAAGGACCAGCGATGCCGTTTGTGATTCAGTTTAGTTTATGGGTGTTTCAGGCAATTTTCCATCACATTTAGCACTTTTATTGCATCTTAAAAAAAACATTGCCTCATTAGGAAATGTTTCCATGCCTAATTTCCAATCGACGGTTGGATGCGGCTCCACACTATAGGTGTAATTACGCTCCTCATCAGATCTAGCTGTGGATAGATGCCTTTGTTATAGAGTGTAACTCACGCTCACAGACACACATCGGCATGGAAATACCCTTCTTATAACAGAATGCATCTCAGGGGTTATCGGTTGTTTCATTCGCTGATCACAAGGAACGCGGAATAAAAAAAAAACGAAACGGATGAGGGAGGTTAAAATGCTCCGTACTTTTCTGACCCTCTATCTCGGCCTCCACAGGATCAAAAGCATTTCCTTCATCTTTACTTTTTTTGCAAACCGCGGGGCCGTGACTTTTCAGCAACCTTTTCTGATTTAAACTAATCAGCTAACAATTGTTGATCATTTAAAAGCCGTGGCTTTTCTATTTTCTTTTACACCAGATATCTGGTGCTGACTGATTCCGAGCGGGACATTATTCGGTTGTTTGAGGGGGTAAAAAAACTGACCCTGGATGGCCAAAGGTCAAACAAACAGAATGTTACAGTGCCCTCCAGTGGACTTGGGTCACCAAATATACAAATGTAAGGATTTTATAGTCTCGGTTCCAAACTAATGAGACCATTTTAATTAAATGCGTCAATATAAACATGTTTTATCAACATTATTGTGCGCTGCAGCTGCCCGACCGCTAAATGTTACAAAATCCCAGAGCAAATTTAGCGTGCGTGTGTTCAGAATGGGGGAAAATATATTTAATGCGTGTAAAGACGGCCAATAAAGTCTAACTGGACTTGTATTTATACGCTGTCGACTTTTTACGATCGTTTCTAAAACCGACAGAAATATTTGTAACATGTCATTGCTTTAATATTACCCTGTATAAGAACATCTGTTTCTTTGTGGGGTTGTTTTTATGGATTTCAAGGGGGGGAGGAGGGGATCTATCTTCTGCACACTGAGTTCTAGCATAATGACAGGATTTGCAGGCGTGGCGGAGGGACACAGCTGTGATGCGGCCGGAAACCCGCGTTCGGCGGATTAATCTCATTTAACGTGTTTCACGGAAACGTTAATTTAACTTCCGGAAGTCATATTCGACCGGCTCGGCGAGTACCGACAAAACAAAAAAAAAACGAAAAAAAAAAAAAAAAAAAAGGACAAAAACAAAATTACTTCATTGTCTAGTTTATTATTTTATGTTATTTTTTTCCTTCGTCTTAGAGTTTCAGGTCTAAATTAAATCCAATAAATAATGTTGTCGTCACGGCAATATGCTACGACACGTCAAGGCGGTGTACTAGCTTAACACCTGAAATAAACATTAGAGTTTTTTAATTTACTTTGCTGATTTACTTGTGAAATCTCAAGAGAGTGACCTACTTTCACGACTGAGTTCATAATAGTCCCCCCCGTAGTTTGTTTTACAGTCACCCATGTCGAACTACGACTCTTTTTAAGAATAATAATCCCAAATTGTAGTTCTTATCTGTAGCCGGAAGGTGGCGCTACGAGCCGGGAAATCAGACGGCAAATACCGGCTTCATTTCTGTATTATGGCGTGAGTGGATTATTTTTACTTTCACGATGGGAAGACGTCTCCCGTGGAATCGAAAGGATTCATCCAAGGTAAGACCGGAGACGGTTAACTGAAATAGCTCGGTGCTTGTTTTAGCGCAAGCTAATGTTTGGACTACATTTACCATCTCGCAACAGGCGACATATTAGAAGTACGTTATAAATATTAAAGGAAGTAAAGTTAGGTATTTTCAAACTTTATAGTTAAAATAGAAAAAAAAGAATAAATTAATCGGCTGTTATTGATGAATTGAAATTTAATTTAATATTATGAATTGTTTATAAAATGTTAGCAATGTCTCAGAGGAGACGTGGCCCGTGTTAAGTATTACCGCCTGTTGCGTTGCCGTGATTGTTGTGTGTTTGTGTTCGACAACCTCGGTCGAATAATTATTCTGAAATGTAATTTAAACACAGTTTAGAGGGGGGATAAAAAGAATATTTGTCAATCTGCGTTGATAAAGGAAAAGCGGTAATAACCGCTTCGCCTTTTTATATCACCCGGCTTCCGGTAATCTCGTGCGCGATACAAACTATTGTTCTGTGCTCGCAAAGTCTCGCGTGATTTACGTTTCTCGCCCCCGCGGCCGTTTGTTGTTAACACTCAATATTAAACATAATATATTAATTGTAATAATAAGCTTTAACAAGGTAAAGCTGTGTCTTTGAGTGAAAAACCCTTGTTTTGCATATTCCCCTTAAAATAAAATGATTGCATGTGGGTGCTGAGGAATATGAAATATAGCGGTGCCTAACAATAACGACAACAATAATAATAATAATAATAATAATAATAATAATAATAAAAAACAACAATAACAATAATAATAATAGTAATGTAAATATTGCCTCTGGTGTAAACCCCCTCTAGCTCCGCGGGCTGCGACTCGGCAGCCTGTCAGCTCCAAAAGGAGAAGTGTTGCCCGTCCCAGTCCCCCGTTGACATTTTAGGAATGATAAAAGTTCCGCCTTGCCTGGAGCAACAGCCTCGCTGGAGCCGGCCTCCGTCTGCGGCAGATTGCCTTTGCTCATTACAGCAATTATTTTCCTCAGATTTAACCCCTGCCTGAATGGCGGGGGAAGTCGAGTGAGAGCCTTTAAAAGCGCCGCGGCGCGGCCTGTAATTTTCCTCCATCTGATCCGTGTTTTGTCATCGGAGTCTTCCCGGTGGCGCACAATCACCCGGGACGTTTAAATCCGTCGCCGCTGCGCTTGAAGAATGTTGCGAAATGGGTTACAAATGGCTCCTAACACCCCGTCCGCTCCATAATGGGCTGTCACTCGTCTCGTTTTACACTATAAATCCTGTGTAATGACACATGTGGATTGTTTACGAGCTCTTTAGCCCGGAGAGCCCGATCTCCAATATTTATCGGTGTGTTTTGAAGTCCGGGCGACTGGTTTGTCGATATGTACCCCCCACCCCACCCCGTGGACCCCCCCCCCGTACCCCCCCCCCCCCCCCCCCCTTTTGCTGGCGCCAACAAAATCTAGGTTAGTTGTTTCAAAGCAATGGGCAACAGCTGTAGAAATACATTCCACCAAATAACATGTGACAAGTTGAAATTCAGAGGAGCACAGCCATTGTGAGGACGACTGGAGGAGAGGGGCAGGAGATCATTTGATCTGTACAAAGAACTATATATATATATATGTATATACATATTCTGCAGTGGAAATATGGACATTGCACCGCAAAATAAAAAAAAAGTTTAGCTCATGTTATTAATATTTTCCTCCACATGCTTCATTTCCCCCCTATGTCCCTATGCGCTATAGTAACAGCAGGCCTTAAAATAAAGGTATTATCTGTCAATTTAATACCACATTTAAAAAGAAAACACACACACACACACACACACACCTTCACCCCCATACAGTGTGCCCTGTGGCACTGCAGACCAACCCGTGGCCAAGTTCAAGTCAAAACCAACAGATGCGTCATGGAAAAAAAGAATAAACAATTTATTGTTAAGTTATGTCACAAATATATTCATAATATAAATGGGGATATTCTTCAAATATACATTATTTTACAGTACACACATCCCTTGCGAAGGGAATCATTTCAACAACAGACAGTGCTGTTTCCAAAAAAATAAAAAATTAAGATGCTGTGGTTCTCCGGATTCACAGAAGGCATTCAATGGCACTGTTCAGTGACCCACTGGTGATATGAAGGCAAAAATATAAAAAAATTGAAATGAAAAAAAAAAAAAGTGGGTGAAATAAACAAAGAAGGGTTTCTGCAGCCGACTGCTGCCGGACCGGCTTTTTGTTTGGCGCAGAAAGTCAAGCGACTGTCTTTTCCGTGCGACTGTTTGTGCCACGGAGAGCGGCCCTGAAGGCAACACGGTGACTTAACGGGACGCACGTCCACACTCCGCCGGCGTGACAAGGGCCCACGGCTACTACATCGGTCCCCACCTCTACATCCGTCCCCCCCGTAATAAAAGTCCATCTTAAAGTCACTGTATCATCTTAATGTCTCTCCTAGAAACAAGACGCAGATTCAGACTCGAGATTAAATGGCGGATTATTTTCGCAGTGCGTGAACTGACGGGCGACGTGGAGAGAAGAGGGATAGAGAAAGTTAAAACCCACGATGCGGGTCTGTTTTAGAGATATCGCCCACCCCACCCAACCCACTCCCTAACAGGACGAGACCCTGCGCTCCCACCCGGGGCCCTCGGGTAGGTTGCAGTCTTACCCCCTGTGTGCCACTGCAAGCGGCACCTTGTCCTCCGTGTCTATCAGGCCAGGTGGTACATGCTGTATCCGACGTGGGCGGCATACAGTCCCACGGGGGAAACCGGCAGCGAGTGCCTCTGGAAGGCGTGGGAGCCGGCGTAAGACGCCGGGACGTGCGCGCCGAGGGGGAAGGAAATCCCGAAGGCCGGGGGCAACATGGGCTTGGCTGCCATTTTCAGTTTCTCCAGTTCCGCCTCCTGCAGTCGCTTGGCCTTGGCCCGCCGGTTCTGGAACCAGATCTTCACCTGGGTCTCCGTCAGGTTGAGGGAGCTGGAGAACTCGGCGCGCTCGGCGATGGAGAGGTACTGCTTCTGGCGGAACTTCCTCTCCAGGGCGAGCAGCTGGGACGTGGTGAACGGGGTCCGGGGTTTTCTGTTCGTCTTGTGTTTCCGCAGCGGACAGGCCGGAGGACTCAGTCTCCCTGCGGAGGACAGATAAATAAATAATCCTAAATAAATCGGGGGTAGTTTATACTTAACGCCACGCATCGCAGCGCGGCGCACAATGACGCACATTGACGTGTGTGTGTGTGTGTGTGTGTGAGTGTGTGTGTGTGCTTGTGTAGGTACGCAAAGTCTCTCTCTCTTTCAAACACTTACACACACACACACGCGCGCGCGCGCGCGCGCGAGGAAAGTTACAAAAAATTGGAAAAAAATCCACATTTAACTTAATGTGAACTTACGTGGCGGTGTTGGTGAAAAGCGTGGGTTCTGTATCCACGATGTCCTCTCTTTACAGTCCGGACTCTCGGGTTTAATCAACACGTCCTCCGGCATGTTCACCAGCTCGCCGACTGAAAACGACGAGCCGGGGACGAACGTATCCAGGCCGGCGAAGGGGCCCATCCGGCCGCCGTCCCCCATCGCCTGGGACGTCCCGGCGACCGAGGCGGCGTCCGGGGACGGCACCTCTCGGCTGGGCTTCCTGTCGGCCATCAGCGCCTCCACGCTGAACGGCAGGATGGCCACTTTGGGCTTCCCGGTCTTCTCCGCGGGGCCCAGGCTGGTCTGCATCTCGCCTCTGCCGCCGACGAGCGCCGGGCGGGAGGGCAGCTCTTCACTTTTCAAACCGGCGGCCAAAGCTGACATGGCGACCGATGGGGCCATACAGATCCGAGCGGGCACTGGCGGGCGGGCGGGGGGCGGCTGTCGCGGAGGGGAGAGGGGGGGATCGCGGAGAGTCACTGGACGTGCGGGTTTGCAGCGGTGCGCCCTCAAGGTGACGGTATCCTCATGTTTATGTGACCGAATTGGAGCGCGGAGCTATAATAAGGCGGGCGTGGAGCGGGAGGCGGCCAATCACAGGCGAGGGGGGCCGGCCCGGGAGGACGGGGAGAAAAAATCACAGTGGGAAAAGTTAACAATAGTCACTTTTTCAAATAAACACAAACAAAGCGGATTCTTGATGAGATTCATAGTGCGATTCGCGACACGCGTGTCCGCCGCCGAGTAAAGGCGTGTTTACGTTTTGTGTTTCGTTGTTTTGTTTTTTTTTATTTAATTTGACTTTAGGTCGCGCTTGCCAGTGCTTGGCGATCAGCTGAGGCGAGGCGTCCCCGGTTGTTGCGCAACCCTTCCCCCGCCTCCGTGCGCGGATGCGGGGCCGCAGCCGGATGGGAGCGCGCAGGCCTCCGCAGTCATTTAGGGCTAATTATCGAAGGAGGGGTCGCCGGGATTCTCACCCCCCTTCTCCTTCGATTTGCACCCATTAAGCTCATAAACGATGAGCAGAGACACCTTCTCGTTATCTCCGCCGCCTGGCCAGGGTCGGCGCTTAAACGTGTCGGTGCGTAAAAACGCTGCGCCGCGGGTTTTGTTTTTTTTTTTTAATTTTGTGTCGCCAAGGCGACTCTGCTTTACATTCCGACGTTGCAAACGCAGCGGATGCTTTGGGGAAAATAGGTAACTTTTTCTCTCTCCCTCTCTTGCCTGTGAAAGCGACAGCGCCGCTAATCTCCGCGCGTAAACAATCTGTCACGATTTGTCAGTTTCCTTAATGGCCAGACGACGTGTGTTGTTCCTCGGCGCCGGCGCCGGCCGCATCAAAGCCGGCGGCTCCAGGCGGACTATGGAGGAGTCGAACCCGCACCGAGGGCGCAGCGCCGCCTCCTCCGCCCTCGCCCGGGGGACACTGGGCCATTCAGCCCTGAAAAATTAGCCTTTTCTCAGCCCGTCGCACGCCATTTGCCGTCTATTCAAACGGGCGCCGCGGTCGGTGGAGCAGAAGGGAGGAGGAGGAGGAGGCGGGCGGGGGATGGAGGGGTTCCGGGGCGCAAGTGTGAGGAGGTGTCCACTCCTGGCACCCCCGGGACTGCAGAGTTTGCAGGGAAGTGTGATTAAAAATGATAAAAATCGCGATGATGTAAACGTTTCTGGGGGAAAGGGGTGGCGATTGGCAGGAATCTGGGGTTAGTCATTGTTCAAACATTGTGTGTGCAAATGGAGACCTTGTAGGTTTAATAGCATGCAAAGAAACGCAGGTGCCTTGTGTGTGTGTGTGTGTGTGTGTGTGTGTGTGTGTGTGTGTGTGTGTGTGTGTGTGTGTGTGTGTGTGTGTGTGTGTGTGTGTGTGTGTGTGTGTGTGGACGATACGATAAAGTTAACCATCACCCGGCTATTTAATCTGGACAATAATCCGAGACAGCTCGTCTTTCGGGATTAAACGGAAGCATGGCGCCCATACGAGTAAGGAAACGCGTTATTTTTTCGAACTGAGTAAATGACGTTCAAGAGGCCCGAGTGTTGAATTACATAAAAGAAAGAAAAATGTAATCGAGTTAAGTCTGTTTGGCCTAGTCTGCATAACAGCCAGGTTACCAGGTGTGTGTGTGTGCGCGCGCGCATCGTGTATTTGCAAGTGTATTTGCAGTCCCTATGTCCTCTATTGTAAGTCGCTTTGGATAAAAGCGTCTGCCAAATGCAATGTAATGTAATGTAATGTGTGTGTGTGTGTGTGTGTGTGTGTGTGTGTGTGTGTGTGTGTGTGTGTGTGTGTGTGTGTGTGTGTGTGTATAAACACTTGAAGCGCCGTTAGTCCCGCAGCTTTGAAGTCCCCGGGACCTCCAGGCTCCCCGCGTCCTTGCGCAGCGCCCCCGCCCCGGGCTCACACGCTCTCACACCCCGGCCTCCCGACACCACCGGCTCGGCCTCCGCACAGACATTTCTCCGGATCAGACGGCTCGGTAATCCCGGTTTAATCCCGATTTAATCCCGGTTTGTTTTGGAGGTGCAGTTTTCTTGCAAAATGCTGAGCGCACACTTTGCGCCCGTTTGCGAACCATCAGCGTCCCAAACGGCGCATTCGACGAGACTGATAATCCGGATTACCGCGCCGTTTGTTTGAATTCCCCGGGGTGACAAACGCGGGCAGGGACCGCCGATGTACGGCCGGGCCCACCGGGCCTCAAACCCGCCTTCCAAACTACCTCTAACTCCCGGTCAAGAGGCAGGGAGCCGCACAAAGGCCCTTTGTTGCCTCCTCCCGAAGTTTCCTTAACCCCTTTCACGCAGCGCCCCGCCACTTCAGGGGAGAACAGCCCGCGTCCACGTCAAACGCACACGGGCGAGGACGCGGGGTACGTCGGGGGGACTGTGACGTCACACACGTGAGTGACTTCCTAATCCAGTTTTTTTTTTAATCCCGGGGTTTGCACGACAACCGCAGCCGCTGCGTTTCATATGCGTTCGTTTTTCTCAGATGATGCGTTATTTCATATAATCCACGCAGAGTAAATGATTTGTAATCTCAGGCGTGATGCTTGCAGGTGGATGTGACCCCCCACCCACCCACACGCACAGCTTCACTCCACCCGTGGGGATGATAAAAAAGATGGATAGATGAATGCTGTTACGCTGTCTAAACCTGACAGTTCTATTAAATAGTTTTATTTATCATTAATAAACACTATCGGGAAAGGGCAAGTTATTATCTCAAATGTCGCAATACGTCAAATATAGGTAAACAGTTTAGACACGCTGGATTCCTTTTCTTTCTTTCTTTCTTTCTTTCTTTCTTTCTTTCTTTCTTTCTTTCTTTCTTTTTTTCATTAACATCCACGGATCCGGATCTGCACCGGTAACCGGAACGAATTCGCTGCAGGCACCGGAGAGTTAACCGGTGGCTTTTTTTTAAGTTTCTGACACACACACACACACACACACACACACACACACACACACACACACACACACACACACACACACACACAGGAAAAATAGGCGACGTCCGTGCCCCGACTCGGGCGAATCCCTCTCCCCGGCCCCCTTTCTCCGCGTCCCGGCCGGCGGCTCAGGATGGACGGCGTCCCGAGTTCGGGAGAACGGGGGGGGAGAGGGGGGTTCAGCTCGGTCGTAGCCGCTCGGAGGAAAAGGACTGGCGGTGGAGGATGAGGGGTGGGTGGGGATCCTACCATCCGACAGTCACCGATCATTATTTAAAAAACGCCGAATGTGCTGATTTCCACTCCCTTATTTCTGTTTTATGATCTTAAAATAAAGCTCGACTGTGATTGGCTAATCGCCTCCCCCCTTACCGAATCACAACTCTTTCCTCTTCATATTAATCTTGAATGTATTTTAAATCAAATACCACCGATTTCATATTAAGGACGAATAAATGGTGTGTGTATGGAGGGGGGGCAGCTCAGATCGTAAATCTTAATCTGAACAGTGTCTGCTGAATGTCGAGCAGATTATAATCAGAAAATGAGCGCGCCCGCCGACCGGAAGTGGTTGTGTTTACATTGCGAAAAAAGGCAGGTGCAGTGACGTCACGAACAGTTTATATTTATGTAAAAAACATTTAATTATTCACATTTACGTATTTATATGTATTATTATGATTGATACGACTACTATTATTACTGTTATTATCATGTTTAAGTCCGTTTTTATTCATGGTGTATTTTATCTACGTTCACCCCTTTATCTCACACACACGGCTCCCCTTCAGCCGGATGGGATCCCCCGGCCCACGGATCGTGACCCCTGCGTGACTTTAAATCTAAATACAGTTGTTCCTCCGCCGCCCTCTGTGAAATTTAGATAAACCCGCGTCTTTTAAGCGTATTTAAATTTACAGCGGCCCATTGTCCGGCCGGAGACACCTCCATTACCCGCGGCGTTGGCGCGGATTTGACTTATCGCCCCTTTATTTCTTTCGCGCCATTAAACAGGAAGCGTAAAATCATTTGCAAGTCAGCGGGCCGGGTAATATGATAGGCCATCTGAATGGCTCGAATAACTAATGACAAATCGCTGGATTTATTCTGATAACACCGTCGTTTCGCGGCTCCCCGTCGACCGGAAGCCGCATCGAGTTTTAAATGAAATGCTTAATAAGCGCGTAACAAGCAGTGATTCCGCTCACAAATCTCTCCTATTAATGGGGCTTCGGGGAGATGCTGAGGGCGTAAAATGGCGTGGGGCCTCAGGAGGCTGTCGGAACAAATTAAATTAAAAACACCAACATATTCAATCTCAATTAAGGTAAATTATTGTAAACGTTCTTATTATTGTTTTTGTTATTATTCTTATTGAGAGAAGATGGTGCAGGGAACAGTTGTGAGGCAGATGATTCACTGTGGCAGGGGAACAACCTCAAAGGAATAATTCTCTTATTATTATTATCATTATTATTATCATTATTATTATTATTATTATTATTGTTGTTGTTGTTGTTGTTGTTGTTGTTGTTGTTGTTGTTGGTATTATTGATAGAAGAGGATGCAGAGGACAGGGTCCAATGGAGGAAGATGGTTTGCTGTGACAACCCCATGAAGGGAACAGCCCAAAGAAAAAGATGATTAAAATTAGAATTTATTATTATTATTATTATTGTTATTATTATTATATTTAGTATTAAATTATGTTACTTATGGCATTATCACAGTGTATGTGTTTTGACTTAATATGTATATGAAAAAACCCTAAAAGAATAGAATGGTTAGTTACGTACAGTCTGAATGCAGTAATTATTTTCCAGAAACATTATATGATGTCTGATTTATAAAAAAAAAAAAAAAGTCATGTCTCTTATTTGAAATCTCATAAACGTATTTCACTGTTATCTTTTTTTTTCCTTTCTGCATATTCACATTAATTCGTGCAATTTTCCAATTTGATTTAATTTCAATGTTCTTCAACAGCCTTAAATGGCATTTTAATCTTTGTGTGATTTACTGTAACTGAGGCGTTTTATTACTTTTAAAGGTTTCACCAAACAATCTCAAGGCTGAGGCTCTCAGAGCACATTTATTTATTTTATTTCCTGTAATCGTGACATGAGCATTTTGTTGCAAAACCAACGAAAAGGAAAACAAATACACTCCTTTTCTTTTCTTTTTTTTTTTTTTTTAAAACAACACAATTTCCATCACGCTAACAACACACGTCCCATCTCTGGTTTCTACCGACGACTGCGGTCATTTTCCATTTTCATCGAGATAGGCAAGAATAATAACTTCAGGTAATTGGGTTGAAAATTAATTCTGTGGGAACCGACATCAGATACAAATAGGTTTTGAAATGCAATCAGGAGGATTTATTCGGCGGTGTGTGGTTCGGCCCTTTCAGAATATCTCCCCAATATCTTTGTCTTTGCCCTTCTGTTGACACCGTGTACATAAACCGCCCCTCGCGAAAAAAAAACAACAACCTTAATCCGTCATTTCAAGTTGTTCCCTCCTTCTTCAGATCTGCCCAAAGAAAAGAAAAGCGGAATAACAAAGAGGGGCAAATGCGGAGAGAACATTGGGGAAGTTGCGGTAGGGACGGTGAGCCGCCGAGTGCTCTGTCCTCCAGCTCACAGCGAGGCAGACCTGGCTCCATCCTAATCTCACGAGTCTCAGCAGTCTGCAACCGGAGTGTATCCGGAGGGGGTTGAGCTTCTCGCAGCCTCCATCACCGGCCCACCTATGTCCTCCTCCTGCCTCCGCCCAGAGGAAAACTCCGTCAGTGACCCTGCGCTGACTCTTGCCGCCTAATCCTTTAAACGTGGGCAAAGCCTGAAATGATGAGGAGCCGGGCTTTTTTATACAGGTGATGCCCTCGTCTCTCCCGTTCCCCCGTGGCCGACAGGATCGGCCCGGAGAGAGGAGGGATCCTCCGGCAGGCAGCGAGCACCGCGCCGAGCGGGCCGCGGCCCGGGTCGAGAGCGCTTTCCGTCAGAGAGCCTCCCCGTGCCGCTGTCCAGATAAGAATCATCATCATATCACATTTATTTATGCGAAGGGAGACCACTGTGAGAGGAGTTTGTACTCCGAGGACGCCCCGATTCCAAGATAAACCGCGCAATGTCATTAGCGGAGACAAATTTGTGTCGTAAACAGATGATGGAAAAGGAAAAACTATGCAAAGTAAGAATTAGAGTCGTACGTTTACAGCGCCGAAACACATAAATAAGACGCAACATGTGAAGCGCTCAGTTCAAAGTGCTTTATTTACACAGTTGTTGGGATAAATCAGAGATAATTAGAAGAGACCCCCTCCCTCTTTTAGTTTTCAGAACATGTGAATTGTAAACATTTCACACATGTTTCCGTTTGAGCAGCACAACTGAAGGCCACGCTCTCTCTCGCTCTCTCTCATCACTGGATGTTGAAATAAGAGCGGCTTTATTATTAGTATTTTTTTCTTTGAACGTGTTAAAAGTTAAAATCCCCATCTGCACACGTCTTTACAATCTTTACCGAGTGTGTATCGTTTATATTGCACAGCATTACTCCACAGGCTGTGAGCGGTCAGTTATATTTGAATAATTCAAAATTACACATGCGTCGAATGTCATGATATTTTAACTCTTGGAATTTGCTTTTTTTTTTTTTTTTCCTCACAGTGTGCATGTGTGTTATATTTGTCCTGCTGAGATCTTATTACATGATGCGGCTCAGATGCTGACGCTCCTCGTGGGGACCCAGCGGACGGCGTTCTTCAGCTGGAAGCTTCACAGTTGGATAACAAACACAGAGACCGATTTAAATCCTGGCCTACAATCAACCGAATGACAAACTCGAGGTGATCTGGTTTGCTGTATTATGTGACACCTCTCCTGCGAGGAAGGGAGAAAGTAATGACAAAAACAGCCGTCTTATCTCTCTCAGAAGCCGCTTTCCGTTCAATGAACATTTCACTTTATGGCGAAATCATTAGCCGTTTGAGAGGGCGGTCCAACGGCGGTAGGGCGCCCTGTAGTCAGACCTCTTGGCGGGGAGCCGTCCGGGGCGACGGCGCGCACACCCGCATCCGAAAAAAAAAAAAAACCCACCCGCTCTCCTATGAGACATATTTAATTTAATTAAGGCCTGTCAGTGCTATTGATTTTGGCACTTTCAATTATGGCCCGGCAGTTTATGGGCTCCACGGGCTGTGGATCTACTGATCTGTGATGAGGGGGCCCTATCAGTGCAGGACCACATGGGCGAGGAGCCTCTTTGTCTTCCTTATGGCCCGCCGCTGTCTGCTGGAGACACAGATGTATAGCTGCAGCCGCGGCCTCACTCCCCTCCTGCTACCCATAATTAATCCCTCATTAGACAGCTCTTTATTGTTTAATTTGTGCCGTTCGCAATCAAATTGGGCAGATTAATTGCTACAGAATTTAGAAACCGGGGGTGAAAAATCGCCGTTTTAATTGCCTTCAGGTTTTATGGCGCCCGAGGCTCTTTACCCGGCTATCACCGGGCCACAATGAAATCATCTCGTGTCCCCGCAGAATTTTCTCCCCATCAGGCTCGGCGTGATCGTCGGGATGCTCTTTTTGGAGGCCTGCGGCCGCTGAGCTGAAACTCATTAAAATGTTTCTCGGAGATATATTTTCCCCTTGCAGTCCTAATTGCAAAAGTCAACCTTACAAATTCTTGTGTTTATTTATGGGCACGGCCTTCTTCTTGTGTTGTGGGGTCGTCGGTGCTGCCGGTCAGCGGTTTGAATCAAGGAGCGTGCACGGGGGAGATAAACTGTTTTTCATATTAGATGGAACTATAACAGCACATTGATAGAGAATGCGATATTTCCAAAATAAGCCTTTTGTATCTGGGAGGCCTGCGATTCTCCAGTCAGTGCCTCACATTGTGGTCGCAGAAGTGATCTGGATGAATGGACTTAGGTGTGACGATAAAAACCATAACAAGCTATTTGCTTGACACGTTTTTACAGCATTGATTTAAGTGGTGACTAAAAACACAAGTAGCCTCCTAACACTTAATAAAGAAATATTTCTTTATGCTTCGCACAGGCACCTTATAAATTCAGTTCTAAGCCGGGTTTAAGTGGAAACAGAGGCGAAAATCATCGTCACATTGTGGGAGTTTAACCGAGCGGGAGAGGAAGAAAGAAAGAAAGAAAGCACACGGGTTCGAGACAGGTTGGGGTACACATGCTGAATTTGGTGTGTATGTATGTGTGTGTGTGTGTGTGCGCGCACGTGCAGGTGGGCGTGCACATGTTTGTGCGTAAATGTCTATCTTTCTCCACACTTTTCAATCATTATTATGTATTCATGTACATAAGTGATACTATTGAGACCAACTATGCAATACCAGTGTGTGTGTGTGAGTTTGCACATGCACACGCATGTATCTATCTATCTATCTATCTATCTATCTATCTATCTATCTATCTATCTATCTATCTATCTATCTATCTATCTATCTATCTATCTATCTATCTATCTATCTATCTATCTATCTATCTATCTATCTATCTATCTATCTATCTATCTATCTATCTATCTATCTATCTATCTAACACTGCTTCTTTGTATTCACTTTCTCTTCTCAGGTTGTGTGTGATATGTGCGTTTACACAAATGTGTGTGGATCCAAGGCCGCTAGTTGTGTGTGTGTGTCTGTGTGTGCGTGCGCAGAGTGTCACGTTTCAGTGACATCATTCGGTGAGAGAATTGATGTCAAAAGCAGGGTAATTGCGTAGGTTGTCGTGTCACCAAACACCCCAGCAATTACGGCGTCACTCAACAATTATAGCCCATTATCTTTCTGAGAGGCCGGCAGTCCGCACAATGGATTCGCACAAACCTATATGCTAATTGCTAGCAGACACGAGTGTGGAGCTTGTGAAGTGGGATATATTTAGCCGAGTTGAGTGGATGGGAATTACGAAGGCAGGTTATATAAATATGATTACTGGATTTCACTTGATGGACAGAAGAGCATAGTGAGGAGTACGTGCACGCCTTTCGCCGATAGATCTAGCCGTTAGCTGCGGCGCAGCCGGACAGGATTGGACGGTTTAGTGGAAAAAAACGAGAGCTATTTGAACAGCTAGTGAAGGGTGTTTCAGAAGGGGATATCAACTCCGGTCTCGGGCCCTTTTTTTTTTTTAAAAAGAAAACGTCGGAAAAATGGAAGAAAAGCCCTCTCCGACCTTTAAATCCAGGCGAAGGGGACACAAAACGTGACACAATGGAATTTCACCCGAACACGATCGTGTTTACCTAACTGTTTCCGAGTTGTTTTTTTTTTGATCCCCGAACCCAAGAAATGTTTTTTCCAGAGATGTAATGTCCACCGTCAGCCGCCCTCGCTGACCCCGCTGCCCTCTCTGCTCCACTTGAGGCCTTTTAAGGCAGCATGGATTCCCCAGGCTTGCATGCTTCATATTATCTTCACATCCTCCTTCCTCAATATCTCCGATGATTATCTTTGTTGAAGTTGAGGGCCGTGACCAGGAGACTAAGTCCTTTTATGCACAACTGGATCTTGTTTTATGTTTTCTGTGTGTCACAGTGTAAAAGTTGTGTAATTGCTTTTGTTTCCAACAGATGGTTGTTCACGGTTACTGCAAACTGTTGGAGACGTAAAGATTTCGTCACAACTTATTTCATTTAGTGCAGCGGATTCAGATGTTTTACCGGAAGGCCCGATGTTCTGATTTCATTGACCAGGCGATGACAGTCCAAACTTCCACGCATCTTGCATCCAGTCCCACGTCAAACCGCTCGTGTCTGAAATCAGCAGTTACCAATAATGTTCGGCATCCTCAAAACCGTTGCTTCACATGCAAATCGAAAGACAACAAGTGTTTTTTTTTTCTTTTCTTTTTTTATTGAATTAGATGGAAGCTCTCAATTATGCACTTTTCCCGAAGTCGAGCCTTTTGGATTTTTGGCGCCGGTTGACGTGGTGACACTCGGTTGGTCATGGTAACAGGAAGCGCATTCTAACAACATCAGAAACATTTTAACTTTGATCAAGCGGATCTCAGAATATCGGCGTCCGCGTAAAACTACTTCAAGCGGCCCCTTTGTTCGAAAACGCAGAAGAGGAACTGACAAATCTGCCTTTTTCCATTTGCCCACCAGCAACAATGGCCTCATTTTATGTTGCACTCGGCACAAGAAGTTTTCCACACAACGGCCGAGCACATGAGCCGGTTACCGTGCAGGCAGGCCGGAGGTGCTTGCAGCCCTTTATTGAACTGTCAGTGTGGTAGCTCCTCCTTGTTCTTTGTTGGCTCAAAAGATACTAGATGATTAGTAGATTGTCAGGTGACCACCTCAGGCACGAATAGTACACTTTTGATTTTACCTCTCTGTCGGAAATGCTCGATAATAATGCGTAAAAATCAGTGACAGAAGACACGGTAAACAATGAATGCATGCGAATACGAAGAGACGCTCATTTTTTTTTTTAGCGACCGTTTTGTAGCCAAAGTACTTCCAGGACTTCTACGGCATAGCGGTTTGCTGGATTTCGAGCAGTGAGCGCCACGTCACCGCATTAGCAGAGTTTCATGACCGTACTGTTGTGTTGCAGAACACCCACAGGTGACGACTGATCGCCGTTTCACAATTGGGAACGCGCTTTGCCGGCACATGCGGGATTAGCAAATATCGGCTTTACATTCATACATTACACACATTAAAAGGCGCTCCTTCAATGCGACCTGTGTGCGCGCGAAGAATATGGTAAACGTGACTGACAAACAAGGGCTCTCTTTGATTTCAAACGCTGACTTTTATCCCCATCTCCGACGCGGTCACCTCCGCAGACGTGGAGGTGAGGTCCATTGTGAGCCGGGGCAGCTAATTATAGCCGCGTCGGGCCGCGATGGCGAGGCGCGCTCCTCGCTGTGTGGTGGAGCCACAGAGGCTGCACAAACATCTCAGAGGCCCCGCTCCTTGTTTAATGAAACTTTGCAGGGGCCCAGCGAATGCACACAGAGAGGCACAGCACGATCTGACGGACAGTGTCACAGAGGCCATGCCAATTATGTTTTCAGCAAAAACCCACCAACCCCTCTCCTGCCTTCATCTCTCCGCCCCCCCCCACGCACCCTCCTCCTCTTTGCCCAGACAAAGAATAACAGGACAGAGATATGATTACTAATCTGCCCCCCCAAGCCAAACACTAAAATGCCGGGATTTGTTTGTTCAGTCATCAAGAAGTGTTTCAAACCGAAGTGGGGGTCTGGAGGGATGATGGTGTAATGAGAGTTTGCAGCTTCAGATGTTTGTTTTTGTTCTGATTGGACCGCGCGAGGGCTTGATGTGTCTCCGAGAACTCACTGGTCTCATTATGGGTTTAGCGATCTACTTTTAATAGCGGTAATTTGTTGAGTATTCCAGGATTGGTGTCACGGACTGTATACAGGAATCGCAAAGACACACGCAGCTCCGGATCGTGTAATGCAATACAGTAATCATGTTTGCTGATTTGGCGGTTTGGTGATGAACTGTATTATGTCACGTCTGTTGTTTGGGGATAAATCCCTACACGGGCGCCTGACGATCCATCTCCCACCTTGTGTGTTTCCGCAGCCGCTCGCAGATGATCCCCGCCCGCTTCGCCGTTCCTCCGACTGCCTCCGGTGGGACCGCTCTGCCGCTCATTACACGTGGAGGACAATGTGATGAAGCACGGTCATTACTGACCTGTTCAATTTGCAAGAAAAGGTATCGCGTCCGCTTGACAAAGAGGAAGGAAAGAATCATTCCTGTGACGCCCGTATCAATTTGCCAGACGCCGTATGCGTGGCTGAACACGGAGCGGGGAGGCCTCGGGAATCGAAGGCTGCCAGTTCATTTTACCCGAGTCTTTGTTTTCCCCTAAACTTCGATATTAGGAGAAAACAGAGAGCGTGAAACTAAAGCGGCCCAGTTCAGCGCGCCAGGATACGGACATGATATGAGTAACGTTGATGTCACATGTTTGCCTGCTTGTTTAGTCGGTCACCGGGCTCTTATCTGAGCAGATTAGCATTGATGGAATAATGGCTGCGCAACTTTCATCAGGAGAAAAGTACTTCATTTATAGCCCTCCAGGATTCATGCTTTGTTTCACAGCGTTGGACTGGTCCCACCTGCCTGGTGTGAGCTGGCCAGCCAGCTAACTGCTAACATACTTGCCGCTTAGACTGCGGCGTGTGTGTGTGTGTGTATGTGTGCGTGTGCGTGCCAGATTTTTACCAAACATACCGCGTGTTCACTCGCGATGCACTTTTTAGTGCATCTGCATCTCGTTCACAAAGATCGCCCGGCAACAGAATTCACCCCGTCGCAGCAGAGTATCCGGCACGACCTAGAAACAACCTTCAAGTTACTTTCCCGGCATCATGTGGCGATTATGAGTTGCAATGCAGAAACGGAGATACGAGGAGAGGAGAGGAGACACATGGGAAGGAACTGTGGAGCCGCGAGTGAGGCTTCAGTCATGAGGCGCACAAAAGCCAAAATACAATTACGTTCCCCTCAGACCAACACCGAGAAGGAACCGGCTGTAAACCTTGGATACGTTCGTTTGAAAGATTCAATTGCTGCTAAATAACGCAATTAGCTGCTCTAATTTACTTTGTTTGGCCCGATACCATTTGGAAATTGTGTTGGAGATGCACGAGAAAATTATTTAAACGCCATTCAAATAGCCAAGGGCTAATCTGCATGTTAGCAGCAGATGTCAGCTTCGTGGCGAGGTGGCGGCACAGCAGCTTGTCTCTACCCCGAAGTCCAGCGAGTTTCGTTTCCACGCGCCGCCGAGCGGGTTTTCATCGAAATTCGGGACGCGTCTTAAAACGCAGCGGCCTGATCTGTCTGTGGGTTAACAGCTGACGGCGGCAGAATGTGCATCGAATCATTTTTGATGCCGTAAATGTTTAAAAGAATGATCTTTATTAGAGTTTAATAAGCTAGAGATACGCGATTTACGCTTGGATTGAAAACAACTCCTGGGGAGCGGACACTGTGAATGAGAAGGAAATGTTCAAAGTGACATTTCGATGTCAAAATAAGCAATGGATAGAGCAAAGAGGAGGTGTTTTTTCTTGAGGGCCATGATCCTCTTTTTGCTCAGGAGTACCTCCATTTATTTGTAGAACTTTTTGCAGAAATACGCTTGAAGTGAGCGCACGGCTACGGGGTTCGTTGCAATTTGCATTCGTTCAAATGTAACAAATTCCCCATGACGGCGTTTCCCTCCTTTTCTGTATTTATTCCCCCGTGCGGCACAGCGGGAGCGCCGCGTACGCGCGGGCGAAGGCGAGCGGCTGCAAATGAGCAGCGGAAGTGCTCGGCGACTGAAGATGTAGTCATGTCTCTATTTCGGTTTAACAGGATTAGCGAGACCCTGAAAGGGGACGGCACGCAAACTGACACGATTAAGGGCGGTGTCAGCCTTACTTTACAGTTGGCGGTAAGGTCAGCGGCGCTCTGCCCCCGAGGTGGGAGCGCCCCAACCTCTCGCGAAGCCTTTTTCAGGCTGCAGCCGGGGCCTCCCGCGCTCATCCGCCCCCCCGCAGCACGGAGCCCATCGGGTGAAAGAAACACAATTAAATTCAGCTAAAGCAAGACCACTGACCGCTTGGCCGTGGCCTAATAGGCTTAAGATTGGAAAATAAATTTAATTGCGTGTTATCGGCCTAAAGTTAATCCTCCTTGGCGTGACAACGGGGTGACTTCTAACCGGCGGTGTCGGGCGTGCAGCTCGGTTCCACGGCGGTTTTAGACCAACCGGGCGAGGCGGGAACAAGGACGGCGGGCTCGCGTTCGACTCCTGACAGGTCCTGAAAACCCCTTGAAACGCTCCACAAGTGGCCCGCGAGTCTTATCAAGTGCGCACTCTGGTTTGAAGAGCGCACCAGAAGAGGGTCCGCACCAGTGAGATGATGATTTCAGGACCACAGTGCAGAGTAGATATAAGGTTTCAGTTTCGTGTGCACTTTCGTTCGGGGCGAGGGGATTATGAAAGTTTGAAAACGGTCCAGGAACTTCAGGCGAGGGGAGGCGGGAGACGGTGCGGCGAATTAATTATTTCATTACGCAGTTTTGAGACATATTGGATAGGATTAATATGCAATTACTCTGTCCGCCGATGACACCAGATCTGATTTCTAAGGGCTGCATTAAACGAACCAAAGCGATATAAAACACTCAACTTGCTGTTTGGGCTCTGAAATGGGTTCCAGTCCTGAAGCGGTCCTGAGAACAGATTGTATTTTTCTCCAGTCACACCATAATTGGAGCCTCACTTTTGCCCTTTTGTACATATTATTAAGTTGTTAAAACTATCAAGTCAGAGGTTGGGCATTCAACCGCATAGCCACACGCATTGTTAATCCTTTCTCTGTTATTTCAACTCGACAAGATTTGGCCCCTCTCAAGGTTTTTCTCTAAGTGTACAATACCTTTCAGCTGCACATATGGTCGTAGATGTGCCGGTGCAAGATGCCTAAATAGCTCATGGTGTAAATAAGACCCAGACCATTGAGCTCCAAAGTGGATGGAAACATTTTTCTAACTTATTTAGTTTGGAACGATCAGGAAAACCACCTATTTACTTCCAAGTCCCCCGTCTTCAGGAGATATAAGTCTGCCTTTAATTTAGCGGGCACTTCAACAACTTACTTTTGAGAATGAGTACAAATAGTTCCTCCTCGGATGGCGGCGGCGGCGGCGCTGCGTCATGTGAGATTTGCTGCGTCGTGACAGCCTCCGGTGCTGCACGCATCCAAAACACACAGCAGTCAGTTAATGTAACGTAACATTACACTGCCGCCGCGTCTTCGCTCGGAGGTCTTTATCATCACTTGACTGCGTTTGCGCGTGTGTGTCGGATCTACGCTACAAGAGATCGTGCCGGCTTCGGCTCTTGCCTGTAGCGAACGCCCAAAATGCGACGTATCGTGTCCGTAGCCGGTGCAGAAGGCTGGCTTCCGACGCTCCGACTCCCCGACGGGCCTCGAGTGGCAGATGACGAAATGAAGGCAGAATCGGAGCCATCGGCGCAATCGCTCGTGTTGTTCTTAAAGGAAACGATCCTCCGGAGAGCATCGTTGAACGTTGGATCGAAGCCCGATCACCTGTCCGCTTATCTGGAATGCGGTTTGCGCGAGGCCTCTGCTTAGTGTTTAGATAGCGCCCTTCCCTAGCCTTGTGGCTTCTTCCTTTGTGTGCTCAAGCATGTAGCGGATGAGCCTCGGAGAGCGAGCCGGAGTTCAGACGAACATCAGTGAAACCGAAGAGCGCATCAGGATTTTCCCCGACGCTGATAAAACCCAGATTTAGTGCCACTCATAAAACACAAGGCAAATTGTGCGCTTATAGTTATCTCCCTCAGGACCTGGTAATAGGCTCCACTAAATTTCCCTCTCAAATACCACTGCAGACCACGGTGGATTTTACTTTTACCCTTTAGCTGCACGGTCGAATGGACATTTTGATCGCTGCGCTTCTTTTGTTCCGCCGTAACTTGATTTTGACGAAATGAACAAACAGCAACGCCCCTCCGTAATCTAAGATTATACGAACACTATATATTTAGGTGTCCGCATCGATCGCCATCGAAATGGGGAAAAAAACAAACTGAAATCAATTTATTCATACGCATACACATACATACCTTCATACCGGAATCTGCCGGCTGGAGATGATATGTGTTATCATTGGATTAACTGCTTCATAAGCTTCCTTCCGCGCTTTCAGGTCTGGGAAAAATGTCCTTTCACATGCAATAGAGGCCAAAGTTATCAGCATCACACGCCAGACTGGTCTTCTCGGTATATACGGGCGGCGCGCGGTTTTTATACTCTTGACGTCATACGCATAACGAAATGACTGATACGGACGACTTCATCAGACGTGCTCGTGTTAAATCGCAGATTTTAGTTTTTCACATGAGTGTAATCGAAGGACTATTGTTGGAAAAAATAACAAGTGAGACACAAATGAGCTTTTATTTATTTCTTTTTCTACCTCCCGCGGTATTTGGAACGCCAGAAACAGCACAATTCTCTCTAACCTTCACGTCTGGCGAACATGGAATCCTTTCCAGTACCGCGGTTGGACGGTAGCGCGGCAGAGATGTGGGGGAGCCGGCGCGGAGCCGGAGGCTCCTCGCCTGATTCATTGAAATTGCGGCGAGAAAAGAAAGCCGCGCCTCCTGTAAAACCGAAAGAAAGTCGAAACTAAGCTAATTATGATAATTACAACTTTCGTCAATTCACGGTCGCGTTTTTTTACCGACCCGCTTTAATTTTTTTTGCGCTCCGCGCCCGCCGTGTTTCCCTCACAGGATCTATCCGACGCTCCGGTTTCACAAGAATATGCAGAAATAACAATATCATCACAAGAAGTCAAGCGGCTAAGTGCGGCTGTGTTTTTTCGTATTGTTTTTTTTTTTTTTTTTTTTTTTTTTGAACAATAACCATTACAGCACTTTGGCATGACCCTTGAAATGGCTCGCCGTAAAAAGTGAAGTGGAGAAGGAAGCAGAAAAATCCCAACTGGAAATTCGACGTGCACATGTAAAATGCATCGGTTTATATTTGAGCTCGTGACAGAAACAGAACTCCAGAGACAGAAGGAGAGAGAGAGAGAGAGAGAGCCGGGCCGAGTGAGCCAAAGCAGGAACCTCCTCTGGTATCTAAATGATTACAATGAGTCCCTTTCAAGCCGTTGCGCCCATTGCTGTGACTTGATATGATTTTTATCAGATGCTGAAATGCTACATTACCAAGTGGGCAGTAAATTATGTCTAAACCAATTACAGTGGGACCCTCTGTGGCCCGACAGCCGCGGAGGGCCGAGAGAGGGTAGCAGGAATGAGAGAGGGGCGGGGCGGGGGTTCTGAAGGTGAGGGGCATGGCTGGAGTTTGTCTTGATTAGTGGAGTCTGGGGGCGCATGAGTGTCTGGCGATAAGGCCTCTTGCAGGGAGTGTGTGTGTGTGTGTGTGAGACAGAATTGCAGATGCAGTGCACATAAACAAAGGTAAGCATGTGTGTGTGTGTGTGTATATCTTTCCTCATATGTGTATGAGAGCGCGGGCCGGCGTGGATAGCTTTAGATTTATACGTGCGTTTAAGGGAAGGTGTGTGTCTGTCAGAGGTCATGGAAATCAAAGAGGAGTGTCATGGGAAAATGTGTTTCCAAGCTGCCCCCAATAAATGAGAAAGCAATAAATTAGCCCCGGTTACCTAACGCTTGCTTGAAAAAACACAAGAGCCGGTTTCATATCTTTGTCCAGCAAATCAGAGGCTTTTCGCTCTCCGTCGTCAACAACGTGTATCTTAGACACGCAGAAGGAGGTGCGCGGGACGTTTATATTCCGTCCTCTATTTCGCCCCGTCGCAAAACGTCGAATTCTGCAACGCTCCCGACAAAAAGGAGACCAAAAGTGATTATTGGAGAGCCAGTTTGAGTCTTTTGACTGCGAGCAGTCCGCCGGATGCTTGTTTGAGTGTGTCGGCCTTATCCCGTCCATCTGCACTAATTGGTTTATTTCCATCCACTTTATAAACAACATTAGAGGGCAAATAGGTGATCATAGTGTGGAGCGGCTCTTCCGCCCATAAACTCGAGACAATTAAGATAAAGCGAGCAGATTCGGAACATCCAGAACATCTTTATTGGCCTCCGCGTCTTTGTAGACAAATGAAATAACTTTCCCTCGCGTCTTTTGTGCAGCGGGTTCTGCTGAGCTTTGCAATGCGGCTCGCTGATTTATGTCGGGGAAGGGGGGGGTTGTTGTCATACCGGAAACCGTGGCGATCCCGCTCCCAGAAAAGAAAAACGGCGCGGGTATAATCGAGGTAATGGCGATATTTTTCTATGCAAGTGCCGAGGTTGTAATGAAAAATAAAATGATCCGTAGTTTCCACGCTGAAGTGCTTCCAACTGATGTGCTGTAATATATTTCACCTCTCAACCTTTCATGCCTTTTCTCAAAATTTCCATTCATCTGCGTGGAGGATTCCAAAAAACGGTTATTGTCTGTCAATCGCGATTACACCCCTCGGACGATGACGAAGTCCAGCCGCCGCCGAAGAAAAGTTATTATCTTCATCGTTTGAAACCACCTGAGAAATAATAAAGAGTATAAAGCCAACGTTTGTGTCTTTTTTTTTTTTTGTTTTGTGTCAACACGTATTGCCAAAAGGGGGCTTTAAAACTGAAATAAAAATCCCCTTTCTTTGTAATGTTTATTCTGCCTTTTCCCATATCCGCTCCCGCTCTGTTTGTAGTCTCCCACCCCTATTCAGCATATTCCCGGATGCGAGCGGCTTGGAGCCGGCGATAGACTGCAGATGAAAGGAGAGAAAGAGGGGGAAGATGGTAATGAAACAGAGGGAAGAGACAAGAGGTCCCAGCGGTGACTCGGACGCCTCCCGGGACTTGTTTCACTTTCAGACCGGGCCGGCCCCCACGTCCGCAGCTCCCCACGGAGAAGACGTGTCGGAGGATGTCCCGGGTCAAGCATGGGAAGAGGCCCCATCTCGGCAGATAACGGCATTCTGCCAAATTACCGCCCGATGCTTTTGAAGTTTGAGAGAATGTCCCTGCAAAGGGATTGGACTTGGATCCGCCGAGGGCCGGAGCGCAAAACACGCCAAGCCAGAGTAGGGAATCGGCGAGCTCCTCGGGTAGATGAGCGATATCTAGAGCCTTAAAGCCCGTCAGGCCTTTTCTTTCGGCGGTGTCCGTCTGACAGCTTCCACTGGTGGCGGGCGGTACCGTGCTACACAATCCTGTGTGCAGTTCTGCTTTTGCTCAACAATTTACCACTTTAAAAGACCCAATAGCCAATCTGCAGACAATCGTCCCCTGTAACACTATCTGGGCCACGCTGATAAAATGCAGATGTGGCTCCTCTCAATGTGAATTTGTGACCCATTAAGGGGAGCCCCTCCTTTTTCCTCGCCGCTCCATCCCTTCGTCTTGGCAGAGGCTCCAGACCGCCTTTTCACATGCATTCCCCAAAAGCAGGTATGTGTATAGTATCAGGCGTACGAGTCACAATGGTGAATTTGTTCAACAAGGAGCGCCGCAATACTTAAATCCAAGCGTGGCTCTCCCTCTCTTTGAGATCTGCGGCCGAGATTGGCAGCGTCTCCCCAGCGTCTCATTTAGGGACGGACAAAAGGTGAATTCAAGCGCTCCCTTTGAGGTTCGCGAGACCCGACTTTAGTCTATTGATGTCAAGTCTCCCCTCTGTCTTCCCGGCTGAGTGATGGGCGACCGGCGAAGACGCCGGTCAGCGCCGTCTCCGGAGGCAACTGTTGTTACAGTTCGGGGGTAAAAATAGGATAAACGACTCGCATGCACACGCTCGCTCGGACGAACGTGCGCTAACTTTTTCCCACAGTCGTCACGGTGTTATGACATCGTCCTTGGTCGTAGCCACCGCCTGGCCCGTGACTGACGCCATGAATGCGACATTTGTTTGTACAACAGCTCGGATGACGGAGAATTTTAATTGCATGGCAATTATGTAATCTGCTTTTCAAGTTTGCACAATGAACAACCTGCAATCGGCCGTTCTTTACGTCCGCTAAAGGAGAGCGTTGTTATCAAGAGATGTCAGAAATACGGACAGCGAGGGAATTCTTCCCGCGCCGCTTGTATATTTTGTCAAACGTTTCGCACAACGTATGAGCCGATTCTTTTATTCGTCTATTTGTTTTCGGGGGTGCCGGAGGTCAGAATAGGCCGTGACCCCGAAAGGACCGGGACGGGAACGTTTTGTTTTGAAAACGACGCCTATTGTGGTCGCGGGGTGGGACAGACATTTTGAATTTAAATTGCGCGGCCATTCCCTTCGTGGCTCCTGCGAGAAAAAGTCACTGAAACCGACCCGACGATATTCCATTAACACGGCGATAAAGCGACGGACACGAGAACAGAAACGTATCCGCCTAACTTTCAGCTATGTGCACCTTTGCAGATTTTTGTTGATCTTGTCTCACGCTCGCACAAATGGGAAAACCTCGCAGTTTCTTCGACGCGCACTCAGCACAGAGCCGGGGAGCGAAGTGTCTGCCAAAAATGTGGTGTAAACGATATCTTTTTAAGTTTAATTCTCCTGCTGGGGCTTTTAGAGACACGGATTATGTCGAGAGCAGCGCAGAGGCGTTTTGATATTTGATTTGGTTGTTTTATTATCACATCTCAGGCCAAAGCTGTAATGGTGTTTCTCTTTGAAACCCCAGAAATCACTGATGGACTTAAAGCGGGCGACACCGAGATGTGGCTGATGTACGACACGTGGAGAATTAGTCCAAGATATTGAGCTGTGTTTAATTCCCAAGCTTTGCTTATTATGCTCGAGAAAAGAGCGAAGGGTCTCGCCGCGCTCCTCGCATCGGGCCTCGGGGCGTTTCGGAAACTAGATTTGCGTGAAACAAGGGGAACGTCCGTGACTCGAGGCTTTTCGGGGGAGTAACACACTGGGCGCAAAGCGAAAATGTTTGGTATTTGTCAGGGAGATGACAAAAAAAGTCCCCGCAACCACAAGTTACCAGCGCGCTGTTGGCGCACTAGCCCCGTTCCAGGTAGCCAAGCGTTAGCGCTGCAAAATAAAGCACCGGACTTTTATTCCAGATCAAATGCAGTCAAAAGTCCCAGACCTTTAAACACCCCGAGATTTATGCATTGACTGTACTGTCAATATAAATTTAAAAAATAAAAATTAATTAAAAAAAAAAATACTACAAATACTAAAACATTAAAACAAAAAAATAAAAAAAAAATGCGACTAATGCTAAAATATTAAAATAAAAAAAATGAACAACATTTTTTTCTTTTCTTTCGCTTGCTATTGAGGAAATAAGTGAATTGCTAAATGAATGGTAGAAATAATTATACCTATAAAGAATATTGCATAATGTGTATCTTGTCATGAGGTTTTGTAAGAACGTTTTTGACTCTGTCAAGGAACTTGTTTTAATAAATGTTCAAAAAAAAAAAAAATAAAAATTCAAATGGGTGTGAAACTCTTGAGAGTTTTCTCTCGCAGTTCGCGAAGCAAAAACGTTCGGTATTTGTCAGGGAGCTGACAACAGAGTCCCCGCAGCCACAAAGTTACCGGCAGCTGTTGGCGCGCATAGCGAAGCATTAGCGCTGCAAAATAAAACACAGCACTTTTATCACGGCGAAAATGCCGTCAAAAGTCCCAGAGCTTTAAACGCCTCGAGTCTTGTGCATTAACTTCACTGTCCTTTTTGTCTCCCATGCTACACATTTAAAAACAGTATCATTGTAACTATAATCTCCTGCAGTGTAAAATGGTTTAAGACAAGGCGATTCTCTGTAGCGCACCAAGAAAAGCAGACATGTAGAGACCGAGAGGTTATCTGCCGGAGCCCGAGTGTTGTATGACCTCCGGGGATTCTGGTTTTATCATTTTACCTTTGTTTATGGATACGAACACTTCGGAAAGATACTCTTTCGCGAAGAACCCGGATTACCCTTAGTTTTCCCAGCAGCGCTATACCGAGGTCTTTGTTCCATCTTTGATTGTACAAAATCTCCATCTTCTATTATGGGAAATGATTTACTCGAAGTCACGTGTGCTCCGCTTTTCTAAACCGGTTTACGTGGGTCGCTCTCGGTGCAGATATTTCCTACCGTCTTGTCCCGTTGCGTGACTTCCAGATAATTTCACAAAATTTCTCTTCGACCCCGTTTGATTTGAAAGCAGCCGTCTCACTGCGTCTCAAACTGTTTATACTGCCCTTATTGTTCAATTTGTAAAGCCACCCCCTTCCCTCATGTGTGGCTTAGCCCAGTAGTCCCTCTGGCTATGCTTTTACATACTCTGTGATCTAGCTCATTGCACCACTTCACAGTGAATAGAGTGAGTTAAAGTCAAAGCCTGGGGTAACAGAGGAGAGCATTATGGATGAGTAGCCTGTGAAAAAGGCCCATTGGAAATAGGCCTGTGACAGTTTAATTGGTCGAATTAGCCACGATATTCAAATCGCCTCTGTTGACCAGCCAATGACTGAAGTGTGTACCGCTGGCAGGCCGGGCCGACCGCAAAACTCTCCAAATTGCAAACGAGACACATTAGGCCTTCCCTTCCTGCCAGCGAACCCCGGGTCCGGTGGCACAGCACTTTCGCCAGTGCGGCTCCTTGAAAAAGTTTCATTGCTACTTTCTGGCTACACGGAAAACATTGAGAACTTCTTTATAATATCTGTCAGCTCCCTCAGTCTCCAACATAAACAGGTGTTCCACCCAAGCCAGTGTATTTACTTATGTCAAGGCTGTGCTTACATATACAGACACTCAACACACTTTTAACATTCTCCTCAATGTTACAGTCGAGCGGAACTTGGCATCAGCGTCCGCAGTCGGCCACACTGTTTCGAGAAGACAAATTAAAGCCATATAATTTGCCCGCTGAAAGACTCGCTCTGTATCGCAGGTGTAAAGGGCCCCGGAGCCGCCGTTAACCCCCGTCTTCCGCCGTCTCGGGCAAACGCGCATACACACAAACGGCGGGTTGCGTGCGTGTCTGGAAAAAAAAAAAAAAAAAAATTCTCATGCAGTCATTGACACGGTGTCCTGCAAATAGTTGAAGCCCATAATAACTGCTGGTGACAGTAATACCTGATTGCCTGCATGTGTGTGATGGTACGTATGCGTGTGTGGAGGTATGAATGAGATTATGAAGTGTGTGTGTGTGTGTGTGTGTGTTTTTCCCATCCAGTCTTTATGCGGCTCAGGAAGAGCAACCCGGCCTGTTGGTTTTTTTAATTTTTTCAGTTTTAACTTGCGAGCCATTTCTACCTCATCTATATATATATAAAACTTTAGTAGAACAGTGAAAATTATTTTATTTATATGGTATATTATTAGATTCACATTTTGGTTAGATAAGACGGATATTTGACAGATTTGTACATCCCAGTAAGAAAGTATTTAAAGGTTATGGTACCAGTTGTGGGTCATTTGACCCCACAGAATGTCTGGTTCTGGTTGGTTTCAGATACTAAAACATTTAAACAAAAAAAAAAAAAAACAAATAAAAAAGATTATACTTCTGATACTAAAACATTTAATTAAAAAAAAAAATTGATCATTTTCTTTTTTTTTTATGACATTTCAGTGAGCTATACCAATATTTGTTTCATTTGCACATCCCAGTCAGAAAGTATTTAAAGGTTATGGTACCAGTTGTGGGTCATTTGACCCAACAGAATATCTGGTTCTGGTTGGTTTCAGATACTAAAACATTTAAATAATAATAATAATAAATAAATAAATTAAAAAAATTATACTGCTGATACAAAAATAAATAAATAAATAAATAAATAAATGAATGAATAAATAAATAAATAACATTAAAAAAAATATCACATTTTGGTTAGTCATACCAATATTTGTTACGTATATACATCCCAGTGAGATAGTATTTAAGGGTTATGGTACTAGTCAGTGGGTCATTTGGCCCCACAGAATGTCTCGTTTTGGTTGGTTACAAATTCTAAATAATCTAAAAAAGATCAAGTAAAAATGTTCTATGTGCCGCATATAGTATTTTTGAATTATTTCCATTTTATCGATGAAAGTGTTAAAGTCTTGTTTTTTTCTTATCACATCCAAAAGTGTGTCTCTGCAAACGTCTTTCGTGACAAACATGACTCAAAACATTACAGCTTCAAGCTAGCTAAAATAAAGACAGACGTTAAAAAACAAAAACAGACATTTTTCAATTTTTTTTTTTTTTTGTTTGTTTTTAACAGAGAGGAAAAGGCCCGGTAAGAGACGGAAAAAGAAACCACGAAATTCAAGAAAAGGAAAGCTGAATTTGAATGGTTCTCCTGGCCACAGGTGATCCAGATGCGCCAAACCAGGTGAGTTGTTTATTTTTTGCGCTTTATATTTATATTCACGGCGGACGAATTATTTTCAGTAATCGCCGCTCCTTTTAAAAAAATGTCTTAAAAGAAACCGGTCCACTTGACAGCTAAAGGTCGAGGACGGCGTGTTCAAGATATGAGGTTCGTTGGCTAATGGACTTGCAATGCTTATAACGGAAAGAGACAAATACAAGTTTGTAATGATTACAAATGGATGTTTTGTGAATTGACAACCTTGCAGTGGTCTGAAAAACCTGTGTTTTTCCTCTTTTGGCACCTGAACGTAGAAATATCCACATGAAGACACAACATTCACTTCATGTGACGATGCAGTTTTTTCGGACGCCGATTAGAATAAGATTTCCGTCCTTGCCTCGGCCAGAACCAGAAACCACCGACTCTACCCCGGTCTCAAGCTCCCCTCAGTGGCTCGCTTTCTGTTTTCAGTATATTCTGACAATTCTAATAAACCCTTCCTTTGGGTTTGTAGTAAAAGCGACATTTCACAGGTGGCGCTCGTGATGACGAAACCGTCGGAAGAAATCTGTGCTCCTTTAACTTTTGATTTCAGAGAAATCGGCGCGGGTCGATGGTCTCGACCAACGCACCCGTGCGTCACGTTTCTCATAATCGGTTGTTTTGCCAGGAAATGTCATCAACGAGAAGTCTATTGATCCATTTGGATGAGTCGGTAACATGGTACCAGGAACAGAGGACTATGTGGCACATCGGGGTCATAAATGAGTTTTGACAGAGAACCGCAACGCACACTTGGCTGGTGAGAAGCAGCAATTTTTTTTTTTTTTTTTTTTTACATAAAGAAATAGAAGAGAGAAATGGTACGGACACTGATGTTTGACATTTATAACACGTTATATGGCTATGAGGTTTCAAGTATTTCCATGGCCGTGTAATAATAATGATGTGCTGAGTGGGTATACCCTGGCAACCGGACCGATCTGCCGAGTTCATGTTTCATGTCACTCAGCAGATCCATCTACTCCCCGACCCCATTCACTCCGCTTCCAACCACTTTGCCAAATGTCAGCCAATCGCGAGAGGTTATTCAACAAAAGGAGGGTTTGATAGGCGGGCTGGCAACGAACAGTGATTTTTTTTTTTTTTTTTTTTTTGTCGTCGTTTTTTTTGCAAACCCAAGATGGCTGCCGGCCGGAGCGAAAACTTTCTGTGAGTCTGCTATTGTTTCGGGATTGAATGGCCCCGTCTAGTACAGTTACTTTTGTTGCATTGAAAGTACATTTTGATTTGCTCGGGTTAAACGCCGCCCTTTCCGTCGCGGGCTGGGGTCTGCGGTGGCGGTTAACGCCCCCGGGAATATGAAATTAATTCATGGATACCGAAATAAACCGCGAGTAAAAAGTGCCAACTCCAGACAAGGTGGCCATCCTGAAGACATTGTTATGTCTGAGCTCTATTTTTTTTTTTTTTTTTTTTTTTCTGTTCTATAAACACGGTAAGCCTGCAATGGATGGCTTTTCCACAGTATTGTCATTTTTTTGGCCTCCCCGCTTTCCTGTCTGCAGTCTTTAATTAACGCTTCTCACTTGCTACTCACGGATCAACGTAGGATAACAAACGTAACCGGAGAGTGATCATTATTTGATGTAGAGAAGTGACTACATCGCAGCATCGTCCCTGAGAGTTTAGTGTCAGAAAAGGTTGATCCGGGCCCCGGAGGCGGCGTGAGTTTCGCAGCGCCGGCTGTTGCAGCCGCACTAAATTGGTGTCGGAGTCCAGATTAATACCAATTTTCTCCTCGTCCCGCTCTCGGGATGCAAAGCGGCGTGTCCCGCTAAACGTTCGACCCTCCCTTGGAAAACAAAGATCAGAAAGGGGGGAGGGGGGGGGGAGAAAGAAAAGAAACGGATATCAGAGAAGCGAGGGAGCACATCACAATGCCCGAAGTGATCGTTCTTACGAGACACAAAGGCACGAACTCCCCGGTGTCGGTACGTGTGATAATGTGGCTTGGCCTTCAGCCACTTCCAACAATTTAAGAAAGCTCTCCAGAAGAGAACAGAGGCTGTCCCTTCCACTTACCTCCTCCCACCTCTCTCTCTGACTCTCTCTATATAAATGCTTGGCAGTTTTACGCATGGCTGGGAGCAATTTCCCACAATGTGTAAATTAGTCAATCTCCCAAGTCAGTAAAGTGGCCTTTGATGGGGAGGACATTAATGAAGTGTACCATTAGGCCTCACATTTGTATTCTTAGGGGCTCTCCAAGCTTTTGATGTCGCAGGGGCCCCATGGCTGATTATCCACATGCCAGCGCTGCATGCCTCTGTTACTTAGACAGGAAAGCGGGAGGGGAAAGAGGGGAAAAGCAAAGGTGCTTGATATTTAACGCGCCCTCTCTTCTTCGGACGGTCCGCGCCGTCCCGCCGGACGTGTGAAACCTGCGAAAGAAAGGAGAAGCGGCGCGGAGGGACGGCGGTCCGAAAAAAAAAAAAATCCCAGACCGGGAGCCGGACTTCTCGCTGACACTTCAAAGCGCCGTCTGGAGTAAATTGCTGCGGACCGCTTCATTCACAGTGGAAGGGCTTTCCCTTCGCAAATGACAGTTGCATGGTGACAAAGTTCAATTGGCACTGGTAGGAGTGGAAGGGGGGGTGCAGATCAAAGCGGGACCATTGTAATGGTTTTGTTCCGTGGAAAATCGCTTTTTGTCCCCGGCCTTTTCAAGCCAACTCCTGGCTCCAGTCAGAGTAAATGGGATTTTTAACTCCCTTGTGTGGGTGGAAGGGCGCGGGGAGGCGGCGGAGCAGAGGGAGGGGAGATTCTTAGCCTCGGGGTAAGGAACTCAAGACCCCCCCTTTTACTCCTGCTCCTCCTCTTTACCCCCCCACCCCCCCCCCCCCCCCCCTCCGCCGCTCCTCCGCCCCTGACAATACAAGGCCAACTATGTTGATGTTAGTGTGCCTTTCATCGGAGCTCGGCATCATAATCTTCACAGGGGAGAATTAAGCGGAGCAATTGTGTAATTACGTTTGTCGTAATCACCAGAATCGTTGTTGTCGGCGTCCCTCGGATGTCTGCGCGCGCGGCTCCCGGAAACGCCGTTCTTCCGTCCGTCGCCTCCATTCACCTCCTCGCACGTGATTCCTCATTTCGGGAGATAAAGGGAAAATCTCAAAACGGCGTGCCACCCTAACCCGAGCCCTCGTCTTCTTCTCCTCTCAACTGTACTTTGTGGAGGTTTAGAGACGCCTCGGTCAAAGGCCGACTCTGAGTCGATTCAAAGCTGTGACAAAATAAATGACATGGGAAATAAAGCCGCTTGTCATCCGGCAAGAAAAGACTTAATTGCCTCTAAAAATAGCCGACGCCTCTCCGAGCGTCATGAGAGCTTGAAACGTTTGCACGTAATAAACGCACGACATTACCGTGTAATATTGATATATTTGTCTCCCCGGCCACGGTTTGTTCCCATATTTTCAATTATTTTACTAAATTAAATGTTCACACCCCATTAAAGTCATAGTAAAGTTCTTATTGACTGTGGTCTTAGAAGTGTAATCGCGTGTGTGTGTGTGTGTGTGTGTGTGTGTATGCCTCCACGCACACAAGGTATGAGGATATTTTAGCGGCCAAGTGCGTCAGACAGAGCTCGAGCTCTGTCTGTGTGATTGACTGTGTGAGTCGCTCGCCAAATGTCTCAGTTTTTTCCCTTGAGCTCAGGGAGAAAAGTGTTATTTCTTCAAAAGCCCCATTTGAGAAACCCTGCAAGCCTGTAATTGCTGGGGAAAAGGCCGGACGACCTGCCAAGCCAAACACTTGAGAGGGAATTTGAAATATTGTAAACAGTAGAGTAACCCACTCACTGTGGAGACCAGAGGGGAGAGAGGAGACGCGGGGGTGTCGGGCAGAAACGTTTCAGATTTACGAGCGAAAACGATGACAGCGTCTTAACGACGCCGTCTTCTCGTGGATTTTTCACCCGTGATCTCCGGATGAAGAATCCCTCGCCACGCGGCGCGGCGCGGCGCTCCCGGCGGCCGTCCTCTCCAGAGTTTATAATCGCGAGCGGGCTCTTTTATGTGTCGACACAATATTTTTCTTTTACTGTCAAATAAAAACAGGAGATTATTATTCTAGCGCGACCCCATTTTCCCATCTTAATGACCCGAGCTGTGCTCTCCCGGAGCGGGGGAGGGGGGGGACCATTAAAATCCAGTTTGGTTTCGGCACAACTTGACATTTCTGCGGGCTTATTTTCCCCCTGCTTTCCTCACTTGCTTTTTTTTTTTTTTTTTTTTTTTTTTTAACCCTCCCTCCTCCCTTCAAAAACCCAAATCCCCCGACACCAATTAGAAGGCAAAAAAGGAAATCTTCTACCAAACATGACATTTACAGGCTAGAACTCAAGACTTTAACAGCTCCCCCCCCCCCCCCCCCCCCACACACACACACACACACTCGCCACCACATTGCTCACGTGCACACAAAAGGCACACAAGCAATATTCAATTGCTGTAATTACCCGACGATCAACAACGGGCCGGATGATTTTTTTTTTTTTTTTCGACTTAGGTTGTGTCGTCGAAGGTTTCCGCGTCCCGAACCCAAACGCCGACGCCTGTTATTATCATTTTTTTCTCCCACAGCTCATCAAATGAATTCTCCTTTCACTCACTTTGCGTGGAGTCAGACCGCCACCCTCCGCGTCCGTCCGTCTCCGCAGAAATTACGTCTACATGTGCGCGCGGGGCCGCGCTCCAACCGCGCCATTAATTAAGATGGAAACACCTCATTAACTCAGATCTCCCACCCCCCGATCCGTCCCATCTCCTCCCCACCGGAGGGCAAGCACAAACACTCCAGTAATTACTGATAATTAAATCAATTACAGGAGACTCTGACGCGCCGGTTCTGCATGGCGGCCGTCGTGTCGGGCCGCTCCAAATATTTGAACAGTAGAATTCAAATAGTTTCAGCTCTGTGAGCTGTTTTCCCTTCGGAGGGAATCGTCTGCAGAGTGGGCAGAGTGGGCCGAGTGGGCCGAGTGGGCATGTTGTGATGATCCTCAGCATTAATGACGAGGCCATTAGTCAGCTTTTCCTTCCCCCGGAAGAGGGTCTGCAATTTTATCTCAATTATAGTTTGCTTTGAAAAGGTTTTTTTTTTTTTTTTTTTTTTTTTGCACAACTGTTGGAAAAAAGCAGAGCCAATGAAATTGTTTTTACTTTTTTTTTTTTTTTTTTTCTTCCTCCCCCTGATAACTATCTGGTGCTCTTGCAGTCATGGTTGACAGAAAAGAGATAAAATGGACCATTTACTGCCTCCTTTGGGGGTGGGTTCAGGCAGGGAGAAGGAGCCACTGCAGGTCTGGTGAACAGGATGCTCGGCTTCTCCTTTTTCTTTTGAAAATTTAACCGCTCGGTCTGATTCGCTCGGCGAGATGATGCTCGGCGACTTGGATTTTTTTTTTTTTTTTTTTTTTTTTTTTCCTTATTAAGAAAAACAGACGTAAACTCATTTCCCCGGCGAATGAACCGGGAGTCTGCAATAATGTGATTTATGATTCGGCGTGAGTTGCAACTAGTTGTGCAATGATAAATCTTTTCTCTGCGGATTGCGGTGCCAGTGCAAGCTCTTCCTCTGGGTTCTGTGTGGCATTATTAGCTGTGTCTGATGTGGAGCAGGGGGGGAGGCCGACTTTATCAGATGCAGATTTGCTGGATAAAGGCAGCCAAGGAGGGGAGTGGCCCCCCGACGTCTCTGTGTGGTTTTGATAAGGATACAGATTTATGCTCTCCTAGCATTTGGGTCCTGACCACGGCGACTATACCGACTTAGCCTGAACGCCGTCTCCGTCTCAGCGAGTCAAGAGGGAACGGGAAAGCGTGAAGAGTTCCTCTCTCTCTCTGTCTCGCTCTGTCTCTCTTAACCCCGTCCCTCGGACTCTGCAATCACGCGCAAACAGGATCGAGCCCTGATAAAGTGGAGGCTCAGTGCCTTGTCACATATATCGCCCTCGCTGATAACACTCATAAGGATTTCCCACAGGGTATCGCATTTAACGACCGGTTTTGCGCGGTTGTCTCCCCCGAGGAAGACATTAAAATCAAGCAAACGGGCTGCCATTATGAAACATTTTCAAACGGATGCAAATTGTATTCTAAACACCGCGTGGAGGAAAAAAAAAGGTTCCATTGAGTTCGGGGTGTCTTTTAATGTCAGAAGTGCACCATGATGAGGGTTTACAGGAAATACGACAAAGGAGATTAGGCACGTTCTTCCCACAATGATAATTTTATTGTCAGCCGGCTCCCGTATTTCCTACGACGCCTCAACGATATTGCAAATGTCAGAAAGAAAGCTCTCGGAGCGAGGGGGGCCCCGCCCTGGCGGAAGCGGCTTCCAGCACAGACTGACATTTGTTGCAGATCGTCCGCAGAGGTTTGAGTCGGAAGAGCGAGGGCGCAGAGGGCAGGAGGGGGAAGCGGTGCGTCGCGGCTCCTTGTCCCCTCTGGCTTATTGAATTACCTAAATGAGCAGAGGAGACCCGGCCGGGGCTCTTAGTCGTTTGAAGTTTACAAATCATCCTGACTGCTCTGGGGCCGGGGGGGGGGGGGGGGGACGCCAGGGAGGGGGGGGGGTCTTTTGATGCTTTAAATAAAAACATCGGGGAAACAAACAAACAAGGGCGGAAAAGGGGACGGAGATGAAGATGGTGGAGAGGTGGTAAGGAGACACCGCGGCAACTTTGGAATAATGGCGGTCGAGAAACCGCTTCCTTGCGGATGATGGAAATCTGCTTTTACGTGGAAGCCCGGACAGGGTGCGCGCGCGGGAAAAGAGCGGGATTTTCCTGTTACTCCCCTCTTTCGTGTCATTTTAGGCGATAAGTTAATGGAGAAAAGCTCATGAATTATCGGCTCTTTGAATAAAGAAGACTATAACTTCTTCGTTTCACGTGGAGGAGTTTCCGAATCAGCTCGCCCTAATCCGCTCGCTCGGAATATTCCTCAAACTGTGGAATGAGCTCAAAATAAAATGGAGAATTGACGTCCAACATGATTTGTCTTTGCTATCACAACTTCAGCATTTTGAAATAACTTTCATACACGCAACTATTTGAATCGGTAATTGATTGTGTACGGATATGATGGAGAAACGATAGTATTTTGCGGGTACAATCAGCGGCCTCTTCCAAGTTATTAAGTGGAACTAATTAATTATGGCGTGAAAATGCGTTAAAATGTCTCTCTCCCGCTGAAGACAACATCCATTTTCAGAATAGAAAGCCTGAAATGTAATTAGTTACACAATCATAGCAAAATAAGGCTGCCTTGATTCAAACCATATTGTCCCCAACTTCCATCCCTCAAGGTAATACGGTATTTGGTTTTTCAAGACTCTCCTCTGGCGATCGCGTTCTCTATTTTTTTTTCAGCTCGGAAAAACGACAAAGGGGAAAGACTGATTTGGGCGTTCAGACGACAGGAACTCAATCAACAACTGTCTGGGGAGGGAAGGAATCCACGCCGCCTCCGAAACCCACCGGTTGTGTGTCTGTAACCCCGCGACTCGCCACTAATTGGACGACACAATGTCTGGGGGTTCTGAGACTGGACAGAACTCACGGCAAATTACCGCTCACTTCCTGTTCAATCTGAGCGGGCACTTCGGTCGTCAAGGGAGCTGTTGGACTTTGAAATGTGTTTGCTTAGCTTGGCATTTCTGGTAAGCGTGACCCTGTTGTAAAGAAGAATAATTTACCACTTTAGAAAGTTCATTTCTGTGCATGCCTTATTTGCAACAGCAAAATCTGATATGTGGAACAGATCCAGTCATGTGAATTAGACTGGTGAGTAATTGGGAATGAGCTCAGGGAAATGGCAGCGTCCAGTTTTGGTGGCGAAAACGATCCTCCCGATTCGCCCGAAAACAAAAAACACGTCGGGTTTCATTCCCTTCGCGTTTCATCCGCCGAGCGTAGGCTGGCGGTCGGCGAGACTTTTTTTTTTTTTTTTTTTTTAATCCCGGCGAATACGGCGCGCACAGGTATTCGAACCGGACCGTATCAGTGAAGTATTTTTACACGAGACGGAAAATAGACGCGGCGTATTGCATGTCCACCGCATATGTTCCTGATTAGGCTTTCAGACGTCTTCTTAAAATGGTTTTACAATACACAAAACCTGATTTCTATTCCTTGATTAGCCCTATATGAAATGTCGCTTTTCAAAACGCGTGTCGTGCCACCAGAAATCGCAGGTAGTGAACGGCTATCGGATTTAGATTTATTCCCTTTCCCCGTCCCCGCCGCGGATGTCGCGCGCGTCGGCCCCGGCCGGCTCCGTGTCTCCGCACGGCCGCCCGGTGAAAGCGGCGTCCAGTGGAGGAGGATTGGGAGTGACATCTGGGAGTTTGATAAAGTGGATTTGGTTTCTCAGGGGCAATTCCGAGCCACTCTCCCCGGGCGCCAGGCCTACTCTGGTTAGTATATGACTTACATGTGTAAGCTGCCGAGAGGGAGGAGCGGCGTGTGTGTCTGTGAGCGGTAGATCCACGCAGGTATGCGTGCACGCGTCCGTAGAAGCACGCGGCCCCGGAGAAACGCTCGGTTCAAATGGAAAACAGCGATCCCTCCGACATTAACGCGGGCCTTTCATCACCAGCTCCCCTAAAGCGTGGCCTCTCCCCTCCTAATTTACTTTAAACACACACATTAGTCTCATCAATAAACACTAATAGGTCTTTATGAAACAGAGGTCTCTTTCCCAATTTTTCTAATGAAGGCCTTATTTCCCTTCAGAGCTTCCAAGCTCATTGTAATCCGTTGCTCCGATGACGGATTCGTTCTTCCTTTACGTCCTTCATTACTGCAAACAACATCCAGGCGAGCGGCGGCTGCAGAGGCGGCCGATCCCCCGGCACGCAGCCGCTTCAGATAAGGCATTCCACGTTCGGTCGGTTTCTACGGCAACGGGTCGCGCAGGGATGCAGAACCGGCAAGCTGAATATTACCCAGAACTCTCCCCGTGTTCTGTCTATTCCCATTCCTACGGCGAACGCTCCTTCGTATCGTGTTTATAAGAGGTTTTAAGAACGTTTTTTTATTTCACGTCATTTTTTTTTTTTTCTGGAAGGTAAATGTGAGAGAAAAAAAAAAAAATTCCACCTCAATAATGTCAGCAAAGCAAAATGTTCTACCTGGAGGCCAGCAAACATTTATTGAATTTTTTTTTTTTTTTTTTTTTTTTTAAATGACTGTGTGTAACACGGTGGGAATGTTTTAAAAAGAAACACTCTGTAATCTCTCAACCACCTTGATAACGTTGCCAGAAGAGTTGCCGTTAAATCGGTTTGTCTCCGAACACAACGGGAATATTTCAAATGATGAGGCAGTATATTTTTAAACACGCTTTACTTTAAAACTTAATAGGGCTTGGGCGGGTTCCCGCAATGCCCTAATGTCGGTGCACCAGGCGGCCAGTCAGTTAGACTTTATGGGTCTAAATGACTGAAATGGCAAGTCATCAGTTTCCTCTCTTTTTTTTTTCCCCCTCAGTCACTAATTGAGGCATTAAATGACTCTGAAAGAAAAGTCGGAACAACAGCGTTAGGGCACAATGTTCTTGGAATTTTATCAGCAAACATTTCTCGTCGAATGTTTTTTGAGAACATTTGCCGCCCTGTAAAAAGAACACTGAGAGGAGAAGAAAAAAAAAAAAAAAAAAAAAATGAAACCTCCCCACTTAAAACATCACGCGAACGTTGCGTGTTGATATTCTCAGAGTGTGTTTGAAACGCAGATAGTCTTCTGGCATTAATTTGATACAAAAGCAAAAGCTGAAATTATCATTATACGCACTCTCGTGAAGCAGATCTTTTTAATTCGTGTGACCGGCTGAGATTCTACAAATCCAAAAGCGCCGCGTAGCTATCTCGAAAGATGAAAGCAGCCGAAACACGACATTCATCAAAACAAACAAAGAAGAGGAAAATGCCATCGCCGGGCAGAAAAGAGAAAATGCAGAAACGCAAACCAAAGGCGCATGAAGCGATTCAAAATGCGAAACATCTTTGAAAAAGTGAATTTTTATTCTTGATGAGGCTTTAAAATGAACGATCGTATCTGTATTTGTCTTGGGTTTCTGATTTATGAGCATGTTGTGGCTTCTGAGGTTTTCTTTAGAATTGGGCCACATGAAAGTTGAGGTGAAGGTCAACAGCGCAGGCCCACTGCGGTTACAAGAAAACACCACGGGTGTTTTCTCAGATGAACACACAAACCGCTTCTTTTTTGCCGTGCAGCCATGAGAAAAGAAGCATTTTATTTTGTATTTATTTCCTTTTTTTTTTTAATCCGCAGTCAACGTCACGCGTGCCTTCGATTCCGAAGGCCGGAGATTTGATGCGATTAATAGTCTGGCGTCATTATATCACAATCACTCAAATTATTATAACATTTTGAATAATGGCAAGCAAGTGGGGGAAGGATTTAAACTTCTTTATTAGCGGACAACGACGGCGTAAAAGTATTCAACGTTTGGCTTTTCTATTTTTTTTTTTTTTTTTCAAATAAATACAACGGAGGCAGGGCCAGAAAAACGTTTCGCTCTCACCGCGCCGTTTCAGGAACGCTCTGTTTATTTTATCAGCGTTATTTTGTAATTTATCAGAAAGACGGGCGCCGTGCTTATAATCCTCGACCGATTTAAATATTTTCCTCCGCTTCGATTAATTGCGAATAACTGTACGGAGGACGCGCACCAGCTACAGTACGATTGCACGCATCTGTGTTTAATGTTTGCATTAAAACATCTTGTTGCAGTAAAATTAACCCGCAGTCATTTTGTAGTTTACGTCAAAGCCTTGGACGTCCGGGGCAAAAAAAAAAGGAAAGGAAATAAAAAGAGCGATTAACCGAGCGCGGCTTTTCGATAAACAAAACGGGAACGGCGTGAGACGCTCTTTGAGAAACGACCCCTCGTTCGAACGTCGAAGCGCAGCAAATGTTCTGCTCTTTTTCTTCCCCCCCCCCCGACTTGTGTCGGGTTTATAAAGACGACTTTTTCCTCGTCTGACCTCTGAGCGTACTCTGTTCAAAACAGGAGGCGGGGGGGGGGGGGGACGGCTGACTCCCATCGCTGTCGGAGTGGATGATTAACTGCTCCTGTCTCCGTAAAGCTGAACCAACTTGACAGAGAAATCTAGAGATTTACATGCAAAAAGAAGGGCGGCATTCAAATCGCACATCATTTTCTCTGAGCCGACGACCGAGTAAAAGGTAAATGGGTTTCGTAAGAAGAAGGACCGACGCGTCCCGGGTCCGGTTTATGAAATCTACAGGGTTGAAATGATGTGAAAATGTCTTACCCTCCTCTGTCATCCTGCCTTTTTTTACTTTTTCCCTCCATCTCCCTCAATCGGCTTCGTCTGCGCGTCTCCTCTCTCTCTCTCTCTCTTACCCTCTCGCTCCCAGACCCCTTTAGAGGGAAGGATTTTCCGACCGGGCCCGACCTCACTCGCGGCATTGCAGGGGGAATTACAGGGCTTAGTTCTCTCAACTTGACCCCGCTCCTAATTACTTGTCGGATAAGTCTTTTGGCTCCTCGCGGAGTGTTGTCCTAACCTCCACTTGTCTGCTGTGTGTCCAAACATGGAGAAAGGAAAACACGTTCCAGGGAGCTTAGCCTCCACAACACGTTCTCACAGAGCCTGACGCCCCACCGCAGGCTCCCACGGACCCACGCAGGTTTACCCCGAGGACTCCCGCCGCCGCTCTCACGGGCACCGACCGGGCGCCGGGTGAAACGACGGGCCGTATTTTAGGAGACGATTACGGAAGAGCGCGTTTTCGCGCGGCTCCTAAACGCGGAACCCTCGTGCGGGAATTACTCGCGGCCTTATTCCGCGATTAAAAAAAAAAAAACAACAAAAAAAAAACGTCGCTGCCGGGAAAAGGAGTCAAAGCCAGAAAAAAAAAAAAAAAAACGCGAGCTCCCGCGAGTGGAGGCAACCTGAAGCAAATTTGTCTTCGTCAAAGCGTACAGTCTGAGACGTTTCAAAACCTTTTTGGCAACCCCTCCTGTAATTATGGCCTCTTCAAGAGACGATGATCAGTGCAACAACTTAGCGGGTGATAGACGTTAATGATGGATAATAGCGCGGGCGTACAAAGAATGGGAGGCTCTTTTAAGCTCTTCTGATTTGACTTTACACTCTGCAGGAATGTGCCGCTTCTTCAGGGAATTGAATATAGTGATGGTTGACTGAGAGACATATGACTTTTAATTCTGTTTTGACCGCGCGCCGGGTCACGTGGCCTCGCAAATCAAGTCTAAATAAACAGCGAGTATGATTAGATAAATTCTTTTTTGCCAGAAGAGAGAACAATATCTAGTTTCGATCGGTTTCCAGCATCCAGCATGGGTTTATTTTTCGATTGTATCTCATCGGCTCATCCCTCCTGCCGCAAGCCTCGGACGGCAACGCAGACTTTGAATCATAAATGGATTATTAGACTCGCGGCTTGATTTCAAGAAGAGTCCCTCGAATCTTTGAAGGTACGTCATCAATTCGGTCTAAATACCGAGCGATAAGGAACCTCAAGTGAAACAGGACGATCCTTCTGGGACCGAATAAGTTCAAGGGGGGGAGTTTATTCTATTATTGTCTAATAGCTTCCATAACCATCACCCTTTACCCCCAATAAAGTCTCATTGGCCTGAGGATTGAGTCTGGATTACATGGTAGCTCTGCTAATAATGTCAAACACATGAAGAGAGCTGACCCTGAAATTCACCCATCACCACTTATGGCAGGAGGTTTTTTTTTTTTACCTGAGCGTCGCGCGAAACGCGTCGTCGGCGTAAAGTGTCGGACATTCGGGAATTATTCCACCGAATCATTACCTGTGTGCAGTTTGTAAAACCCCTATTAACAACACGTTGCGTAACAGTGTAATTGGGGTTTTGTCGACAGCAGTTAGAAAGTAGCGCTAACTCTGTGACAAGACAGAAGCTGCTCCGGTGAGTGTGTGTGTGTATGTGTCTGTGGGTGTATGTGTGTGTGTGTGTGTGTGTGTGTGTGTGTGTGCGCGCATACCTGAGTTTGTAGGCAGCACAGTATGGCTCCCCTCGGGGCTGCATTGAGAATCTGGTGCCAGAGAGTCTCACCTAGTCAGGTTAGCCTGGGAGCACATTCATACTATAGGCATTTTTTTGTCTCCCCCTCCCTCTTTGTTTCTCCCTCAGACACACACACACACACACACACACACACACAAGCAAACACACACAAGGCTACCCACATCATAAGCTAATGAGCCATTATACTGTCATTAGTGTTTTATTTGTACCACACTGTCTCAGAAATCCCTTAGCGTTCTTACACTGATGTCTGGGGAATTAAACAGTTGTGGAGATGTAAGCCTCTGTGTGTGTGTGTGTGTGTGTGTGTGTGTGTGTGTGTGTGTGTGTGTGTGTGTGTGTGTGTGTTACCATCCTGTCTTTATGTTGCTCAGGATCAGCAGCCTGTTTTTTTTTTTGTTTTTTTTTTTTTTTTCTTTTCAGTTTTATCTTGCAAGCCATTTCTGGGGCTCGTATTTAAAGAAACTTTAGTAGATGTGGAATGTGGAAAAATATTTTACATAAATAGTGTATTATTATATTCATATTTTGGTCTGATAGAGGAATATTTGTAACGTTTGTACATCTGAGGCATCATTGGAGATCCAGAGGAAGAAATCCAGGGGAAGCTAAAAAGGAATGTACTAAATAACTTTTAAAAAAGCTGTCCTATTATTGGTCTTATTTGTCGGAGTCGCTGTTTGAAGTGATTCATCTGCTCACGGAAAAGAGTTCACAATGAGGCAAGTCATCTATCAACATCGTCTTCCGACTGCTGATGTATTAATTTCTGGTGACGCCGCCGTATTTGCTCCCGAACGATCCGACACTGTTCAGGTGTGATTTTGTAAGTTAATACTCTTGTCAAAACAAACAGGGGAAACCACAATGACGTGCAGAGTGATTGCCGTTCTACCTTGGAAGGGAGGTGCAGAGCGGACGGGCTCTCCCCAGTGTTCGCTCTGAGAATGCAGCCTGTCGGTTTCCTCGTCATGGTAATAAGTCATCGTTAAACTATTTGTTCCTATGATACAAACAGTTGCACAAAAATGCGGCGGTTGTTCGCGAAGGCTGTGTAAATTCCTGCCGCGGGATTGTGTGACACGGGCGAAATCTTACTCGGCATTCGAAAGCCGTCGAGTAGAAGAGAGAATAAATGATGATTCCCGTCTCATCCTTGAACCCGATACCGCTTTGACATTGTTATCCTTTGGCACCATTTGTTTTCAATTTGGAAGTCATCTGTAACCCTTAGATATTTGTATTTCTGCATCTATTCAGTCGTAAACCCACCCCCACCACCTCATTTTGGTCAGTTTCTATTTGTCGTAGCTTATTTCTCTGAAATAACATGGTTTTTATTTGGCTTACATCGAGACGTAGCGCGTGATAAAAGCGCTACTTTTAAAATAGACCTAAGATCCAAATGAGCGAGCTTTTCGGACAAAGACACAAGGACGGGGCCCAACAAATTAATTCTACCCCGTTTGTGGCAAAGATTCCTTCCCAAACCCTTGTTGTGGCCGTGTGATGCTCACCGCCCTCAAAATCCACAATGGATATTGTATTCCTCTGCCTTTTGCAACTTGGTTTTTCACAGTATTAAAGATGGACGCTCCTCCCTCACTATCTGAGTCGAGCCTTTAATTACGTTTGAGTAATCGCTTTCTTCCGACAAAGCACAATGATGCCGCCACAGTGGACGTGATTCAGCAGTGAGTTTATTCATAAAAAGCGACGCACGTAATTGTGTCATGCCCCGATATAAAAAGAGTTCATCGGGCACAGTTGGATCCTGTGACAAATCCCAGGAAGCCTGTTTGAATAAAGCATATATTTAACTTCATTCAAAGCTGGCTCTCAAAGCTCGCGCCCTGTGAGTCACAGTTTGATCATTACCTGAAGAAAACTTGGCACGGCTACTAAGCGAGCAATGGAAAATTAAAAAGCCCAGTTAGTGCCTATGGGTGAGAACGATTATGGGCTCACATTCATCACAATGGTGCACAAAGGGATAGAAAATTCCCAACTAAGTGCTTCACCAACAAAATGCCAGGAGTAAAATGAATGTAATTAGGCCCACAAATACCTCCGGCTTTTGTAACAAAACGGTTTTACTGCCCCGAGCGGCGCTCAGCTACTTTCTTCAGCGGCGTGCAGTACATTAGCTTATACTGACTCTTTAGTCATTCGTAAACAATGCGATTCTTTTTAGCTGTCCGTGTTTTATATGCCATCACGGGTATCGCAAGTGTTTGGGGTTTTTCTTTTCAATGCATATCCTTTAAAAGGCGATGTTACATCGGCCGTGATATGAATTGCGCATAAGCTCGTCACACGGAAGAGATGAGCGGCGGCAGGCATGCCGCATCTTCATGATAATAATCATTGATAATAGCGAGACCTGCGGCGGCGGCGGCGGCGGCGGCGGCGGCGGCGGGGCGCAAAAGGCTCTCCTGGCAGCGCCGTGACTCCAGGCGAGCAGGAACCAGAATCACCATTTGATAGAAGAAGCTTAACACTTTGGTTGCAAGCGGGAGGGCTGGATACCCTCCTGCAGGACTCGCTGCCAAATCCTATTTCCTTCAGCTACATGGACCATGCAGGCCGCGCACGCGCGCGCCAAAGGTTTTTCCAAATAAATGCGCTTTGTGTCGTATTCACTGTACCCTTGTTTAGATCTCGTTTTCTGTAATACGTTCAAAATTCGACCGGCTCGATATAATTCAATATTTTGACAGGGAACTACATTTAAAAAGAAGGTCTATTAAAAGGTCCGGCGTGTTACTGGTAATGTTAAGCAAAGCTATTTAGAGCTCTTTTTTTTTTCCAGCCACGTAAAATATTATAAATATCTTCTGTTGGGAGGGGGAATATGTGGAAAAAACGGGATAGGAATAGTGAATAAAATGTCCTTCACACCAGACCTGAATGCATGAGGCAACTGCTTGAGGACAACATTTGTCATTAGCATAACATAACATGCAAACAGTTTAAAATGTTGTTATAAACATTCTAGTTTGCTCAGCTTTTTTTTTTTTTTTTTTTTTAAACCTTGCCAAGTCGATCCAGGGCTTTTTGAAAAGTTACCACGAGACCTGTCTGGCGGTTGCACTAAAACAAACACAGTATCTTAAATCCCGTGAAATGATATGGGACAAAAGGAATAACATTGGGTCGGAAGACGTTTCCGACTTCGGTCTGTTCAGTAAAGGAATAACTACAGAGTCAAAATAAAATGATTTACATCGAGGGCAACGGAAGGTTAAAACAAAACAATGAAAACTATTCGGATGTAGCCTTGTCTAATAGCGACCTGGGGTTTGTTTCCAGCCTGGGCCACAATAACGGTCTTATAATGTGTCTGTAAAGATAGTATACAGTAATAGTTTCCTTTTACGGAGCCTACTTTTGGTGTTTTTCTACAGAAGTAGCCTTGTAAACAGCTTCTATTTGTACTAACCTTGTTACGGTTTGTGGATATCAGGAGGTTACAATGAAAATAAACTGTTAGCAGACAGTCCTGATCACCGCAGGGAGATTTGGACACTGTTTAAACTGCATTGTTTTTGGCCCCAACGCTCACTTACTCAGCTGCATTTATGAAAGAACTGGAGTAGCAATGTGTGTTTGTGTGAGCGCGATCCCATTTTCTTTTTTTTTTCTCCCCGAATGCGTCCGTGCGTGCGTGTGTGTGTGTGTGTGAGAATTTCTGACATTACTGTACTTTCCTGACGGGGACTATTAATGAGGCCGGGATCGGACCGCAACTGTGAAGAAACCACTTTACGAATCTAAAAAGGAACAACAAAAATGTCTGAAGCTTTGAGCGCACGAGGGAACATGTTTTGCCTCATGTGGACTTAGTTATTCTATCAAAGCTACTAAACCATGCCCTCATATCTGAGCCCCACATTTCCCCCAATTGAATACATCTTCATCGAGAGACATAAACACATTTAAAAATCATATTTCGCTCTACATTTGGGTCGCGTCCGAGATCCGATTTTCCCCGCTTTGATGTTACTTTCATACACTTCCTCCTCCCTGGCAACATGTGTCCCTCGTTACATCACGTCATGCCAACGAACAATCAGTTTGTCAAAACACATCTCCGGGCGCAGAGAGCGAGGATGAGAAAGCCTCGAGAGGGAAAACTGCACAGACTGTCAGGAGTGTTATTAAAGCGGTAACAAATAGCCGCTCTTAGCGTCGCGCGGCTAGCGGCTCGGCGGCTCGGCGGCTGCACGGCCTCGCCCCTGGCACCTTCTTCTTGATGTTAGCACCGGGTCACTCTGGGACCGGATCGGGCCGGCTCGCTGAGTGACAGCTTCAATAAGGCTAATTACAGTGGGCTGCAGGGCCCAGTTATGTTGTCTGACGACTCCACCCACCGTGGAGCCGGAATGACTGTGTTAACTATGGTGTTAGACCAAGGTAGGCATCAGGCAGCCGCCGCCGGACCGCTCTGCAATAAACACACACTCACAGAAATACACAGAGGTTTGTTTATGACCAGATACACACTGGTGATGCCGCCTACAAGCGGTTTTAATTCATTATTTGTAAGTGTGGCGATGCTCTTCTTGTTAGTAGTATCCACCAGCGAATCTATGATTTTTTTTTTTTTTTTTTTTGCCCCCCAAGATTTAGATAATAATCCCATCCGGTTTAAGATGAATGAGGCGCGTAAACCTTCAAGAAACAGGTAAAAACGTTTCTCTTTCAGGACTTTTTACTGCGCTGATGCCCCAGATCAGGTTGGCAGCAAGTTAGGCTATGCAGTGTGTGTGTGTGTGTGTGCATGTACGTTTGTGTGTCTCTGTCCATTAAAAAAAAAAAAAAAAAAACCCTTACTAACCCAAGCTTACTGTTCTGTATATTTCCTGTGCATCGTGTATTTGCAAGTGTATTTGCAGTCCCTATGTCCTGTATTGTAAGTCGCTTTGGATAAAAGCGCAAGTGCAATGTAATGTAATGTAATGTAAACAGAGCCGAAGGTGGCGTTTGGGGATTTTTTTTTTTTTGTTTGTTTTGTTTGCGGCGTGTCGCTGTAGGAGGGTCAGTTCACTGTGGAGTCAAGGTTTTGTCTGGAGTCTCTTCTGTCAGCGTCGAACATCCCTGGCGCTTCTTCCCCCTCCGTCCGCTGCTATTCTTCGTCTTACCGCGACTGTTTTCCACCGACTCAACTCCAACCTCTTAATATTTCCCCGTTCTCCCCGCGTTTTGTACTCACCCGTCGATTTTCGACGCAAAGACGGAGATCGTTCGCACGAAATCCACTTTTCCGCGCGTACTAACGTTTCTTCCTCGGAGTTTCACGAGAGATTGGAGTCCCATGGATTGTTTACACGATCGCCGATCTTGCGTCGAGTTCCCGCCTTTGTATTTTTGAGTTTTAGTGTACACAAGCCGTCCCCGAGAGCTCGCGTGTATACAATATTGCTTTTAGGGGATTAGGCGCTGCATCGGGCCTTTTAACTTCAGTCAGAGCTGCATCCTGATATCCTGGTGTGACTGGTTTGAGGGGGTAATTCACTTCACTCGAAACATGGCTTTTAGAGGTTCCACATGTGCCTTGGCACCAGACAGAAGAGGGGCCGGTAGGTTTCATTAATTGTGGCAACATTCCTTTACCGTTGTCAGGTGGTTTTATTAGTATTAGCTTTGCCTGCAGGCTGTCATTATGCCTCATTTGGATGCCAAACTGTTCCCATGGCTGTCAGGTCATAAATGTTTGAGGAAAAACACCAACAAGCTAATCGTCAAATCAATAAGGCCAGTATAATATAATGAAGTAAATGATCCAATCAACCGAACATGAAAGAGTCAGCCACGGAATGAAGAAATTATACTTAAGTCAGTTCGCTGAGGGAGGTTTTTCTTATTCTCCTTTTTTTTTCTTTTAACCCCACAAGTGATTCCCTAATCCGTGGAATTCAGAAACAAACCCCGTGTGAGTGACAAAAATACTCGCAGTTTTCCCTGTCAGACGTCCCAAAAGAAACATCAACAGCTCCTTTAATCGAGGAAAAACTCACGGGGAGGATTTATTGGGGCAATCATAGTAATGACAGTAAATCCTCAATAATTGACATGTCAAAAACGAGTCGGTTTTTTTTTTTTCCTTGACAGAGACCTTTAAACGTGCTGCGATGATTCAGCACGTCGCAAATGAAAAGCAGACTGATTGTTGCTGTAGGCATTAACCCCACCTCTGGTATGATCCTCGGGTCAGACCTGGCTACTGAAACAGTCACGCTCCCGGCTGGTTTGATCCGGGCCTGTTGACAAGGTCAGCTGTAACTGGCTGAGAGGTTGTCATGACTGACTGCAAGCGCATCTGACTCATCTGTGCAATAATTTGTCAGCATGTCATGTCGCTTGGAACAGCCAGTCGGCTGAGAAAAGTCAGAAACGCTCTCTGCTTTTTACGCCCCGGGGGTCAATAGCGCTTCATATGCAAACAAACAGCATTACGATAATTGCCCGAGCAGTTTAAAACGAACCCTTTCGAAAAATGTTCTCGATTTGAATGTAGGTTTAATGATTTTTTTTAATGTAGGTTTAGTGCCGCGTAAAAACGGACAGATGAAATATTATTTCTGCCCCGATGTTGTTTCCCGATTTCGGGAATATGACCCATAACTGGCACCATGTGACTTATTAAAGCTGAGAGATGTGACTAGTGATTGGTGCTTACTGTGGTCATCTGGACACAATTTGTTGGTACAATAAAAGTGCCCAGGAATTGTTGTTTTTAATGACCATGTTATCCACCATGGAAGCATGAAATTTTATGTCTTTTTTTTTTTTTTTTTTTTTTTTTTTCCCACTGCGACCCAATATCACCTCGGGATGAGATAATCAAACCAAATTACACTTCATTACCAATATATTTAGTTGTTTCAGGGTAAATATTTGACTTTGATCAAGTGTGTTTATGTGCACATTGCATGCAAGCACATGCATGACCAGCTTGTTTGTTTGTGCTGCGTAGATCTCCAGACGCTTTTCCTGAGTAACCCGTGGACTCCTGACGTCATTTCGGCTCGGTCAGAGCGCCAACGCAGCGAGCAGCGTGTCGCCATCAAGTGGACTCTCATTCACGTTTTAACAATGTGTGTGTGTGTGTGTGTGTGTGAGAGTGTGTGGCTCGTCGTCGGCCCCTTGCATGGGGACGTGAGAAGTGAATAAGGAGCTCTGCTGCCATCCGACTGCAGATCAAACACACATCGGGCGGCGCAAGGACGACAAACAGTCAAAACAGAACCTGATCTGCAAGGCAATTACTGGTGTTTGTTTAATCTTTGGAACG
>NC_141304.1:13881115-13913615 GCF_037954325.1 Fistularia commersonii | reverse complement strand
TGTGTGCTAATCTGTCCTCGAGCTCCCGGTGCACAAGCCTTTTACAGTCCTTTATCTGCAGCCTTTTTATCAGACTGCTTGTCTGGCAGGGTTCGGAACAGGCGGAATACAAGGCCTATAAAATGGTTTCCCCACAGCTGCTGCTTTAAATTCCTGGCTCACGTTTTTGCGGGTCCGGAGCCAATGTCAATGTCAGCGTCTGAAGACCGCCGCACGCCACGTCCCCCGCCCAACCCCGAACCGCCAGCCATCTTACCACGCCGAAATCGGCCCCAGATGGAAACGTCGTAAGACTGCAGAGGAATCGTGTTGACAGAATTCAGGGCCCAGTTAAAGGTCTTACGTTGACAAGATGAGTCCTAGCCTTGGGCCTATTTCTGCCTCAACGTCCTTCTTCCTCCCTCTTTCTCCTTGCATTTCTCTGTCGCGTTCTTTATTTCATTTTTTTTTCCTTATTTCACACAAACTGGCTCCATTCTGAGAATTTTCCCGTGTTAAGCGAGCGATAAGGATTTCTGATTGTACCCCAGGTCCCCTGACAAAACAAAAATAATTAAGTTAAAAAAAAAAAAAAGAATAAATAAACACATGCAAAAATTAATAAATAAAAGACAGAGATAGATCAAAATGTAAATATAAATAATGTAAAAAAAAGAGCAGCCTTTGTTCGGAATATATTAATTCATTAAAAAATAAATAAAGTGGAATAGCCCCTTAAAAGGGACAGAACTGGTCTCTATTCCTTAAGAGAAAATATTATTAAAAATGTATTTTCCCCCCCTCCCACATTAATAATACATTTCCTCGCTACATCCTAATCATTTCACCCTTATTTGTGCAGCCGTGTGTGACGGCGTGATTTAGACGAGAAGAAAAAAAAAAGAAATCAATCAATAGCAACAAAGATAGCGAAGGAAACACTGGACGCAAATGTCTCAAATAAACATTTTGAAGGTGAAGAACGTGGGATTGTCATATTTAATTTAACCGTAAACACAGCGCCGCCCACGCCTTCGCCGGCCCGGGAGAGAATTGCAAAACACCTTTTTTTTGTATTTTTTCTTCAAGGTTTTCTTTTCAACCTCACACCTCGCATTTGATGACTCAAACAAATCACCGCTCTCCTATCCAGTGATTGATGCCAGAACATATACATAGATGTTTTTTCAGCATAACGGTTAACAAGAAGAAAATGTAAGCGGTGAGTGAAATCAACTTAATTTATGCGTAAGGCTGTTTACAGGACTTTCCAGTGGTTTGTGTCGAGGCATGCAATAATACTTGAGACGGCGTAAAGAGCTCTTTGCAGCAGAAGCAGATTCCCCCCACCATGTGGTAAATGGTTTGTGACTGGTATTGAGTGATGCACTCTAGGATGCCCGGCGCTAATGTGTTTTGCACAGTGTTTCGTGCTGCAGAGCAACGCGGCTCTCTGTGCAGAGGACCGCGGCAGACGCAGGGGGAAACCGCCGTTTCCGGTGAAATGTCGAATTTTAACTTGAGGGGTTTTGAAAAAAAAAAAAAAGATCGAAAATGAGCAGGAGCTTGTGTGTTTTTTTTTTTTTTTTTTTTTTTTTTTTCTTTTTTCCAGAATGTACTCGGCGATGATGTGTGTATGCTAACCACAAATTAAAGCTGTGTGGAGGGGGTTATTGAAAGTGCTGTCTGGTGGTTTTGAAGAGCAGTGACACACTAAGTAAAAGCGGCGCTCTAATCTCAGCTCGCCGCGTGACATGTTAATAGCTTGTTTTTGAAGATAACACACACTGGCGTATTCTTTTTTTTTTTTTTTTCCACAAAGAACGTCCAACGGCGCGCCTATCAGAGTCTCCCAGAACTCCGAGTCCGAGCCTCCTCGCGTCTTTCCCTGTTTGCCGTTTGACTCCCGCGACCTCGCTCGCACACAACGGCGCAGCGTTATACGATCAGTTATTTCTGGCAGGGCTCTGACAACTGTTTTCATCTTCATGCCCTCATATTGATGAGTTAATGCGCTCTTTTTGCTTTTCATTTGAGCCAGCTGCCTGGCAAGGTGAATCTCCCCCCGGGGCCTTAATGGCCGTACAGCCGAGTCAATCCCACCGCAGACTGATAGATGAATTATACAGGGAGGAGGTGAGGGATGAAAGTGTATATATAGCATCCGATTGAAGCCCGCAGGTGCAACTGCACCCCCTCCTGAAAAAAAAAAAAAAAAAAATGATTGCATTCATTCATCCCAAAAAAAAAAAAAATCATTAGCCGACCAATAAAATCATGCAAAAAGTTCATCCGAAATGCAACCGAGCCGTGTCTTAGTTTCCCTTTTCTACAGGTCTGGAACCCCCCCGTCATATTTTTGACTTGAATTAATCTCGTTCTTTGAAACTGTCATCCAGCCCGGAAATGTTAGCGATACGGTGTAATACAACTGTCCTCGTCCGCTGATTAATTTGATGGAAGTGTTGGGAGAGAATGAAAACAGGACGGTCTGACAGAGCCCTCCATCAATCTTATTGTGCTTTTAAGGATTCCGTCCTTGTTATCCGTCCCGCCCTCCGACCTGCTCCCCCCATCCTCCCCCCCCCCCCCCCCCCAAACCCCGTTTGACCAAAATGAGGCGCCCAGAAGTACTTGATAATTTTTTTATTGTGAAAATAAATTTGCTCCTCTGTTTCGATGACTCTCCTTGATGGCGACGGCGTCTCATCAAATTAATTAACTGTCCGACGGATCATCAATCAGCAGACACATTAGTCCCGAACCAGACCTCCGAGGAGCAGCGCCGCCATCCATCCGTCCATCTATCTATCTATCTATCTATCTATCTATCTATCTATCTATCTATCTATCTATCTATCTATCTATCCGTTTATACCTCCATCCGTTTATACATCTATCCCTACCCCATCCATCTATCTATCTATCTATCTATCTATCTATCTATCTATCTATCTATCTATCTATCTATCCATCCATCCATCCATCCATCCATCCATCCATCCATCCATCCATCCATCCATCCATCCATCTATCTATCTATCTATCTATCTATCTATCTATCTATCCTTGATCCCAATCAGACATGTGATCATTGCTGCAACATCATCCTGCTCTTCCTGAAGAAGAGCGCCGTGGCGAGGTCACATGACCCCGGTCTTCGCCGCTCACCTGCGGCATCAACATCTCAACATAGGAGGAACCAAACCCTGATCTTCAGAGCAGGATCCGTCCGAGGTGCCGCCATCCAAGACGGACTGCGACTCTCTTTACTTCTCTTTGGTTTTCGCAACGAACAAACGCTGTCTGATTACCGCTGAGGGTTAAACCTTTTTACGGTCTGCGTGTCCGACATGGCATCAGGCTCGGAATGAAGTCGTCCAGCCCCGGATAAACCTGACGTCGATTCTCTTCGGCTCCAAACTGGCTTGAATTTACGGGGACGACGCAATTCAGCCGGGCAGAGTGTCCCACGAATCCCATGACTTTGACATCACAGAAAAGACCATCGGCAGAGGGAAACAAATTCTTTAAACCGGTGAAAAGACTTGTGCTCTGCGTTCCGTCTGTATGTTGAATGAAATCGTTCATTTTCTATAACGCTTATCAGGGTCGCGGGGCGGTTGGATCTTATCCCGGCTGTCATTGGGCGAGATGCGGGGTCACGGGGTCACGTTTGGACCAAAAGATCACATTCGCACATCATAAAGAGCAGGGGTGTCAAACTGATTTTGGTCCGAGGGCCACATACGGCCTAATTTGATATCAAGAGCGCCGGACTAGTAAACTTATAACGTAATTACCTAAAAGTAACACTAACTCAAAATTTTTCCTTTGTTTTAGTTTAAAGGGGAACAGGTAAATTGCAAAAATGAACGGTTTCTTTATAAAGTACATGTAAAAAACCTGATATTCATGAAGAAGAGTAGAAGTAATTTCACCATCACCATGCCTCTGCTCTTTCTTCTCACTTCTCTGTGCATTTTGTCGTTTTTTTCGCCACGGCGAGTCTCACAGTGGCACCGAAACTTGCTGCATCCACATTGAGCATACAGGTTTCTATTAACCTCTAGGAACAAATAAGAAATTGTCCACGTTTCTTGTAAAATCCTACACTTTATGTCTGCTGAGGATGTCGGGTCCGACGGAAAAGCAGGTACATTTCTAACAATAAGTAAAAATGTTATTTACAGACCTGGAAGCCGCACTGCTGCCATCTGCTGGAAGTTTCGGAGTCACATTTCGTTGTAGCATGTTGCTAACACTGACTAAAACACTGCGCCCCGAATAGACACTATAAGAACTGCATTTTTGTTTTGAAACAATTGTTCATGACTTTTATGTATTTTTTTCAAATTGTAGATTTATTCCACGGGCTGGATTGGACCCCCTGGCGGGCCGGTACCGGCCCGCGGGCCGTACGTTTGACACCCCTGGAATAGAGACTTCCAAGCATTCACTCTCATTCGCTGTCAACAAGACATTTTTTTCATTCACCCTCACACAAGTCATTCATTTGGACTTACATTTAAAGTTTCAAAGTCAGCTTTACTGTCAATTTCTCCGCATACATTGGACGTACAGAGGAATCGAGAAGATGTTTCTCACAATCCCACAGTGATATGAAGTTCACCAAATAAAAATAATTGAGTGCAAATTAGTAGCAAAGTGCACTGTTACATTAAAGAGTGAACAAACTATGAAGTGGAAAGTGTGCGCAGATACAAACTGATATTTGACAGCATGAGAGAGTAGCAGAAGAGTTTTGTTTGTTTGTTTGTTTTATTTGTGTAGTGCACATGTGGCTGGGAGAATGTCTTAAAAGCTCTGATTGTCTTAAAATAAATTAGTCAAACCATAAACTACATTTCCCACAATTCATGCTGATCATGTGACCCGCGAAGTGACGGCATCCCACCTTTAGATCGCAGTGAATCCACCTCAAACCATTTTCAACAACTGGAATTGAGAAATACCAATGATCCCTAAATGAAGAGAAAAGTTGATGCAGATGGAAGGCTACTTCAAGAAAGATAAGAAAGTAAATACATGTTTGTGCTTTAAGGAGAAAAAGCGGTCTTTTGTGTTAAGAGGCAGCGTCGGTTGTCAAAGAGGAAAATCTACATCGGCATTTTGGCACCAAACACGGAGCTAAGTGAGCTAAGTATGCTAAAGTTAGCCTTCCAGAAAAACAACAAATCGTTTCAAGAAAGATGGAATTGGATTTGAGGGAGCAATAAATTCAGAGTTATTTAACATTTAAGAGTAGTTACATTTAGTTTACATTACATTTAGTGACATTTATTCTGTTACCGTTACACGTGGCCCTTTGCGGGCAACCATTATGCTAACGTGGCCCTCAGTGAAAATGAATTTGACACCCCTTCCATTTCTAGAAAAACATCACACCTATAACGCAACGGCAGCGGTTACAGGCGACATTGACCCCGCTGTGAGGTAAAGAGATTTTATTTTGTTTTTTTTTTTGTTTGTTTTTTTTCTTCAAACACCACTTAGATCCCAGTTTAGTGAGCAGTTGAAGGCGGGGGAGCGGAGGAGGGTGCTAATAGGATGATGGGCTACGACCAATTTCAAAGAACTACCAGAAAATGTCGCTATCTGAAGTCGTGGTTCACGGTTCTGGCATTGAAAAAAAATGCTTTGTGATAGATAAAGGGGAAATCAAACAAAAGCGGAAGGTGCGGAGAGTGAGCACCGGCTGCTGTGTGAGGCTACTGATCTCATATAGATCAGACGTTTCATCAGATAGGGAGAATCACGGGGTTGTTGTGATGAGCTGTTAGAGATGTTAGTTTTCACTTTCGAATGCGGGAGCAAACGAGGCAGGAGGAAAAAAAAAAAAAAGAAAAACCCGCACTGCAACAACAGCCGTCTTCGCCGATATTAATTGTTTTGCTGCAGCTGTTTTAAACATTGGGCTTTGCCGTGACAAAACTGTGTCAAGCTAAGCTAAGATTAGCCTTGCTGGGTCACAGGGAGGGGGAGGGGTCTTGCCCTGCTGTGATTGGGTGAAAAGCGCAATACATTCTGTAAGAAAGCCCACTTTGTTTCTGTGTATTTAACTGTTATTGAAATAATAGTGATCAGTTGGTAAGTTCTCATAGATCCTACAATCCTGGACGATGCTTCAAAGTTTGAACTGGAGTTTGATTTTGACCGAACGGAGAACATGTTGGTGAGATTGACAGAAGTGTAGTTTTGATGGATGCGCGACCAGGTTTCAGTTCCTCCTCCTCCGAAAACAACCCGATGTTCAGTGCTTGGTAGGCAGGAGACGTTGCAGGCTGAGAATGTCATCGTGCACAAAGTTGAGAAAGCATTGTTGTACAATAAATACCAGGCATTTACGATCAACTTAACCCCGGTGCAGAATATGGTTATAAACTCAAATCTTCAGAATGTTACAGGTCTACAAGACTGCTTTGTTTTTGTTATTTTTTTACAATTGTTTTCATAATGTTTATTATCCTTATTAATATTATGTTTTTTATTAGCATTATTAGTGCTGTACTACTATAATCATAATAATTATTATTTCTATTATCAGATATTTATTAGATGTTTTGATGTACCATTATTATTATCATTATTGTTATTATCATTATTATTATTATTATTATTATTATTATTGGTGCTGTACTGCTATAATAATTATTATTATTATTATTATTTTATTATCAGATTTTTATCAGATGTTTTCATTTATTGTTATTATTATTATTATTATTATTATTATCATTATTATTATTATTATATCTGTACTAGTATCTTTATTGTATTTTTTGTATTTTTATTTGATTTCATTTATCATTTATTAATTCAATATTGTTATTGTTAGAAAGCCCACTTTTTTTGTATTTAACTGTTATTGAAATAATAGTGTTCAGTTGGTAAGTTCTCATAGATCCTACGCTCCTGAACGCACCGCTGTTATTCCAACGCACCTGTTTCAATAAGTAGAAGCTTTTTTTTTCACCCCTTTTCAGTGCAGCAGACGCAAATGGATTTTACACCTTTCTTCATGTTCACCCGGTTTCCTTGGTTTATTTCTGTAGGTGAACGACAGAAGGTCAGTTTAATTGTCAAATGTCAAATTTGAATGCTAACATGACGATATCTTGTATTACTCATCAATGCAAGGGCCGATATTAGTCATACTGTTGTGTTAAGCTAATCAACAGACCACATGGTGTTTATCATGATTCATTTAATGTCATTATTTAGTGAAATCCCATCCTTTATTATCCCCTGTTTGTGTATAATGTATAGGATTATACTGATCGTTGTATTGCTATTTCAGACCGCAGCAATAAATGCAACTAAAAGGGAACACGTGTTTACCTGGTGTTCTTTAACAGGAACACCAACCCCCATAGCTCACCGCTCTAAACCACCTACATCCCGGAGAGAACCACTCTCCTGTTTATTATTATCATTTTTTTTTTTTTTTTATGTACATGTATACGTTATTCAAATTACCACTGTGATTTGTCATATCTGGTATCGTTTTACTGTTATGTGTGTGTATATATAAATTCATATATTGATCATAGTTAGATAGTTATGGAGCGAATGCTGTCCCAAATAGGAGAGAACTCCTCTGCTTGCTTGAATGAATGACTAAACAGGATTCATGCATCATATTTAGACACACAAGCATTCACTCGTTCATTCAGACGTGCAACCATGTCCGTATAGGACGCCCTCCTGCAGGAATCCAACCTTCTATGATGCAGAAGCTAATATCCCTGTCACTGTAATACATGCAAAGTGTGGGTGAAAGGTCAAAAGGGGATGTTGTCTTAATCCCGAGGTGTTTCGGGGAGCTGAACCCCAACGTCGGCTCACCCAGGCACTCCTTTCAGGCCCGATCTCATCAAATCCCAGCTGAAGGGTTTCCGTCCGGCGTCCCCTCCCTTTTGTTGCGCCGTGACTTGTGTCAACTCCCAATTTACTGCACCGTGAGCGGGCAGTTTTTATCACCAAAGGAGTCTCGCAGCCTCTTTTTCGCCCTCTCCCGCTCCCGTCTTTCCCCTTTGTGCTCCGCGGCGCGATCGCAGCCCACGCCGCCGCCTGATTCTTGAATTATTGTCGTGTTATCGGGACATTCGCCGCATCTGTGATCCAACCGAGGCCCGTCGTGGACTTTTCTAGATATGATTAGACTAAAATAGCTTCGTACCGCCGCTGGAGGGCGGATGTCTGGCCGTGACAAAAACGCATGAATTTAATTCGCACGAATGCAATTGGAATTTATTTATGACTTAATTATCGGAAGCCCGAAACGCGCGAGACCTCAAACGGAGTCAGCAAACAACCAGATAAAGAAATGTGCGACGTCACGACGGGGACAACAACAAAATGCCCATTAGCGCCGCAACTGCTTTGGAAGCGACACTCGTGGATTATCTTCCTCCCGAACTGTTTGCAAATCAGTCGTGGACAAATAACCCTCCCTCACACACACACACACACACACACCTTTAAAGATGAAATGACGACCACTCATGACGGATGAATATTCATCGACCGAATCCCAACTCTCCGGTAATAACCGTCTATATAATCAGCAGAAATGGGGTTGAAGATGGATCTGGGTTAATTATCGGGAGCAGATTAAATTGCATTATTCTTCACCACAATGACGGCGGTGAATTAGCGCGACTCCCTCTCCCCCCTTTTTCTCCGGCGAGCGGTGTGTGTGTGTCGTCGGGGGGGAAAAAAAAAAAGTAAAAAAAAAACGACGGGGAATGGCTCTCAACATCAGGCATCCTGTCACTTAACCCGGCTGATTTTGAGGGGGTTTTTTTTTTGTTGTTTTTGTTTTTTTATAGCTTCCAGGACATCGATGAATGGATGGAAGTGGGGGGGGGTGGGGAGAAAAAAAAAAACTCAAGCTGCAGAAGCCTGGGAGAAGACTGCAGAGATGCCTGCCGAAGGGGAGATAGCGGAAAACATGCTCCTAATCCTTCCAGGGGTCTCACCCTCTTAACCCCTCCATTGTTCTGCAGGCTTGGGTTTGTTTTCCGTGCGAGTGCTGCGGTCCCGGCGTGGGGATGCCGGCTCCCCTTGTAATTGTTTGTGATTACGGGGAAAGAGTCAGATGCGAGGACAAGTTCCTGCAGTAATGAGCTCTTCAGATTAGCTCGGCTCTAACGCTTTCACGTCCGCAGGTGCATTGTCATGCATTTAATTAGAATTATTCTTTTTTTTTTTTTTTCCAATCAACAGATATCTCGCGGATCTCTACTACTCCACCCCGGGGCCGGGCCAGCCGCTCTGTGCATTAAAATAACGGTAAGTATGGAAATTAAGCTAGCAAACATTTCCGCGCAGGCACATTACGCCTGGAATCATTGCCGCGGTCGGATTGATTCTGTCGCGTGATATATTTCGTCACCGGGACGGATTGAGGAGCTCAGCAGTTTAAGCGGGCCGACGTGATTGATCGTCGCTTCAATAATGTACATTAGATATTATTAGATTTTTTTTGGGGGGGGGGGTTGATTTATTTATTTCTTTATGTTTTAGCAAATGTCGTTCAGTCGGTAATGAATTTATTTATTTTGTTGTTTATTTGTTCATATCCGACAGGGGTTGCTTTTATCAAATTTTCGGTGGGGTATCCATTTAATCATTTGGTTTATTCATTTATTTTGCAGCCAATTTCTGGGTGGCCACTTATTTATTTAAATCATCATTTTTGTTGTTTTTTTTTAAACAAAAGTAGTTTATGTCGCATTTCGGTTCATTCGTTAATTCACTTGTATTTCGAGCAAATTTCAAATGATTGCTTTGTTTGTTTATTTTTCTTTATTTCTTCGCTTCGGGGCATCTCACAGACAAAGCAAATGATCTAGTGAGAAATTCACTGCGATGAAATCGTCAATTGCGGGCGGCCTTTTGGTAAAATCTGTCTCAAGTTTGTTGCAAGCAGTTAAAGCGGGATTAAAAAGTAATGGGATTAAAACCCAGCGGTGAAATACTTCCCGTGAAATGAATAAGTTAGTCTCTCGGTTCAATATCATGATGAATATTGACAATTAGCTCCGATAGCATTGGAACAGCTGCAAGATCCTGCACAGCCTGTGGCGGTCGGTGTCGCACGCGTCCCAAAAAAAAGAAAAAAAAAGCATCTGCTCGTTCCTCGAACGTTCACGTCGACGGCGGGGCTCGAACGGCGATCGATCGACGCCCGGGTAACCGGGCGAGGCGGGACGGAGGAAGAACTCGGGCTGAAACAACGACCGAAGGAAAAGGGAAAAAAAAGTAAAAACGCAATTTAAAATGGCTGCGGCATTTCTGGCCAGAAGACTGATAAAAGAGGCTGCATCTTCCACTGCAGCTCTCCAGAGCTTAACTCAAGTGTCTCATCCAACAACACTGTCAGCCACTGATGACAGAAATGTCAGGCGGTGATAAATAGGACCATTTTAGTTGGATGAGGAGAGGTGTAAGCTCCTTCAAACAGGGATCAGGTGGTAAAGAGGATAAGGAGTGGCTCGGTGCAGGAAAAGTAGCACGGCCCGAGGAACTCCGGGCGCTCGCGTTTATGACTACGGTGGTTTTCCGTCGTCTTTCTCTGCTTAAATTCGCCGTCCCCTCCTCGCGGGGCATCAATCACGGAGTCCCTCGTCACCCGCGAACCGTTCACGTAGCCCCGGCCCCGTGCCCCAAAAAAAAAAAAGAATGGCCTGTCATTTCTATGGTTAAATTCAATCCCATCCACTTGAACATGCATCGACAGGGACCCGTCGGGACGAGAGCGCCATTCATCACGCCTCGGCTGCTGTTGTTACCTTGCATAGTGGCTTCGCGTGTGAGTGCATGGCGGCAGCCCAGATTTGTCTTGGAGACGCCGGGGAAAGATGATGGGAGCGCAACGTGATCGGCAAAGCAATAGAGCATTTAAGCTTGCATCAGACAGCATGAGATTATGATTTTTTTTTTTTCCCCCCTCTTCTACTGTCTATTCCAGGCGAGAGCGGGAGCACAGCTGTAGCCGTCTTGTCTTTTAGCCCCCACTCCTCGCCGCCCCTCTTCTCTTACCCACCCCACTGCGCTTCAATATTAGCAATTTTAGGGTCACAATGGGTCCCAGTGGTAGGTAAAATGGATGAGAGGTCAGGTGTTGCGCCTGCAATTCCCAATGCGTATTTTCATTTCTCTGTAATCGTTTAAGACAGCAAGCAAGGGCTTCGATTTAAAGATGAGGCCACCGGCGGGTCTATTTTCTGCAATTTCGCTTTTTTTTTTTTTTTTTTTTTTTTTTTTGTCCTCGATTCATTTTGATGGAATATTGGAAAAGCCTGGTAAGTCAGATCTATCCCTCTGAAACCCCGAGACTCTCCTCTGACAAATCTAAGAATTAATCTTGTTAGGGGGTTCCCATACATCGCATTTCCTTTAGTAATAGCTTAGACGTTTACGCTGGAATTACTGGCACATGATTAAACTGAATGAACTGTAATAAAAGATATTAAAACGTAACTCACAGCCAATTATGAAAAAAAAAAAAAACGTGTCAAAAATGCTAATTTCTCTCCCGGTCCCATTTTGATGGCATACTTGCATTGTTTGATTTCGCCTAATGACTTTCAAAACAGCCGGGAGAACTCACCACTCCTCATCCTCGCCGTGTTTTCAAAACAAAGCGGAGTGAGTGACAACGGCGATTATGCTCATCGTCGCTCTCAATTGAAGGCCATTGTTTTGTCCGCCGTTGCGTTTCCACAAGTCCGTCCGAATGCTCCCTCCATCATCATCTTCCTAATGAGTATCTTGTCTGCGGCTGGCATTTAAACCCACGGCAGGAGATGACATCGATTCTGATTGCAGCTATTTGTGTAGAGCGGACCTGGGCATTTTAAGGCCCGCGGGCCACAACCGGCCCGTTTCGCTTTTTTATCCGGCCCGCCAAATTATTTTCTTATATTTCTTATTAAATATATTTCAATAAGTATTTTCAATCAATATTGAATTTTGAAACCCCTTATTTTTCCTTTTGGTTATTGTCGTATGGATGATTACGTACAAAATAATGTTGGTATATTGATATGATCATGAATGATTTTAAAGTTGAAATAAAATGCCAAAAAATGTAAATATTTAGATTGCAATTTTCAATCCATATTGAATTTAGAAACTAATTTATTTTGGTTAATGTTGTAAGGATGATTACGTACAAAATAATGGCGGTACATTTATATGATCATTAATAATTTTAAAGTTGAAATAAAATTCCAAAAAATGTAAATATTTAAATTGCAATTTTCAATCCATATTGAATTTAGAAACCCCTTATTTTTTCCGTTTGGTTAATTTTGCATTGATGATTACATACAAAATAATATCTGTACATTTATATGATCATTAATGATTTTAAAGTTGAAATAAAATGCCAAAAAATGCAAATATTTAAATTGCAATTTTCAATCAATATTGAATTTAGAAACCCCTTACTTTTTCCTTTTGGTTAATGTTGTATGGAAGATTAGGTCCAAAATAATGTCGATACATTTATATGATCATTAATGATTTTAAAGTTGAAATAAAATGCCAAAAAATGTAAATATTTAAATTGCAATTTTCAATCTATATTTAATTTAGAAACTAGTTTGTTTTGTCCAATTTTGTATTGATGATTACATACAGAATAATGTCAGGACATTTATGTGATCATTAATGATTCTAAAGTAAAAAAAAATTAATAAATTAATGCAAAAAAATTGAAATGTTTAAACTGTAATTTTCAATCAATATCGAATTCAGAAACTCCTAAATTTTTCCTTTTGGTTAATTTTGTATAGATCATTACGTACAAAACAATGCCGGTACATTTATACCTCGTTGGCCTGCGCATAAAAATTAAACAAGAAATGTTGCCCGCCAGCCCGAATAATAGCCACCTCCTTGGACTTGTGGTGCAATGCAAATGCAAGGTTGAAACGCGGTCCGCGGCGCGCATCGATTCCCGTGTCCGCCTTTTTCCTGATCCCTTCCCCGCTACGGGTGGCCGTGAGCGATAATCACCGCGAAGCATTCACAGATAAGACCTCATATTTGCAGAGACAGATTTCCGATGAGCAGACCGTGCAAATGCAATGGTCCTCCTCGCCACCAGGGGGCGCCACTCAGAGGACAGATGGGATGAAACTTGATCCATATTGTATGGAAAGGGATTATTCAGAGGATTACGGCGTCAAATGTGGCGTTTTCTCCGTCTGGAGGAGAATACAAACCATTCACTCTCTCATTCACCTATCTGGGCGATTTAGTTGAATGTTTAGCATAAATAATCTAAAATTCATACTGCCAGAAAGATTTGGGGTTTCTAATGCAAAGTATGATGAACAACCACCTTTTGGATCTTAATGGCAGCAGGAGTTTGTTTTCCTGGGATTGTTTACTGTGCGCAGAAAATTAATAGTCGCATGAATGTGACAAAAACTGGATTTATTTAAAGAGAATAACATGATGGACTAACACCTTTTCTTATTATTACCCTTGTACTGGTTTGTATGTGAGGTGACGTGTTCCATTACACGTTAAATTATTTTTTCTACCGTGGTTGGATCATTCTGACTCATTTCTAATGTTAGAACCATATTTGAATAATTTAAGATACATCTTTTTTTTTCATGAATACCTCATTTTTGTATATTGACGAATAGAGGATCCATGCAAATTACCTTGCATTTTCCTTTTTCATCAGTCCGGTCGGGCCAACGATTTTAATTCAAGAGGTTTTCATTGACTGTTTTCTCTTGAAATGAAATATCAATGCATCTTCGTGGATATATTTAGGAATCTTTTACCTTATTTTCAGTCATTTTTGGGGGGGGGCCATCTCACATAGGGCCCCTGAAAAAGCTCTAAACGGTCCTGCGGCGAAGCCCGTTCCATATCGTGCGCAGTCAGTTCGGGGGAAAACTATCTGCTCAGCACTTGTTAAATTGCAAGTAGATGGTGAATGTACTACAGGGCATGTAGCTCTCTTGGTCCCAGCGGGTGAGCGCCATTCATCAGGGGAGCCCCGGCGTCCCCCCGCTGGCAGCTGGGTGGGGAATTCTCCCTTTTCCTGATGTATTTGGCCACCTCTAAGGAAACCAGACACAACAGTTACGCAACATGATTTGACTTCTATATCTGTTTTATGTATTAGCCGCCACACAGTTGTGAAATATTTACATTATTATACGCAGAGGCGAGGAGACTTTGCAAAGTGCCGGCAATCAAAAAACAATAAAGAGCAGTCTATCTCTTTATCGCTGCCATTTTGTGAAATGACTTGAGGCAGGAGATGATTTTATTGCTCGAATGTAGAGAGTCCAGAGCTTTTTGCCCCCCCGACTCCTTTTAACATGGCTGCTTTTGTGAAGTGGATTTATTCCGGCGTCACAATGGAGGCTTTGACTTTAGTTTGAGGATTTCCTGTTCTCTTTCTTTTTAATTCCTTCGAGCGAAATCTGGTCAATCCCATCGCATTGGATGGAAGGCAGATACATTTAAGGCCAGTATCTCCGAGAATCAGCAAACCCCACCTTTACTTAGATGGACGCGTGGACTCCATTCGTTCATTACCGCTACCGCTTATCCCGCACTCAGGGGAAGCCGGAGCCTAATGTTGGGCGAGAGGCATCCAATCGTTTACGCTCAGGGATGATTCGGGGTCTCCGATGAACCTCCTGCAGGTGGAGAACATGGAGATTCCACCCCGGCAGGATCTGAAACCAGGAATGTTCGGCTTGTGAGGCTGAAGTTGGACCCGCCGTGCAGCCAGCAGATGCATGGCAGCACGAAAGAAATTGTTTTAATCCAGCGGCGTCAAACTTATTTTGGTCCGGGGGCGACACGTGGCCAAATTCATGTCAAGGGGGCCGGTCCAGTAAAATCATAGCGTTGTTACCGAGTTGGAACATTAAGTCCAAATGTTTCCTTTGCTTAAGTGTGAAGGAGAACAGGTAAATTACAAAAAATCTTTATATGTAAATGCATGACGAACAGCCTGAGATTCATGAAGAAAAGTACCGTATTTTCCGCATTATAAGGCGCACCTTGAATAAATGGCCTAATTCATATATGAGGCGCACTGCATTATAAGGCGCATAGAATAGAAGCTACCGTAGTGGCTGGGGTTGCATTATTTATCCACTAAATGGAGCTGCGCTAAAGGGAATGTCAACAAAACAGTCAGATAAGTCAGTCAAACTTTATCAATAGAATACAAACCAACGTTCTGACAACTCCTGTTCAAGTTTGTCCTCTAACTGTGGCCATTTCGCTTTGTCGCTTCGGAAATGTTGTTGCTTCCTCCACGTCCGCACCATTGATTCGTTAATGTTGAATTCTGTCGCCGCTGCTCTACTGCGTGACTGATTGCCTTGAGTTGAAACCCTGCGTCGGAAGTGTCTCTTGAAAGGAGCCGTGTTGGGGTACACACACACACACACACACACACACACACACACACACACACACACACACACGCAGTCCTATATCCCAGCATGTATCGCGCGCTACTTCTTCTACGGGAGAAAATGGAGTCTGCTCAATATTGTTCCACATATAAGGCGCACTGGATTATAAGGCGCACCATCGGTTTTTGTGAAAATGAAAGGCTTTTAGGTGCACCTTATAGTGCGGAAAATACGGTAAGTGCATTTTCAACACCGTGCCACAGTTCTGTCTTCTCAGTTCTTTGTGGATTTTGTTGTGTTTGAGTCTCACGGTGGCACAGAAACATGCTGCATCCATACAAAGCATACAGGTTTCTTATTACCCTCAAGGAGCAAATAAGAAGTGGTCCATTTTTTCTTTTTTGAAAACCGTACACGCCATGTCCGCTTTTCTCTTTTTCGACAACGACATCTTGCTGATGAGGGTGTCGTGGCCGACTGTAAAACAGGTCAATTTCTAATTATAAGTAAAAATGCAATTACAGAACCCAGCAGGTCGCCATGATGCCGTGTTGTGCCATGTTGCTAACACTGACTAAAACAGCACAACCCTCGCAGACAATATAGGAAATGCATTTTCATCTAAAAACAAAAAAAAAAAAAAAAAAAAAAAGTCCTTCATGATTTATATGTATTTTTTAATATTATAGATTTATTCTACAGGTTGGATTGGACCCCCAGGTGGGCCGGTATGTTTGACACCCCTATTTTGAACCTTATATTTTCAAGGGAGCGGCTTTATTTTGAATTCTCAAAATCACTAGTCGCGTGAATAGAGGAGCATTTCCACCAAAGAAATGAGGAAAAAAAAATCCCCATTTACAGCGCGAGCGAGAGGAGAAAACCGAAAGACATTCAAAACATCGACGCGACGGATCGTTCGGCCCCTAAAACAGACGACGTGGCCGTAATGGCTGTGCGTGCGCCACATTATGAAGTGTTTACAGCCGTGTGACCTCCGAACGGCTTCACCACTCAGACCTCGCTTCGAGAGACGCAGGCTAGACCGCAAAACAGCTGCCGCTCGGCTGACACACACACACACACACACACACATACATGCAGGGGCAGGTGGATAGGTCACTCTATACATATATAAACATACTGTATGTACAATACAGGTGGTGGACGTAGCAGGACGGCCAGATTAATTGAGTTCCTTTCTCCGGGGAGAAAACAGACGGCGCGCTTTTTCCGGCGGACAAGACAAGACCAGACCATTTAAACATTCCACATTTTTCTCTTTGCTGCGCGCAATCATGTCAACTGAACCATGAGGAAACAGTTCAGCGTGTGAGCAAATCAAGAATCAATGTAATGATATGGCCCATTAAGTTATGAAATGAGGTTCCTCACAAATTGTTTTGCTTCTAGTAGATTTCTCCAAACAGGTTATTTTGTAATGGGCTGGAAAGACAAACACCTCTATCAGCAACTTAACTTAACGCCGGTTTCTACTTCTCTGCCGGTTGAAGGTATTTGATGAATCTCGCCCCGTTTGTGATGATCGATCCCCGCGGCCCCGCGGCCGGAGCTAATCTGATGTATAGATCTATAATCACACGCCGAACGAGGCGTTGTCTAAAGTCATTTAACAATTTCATTATTCTATAGACGACTATCGACAACGGATTTGGCCTTCACTTGTTTCGAAAGAGAATACCGAAGGAAAAACCGCCGGGGGGGACGGTGAGAGTCTGCTTTCAACAATCAAAGCACAACTTTTGTCATCGGCCGCACCTATTTTCCGATCACGATTTAATCGACGCCGGCTCGATTAATGTGCCGAGACGCTGGTAATTATTAACATAATATGGAACGCTATTATGACCGCGGACACGCGGGAATCGGCGAGTGCCCGTGTTTGCTTCTCAGTATTTTTAAAACCGTTTCGGACGGCCTGTCTTAGCAGCACATTAGTATGTTAGCACATCAATCCTATTCGTAATACGGCATTACTGGAAACAGGATGGTGCAAAATTAGATCAATGACGTCAGTAACTCTAGATGATTATTTATTATATCTTTTTATGGTACTTAATTAATCCCGTACGCGAAATTCCTCTCTGCTTGGATGAACCATGGGCAGTTGGCTGCCAGGGTAGCAGTTAGAAGTTCAGTATCTTGCTCAACGGTCAACGGCACTCGGAGGAGCCAGGAATGTTCAGCTCCAAGGACATTTTTATATTTCTATATTACACTTTATTTTTACATTTATATGTTTCATGTATAGAATTATGAGTGTTTTATCATTAATGAATTATTATTATTATTATTATTATTTTTATTATTCTATCATTAGTTTTCAATTTGTTTTATTTGAGTAAATGTATATGTTTTTATATATTGTTGAATTTAGAAACCCCTTATTTTTTCCTTTTGGTTAATTTTGTATGACTGATTACGTACAAAATAATGTCGATACATTTATATGATCATGAATGATTTTAAAGTTGAAATAAGATGCCAAAAAATGTAAATATTTGAATTGAAATTTTCAATCAATATTGAATTTAGAAAATCTTAATTTTTTTTGTTTCATTTTGTATGGATGAATACATACAAATTACTGTCTGTACATTTACATGATCATTAATGATTTTAAAGTTGATAAAATGCCAAAAATTCAAATATTTAAATTGCAATTTTCAATCAATATTGAATTTATGTAACCTTTCATTTTTCCCTTTAGTTTTGCCAAATAATCATGGCACATTTATATGATCATTAATGATTCTAAAGTTGAAATAAAATGCAAAAAAATGTAAATATTTAAATTACAATTTTCATTTTTCCAGCCTCCAAGAGAGCAGGATGTGCAGAATCGATGATTTCATTGCTTTGCATTCAACAAAACCAAAATTCTTTTTTCTTTATAAAAAGGAGCCTTTTTTAAAAAAAAGATCAGATGGGTAGATTTGGGGCTCCACGCCAGAATGATGTTTTAATCCACTAAAATAATCCAAATGAAAGAATAAATAAGTAGATAAAAGGATAGATAGATATTTATGTAAAAACTAGAAATCTGCATGTGTTAATATTCATGGGTGAGAGATAAAGACTAGCTTAACTCTTCCCTGAAATTATTGCCACAAGTACTTTATTTAATTATAGTCTAAAAAAAAGGAAGAAAAAAAATGACTGATGCCTAAAGCAACATTTCCTTTCCTTTTACTGCCATGCGAGTATTTATGGGTCGACTGTGCCGAAAAGTTCAAATGAACAATAAACCGCGTGTTTTACACTCTTTCCTTTAAAATATTGATTTTTGATGAGTTCCTTTCTTGAAGGTCACAAAGCAAAACAGAAGAGCGTCATTTAACAAAATCGGAGGCCGCGATGATACAGAGGTGCCGCCGCCTGCCAGGCTTTTGTTTTCATTTAACGGGAAAACAAAAAGCAGCTTTTCTGCAAAGTATGAAAAGTTGATGTCAGTGAGATTTAACACCTTTTTCAAAGCCGTCTGTTTTATTCCGTTTTCGTCGAACCGACGGCAGCCGTCTTTCCAGAGGACGCTTCCACGTGAGCGGGGCGATCAAACCGGGAAACGTACAATTACTTCACTGCACCATCTACCTCCTGAACCAGAGCAACCCCCTAATAAAACCTCCCCGCGCATCAAAAGATAAACATCTGCCACCGGCGCCGGTGAATGTCATCCTATTTGCCGATAGTCGGGAGTCGGGCACGGAGGCAAATGCCTGCTGATAACGATACGCGGCAAAAGCCAAGATGGCGGCGCGGACACGTGTGTGTTTTTTGCGTTTTTGTGTTCTTTCTCAGTGCCGTTTCTGTCATAGACGCACTATTCCCTCATGGCATCCGCACCATCTATACACTTGTGCACTGTAAATAACTTGTCTATTTATTTTCACTTTAATTAAAAAAAAAAAAAAAAAGAACTGCACATCCACCAAGCGAGGAGCTCTCATTGCAAAATTTCACTATACCTGCAAAATAATCATGGTTCTCTTAAAAATCTAAAAACAATAGATATATAAAAATAAAAATAAATATTCATTAAAAAAAAAAAAAAAATCAATTAAATAAATAAATTAATTAATTAATTAAATAAAATTAATTAAAATTAATGTAATGACCTCTACTGGTACTTTGGATTTTTAGGTTATTGAATTGCAATTTTTTAAATCGCTTTGGATAAAAGCATCTGCTAAATGACGGTAATGTAATGTGATTCTCGAAATGATTGGGCTCATCCTCTTGGCGGCGCTAATAATGCCACCTCGCAACCGAATCCGTGCGATGTAAATAATACGACATAATGTTAAAATTAAAAAAATTAGAAATTAGAAAAATTAAAAAGCGGGGTGTGGCGGAGGCTCTGTGGCACGGGTCCGGCCATCGATTGACCGTCCGAAATTTGAGTTCACGTAAGAAAAGAGAACCCGCGTCCATTAAAGGTTAACTTTAAACCGCAATAATAGAATAATAAAGCTTGCCATTGTCATAACGCACCCCGCGCGGATTCCAGTTCATTAACGCGTCCTCACCAGGGGTGTGATGACTGCGAAGTGCAAAAAGTATTGATCACGAATCCGCCGCACACACGGACGCGACGACACGCTTGCGCACCTGACCCGCGATAGCCTTGTGCGTGCCGTGGCCGGCAACGATGACTCAGCACTTCTAGCCGCAGCAGCAGAAATGTTGAGTCAAACGGCGGGGAAGGGAAGAGGAGAAAGAGGAGGAGGAAGGTGGTGGCATCGGGCCAGCCCATCAGAGAGGAGAATGTGAGGTGGGTGGAAGGGTAAGATTTGCAGGATGGGGGTCGGCGGTGATGTCATCTGACACTCGGAGTGATGGATAACCTTAGCGCACACACACACACACACACATAGGCGGCTCGGCTGCGTTTCCGCACAAACATTTACAGTAGAGGCCCGACAAAGTATTTTGCGAGTATTAAAAAAAAAAAAAAAAAGTCCTTCATGCTCACATATATGGCAGAATAGGCCAACGTCTGTATGCACACACACACACACACACACACACACATACAGAGGCTTCCACCCACACACAGCCACAGAGTTTTCTCTTGGCATTAAAGCAGTACTTTGACTCTGATGTCTTGTCACTTATCTTAAGCAGTGGGAAGATGTGTTTCTGCTCGGGGAGGGTGGAGGAGGATGGGAGGATGGAGGAGGATGGGTGGATGGGTGGATGGGCGGCGGAGAGAGACAGAGAGATGACATGCAAGCCGGCTCCGTTCTGCTGACTGCTCAACTTTAAGCGTAGGCGAGAGTGGAGATTAACAATGACGGAACGCGCTTAAAAAATCCACCCGGCGTAAAAACGTGATTTTTTTTTTTTTTTTTTCTCCATTTTCTTCGCCATTCAGAATCAAAGTTAACTCCCGCCGATGCGAGGTGGCATACTTGCGGCGCTGCCGGGGAATAGTCGAGACGCGAGGATTTTTTTTTTTTTTTTTGGGACGATTTCGTCATCGCGCGATACGTTTTGGAGCGCGGTTATATAATTTTGATATTATATGTATTAAGGTTGCAGCATCATGGCTGCCACCAGCCCTCATTTCCTGCTCCTGACCTCATTTCCTTTACTGTACCGCTAGTTTGTTCCCTTCCGCTCAAATATTCTGTCTTCCCCTCCGTCTCTCAAAGGTGCGCGCCTTCCCTCCTCCTTGTTTGCGTACTTGTTCGGCACAGAGGTAGATTTCTCTCCCCTGCATCTTCCCTTCTTTTTCTTTTTTTTTTCTCTGTCACACTCTCTCACTCCCCTCATGTGCTTTCATTTCCTCTCACTCCTTTTGTCAACCTCCTCTCGCAGAGAGAAAGAGAGAGAGAGGGAGCGAATGTCTATTTTAAGCGATGTGCCATGCACCAACCGCCACCCCCACCCGGCACAGACACGGCACACAGAAGACGACAACTCGAGGACGGCGAGCCGAAGTATCCGCGCTCTCTTACTTATCCAAGGTACTCCGCGCGCAGATAATGAAAAAGGAGCCCTCGGTCGATCGGCGGGCGTGGAGATGTTTGCGAGACGCTCGCCGGACACGCTGCGGTTAAAAATCAAAAGCGCCGAGGGTCGGCGGAAATCTGACTTCTTGTTATCTTGCCTTCGAAATACCGACCGGCACAAAAGAGTCAAGGGGCAACCGTACTTTTTTTTTACATTTCATTTTCTTCCCGAAATGAATTTAATGAGCGCCGCTTGCAGGGGTGGACGCGGAAACATTCGGTTTTATTTACCGACTTTGATTCCAGCGATTTCTGAGAGATAAGATTGAAAGATTACACGGTGTGACGAGCATATCCTGATTATTTTCCCAAAATATGAATCCATTCATTCGTTCACTCGCTTATTCATCCTGGATCGATCACTCGCTCATTCACCGCTGAGAAACACAACCAGTCACTCACACACTCGCACATCCTACAAAAATCCGACATTCACCCTCTCATTCGTGCGTCAGATAGAAATACAACCATCACATAATAATATGAAAGCATTCACCCTCTCATTCACGTGTCTGGGCTGTTCAGGGTCTCCGTGATGCTCCTGCAGGTGTTTGGACTTGCGAGAGGAACCCGGAGAACACGGAGACTCCACGCGTTCTCGTCGAAATCTTCTTTTTGTGAAAACTGGACTTGAATTTCTTGACTTGAAGATGTTTCAGGCCTCATCTGGGAGGCTTCTTCAGTTTCCAAATAGAACCACCGGTGTTTTGGGCGGATCCCGGTTATGGTGGTCTTGTTGTGGAAGAGTTGATCAGCAGAAGCTAGTTGTTAGCGGGCTTGTTATGCTAATGGGGTGTCGTTCGTTGGATAGAAAAGAACAACTTTTGGGGATTACCGGGATTGGAATGTGAAAAGGTAAAGCTAAACGTGGACGTCACCAGGGGTCGGAGGTGTTTCCTGGTTGTTTGGAGGGTGCTGAAGGTCCATCTGTGTATATTCGTCTCAGGATTGAAGGCGTTGCACGTTTGGGAAAGGTTGTGTCTGAGGTGGTTCAGAGATGTTTTTTCTGTTTTGCAGAAAGTGCTGTGATGCAGGAACCAACCAGGGAGCTTCTTGTTGCAAAGCAAGAAGCGCTAATTCTTCTTTGTATCTTCATAGTCATGCAAAGAGATGGATGATGAATCCCACCCAGAGCTGCTGATCATGTGATTCAAGGCAAAGGCTGTATTTTGGAAGGGATCTGCGTTGCGTGCCTCTTCCGTCGAACCTCAGCTTTGCAAGGAACCCGGTGGGAGGCGGTTGAACCGGCCTCACCTCCGCCAGGCCGCGAGGAGCTTCTGCACGGCAGGGGAGCACTTCTGAGAAACACTACACGCTAAATTCACTTTCGGTCCAAAGTTTAGATTTGGATTCGCGCGCGATTGTAAAATCCAGAATTCGGGTGCGGTCATCTCTTCGGCCACCGCGCGGGTAATCCTGCCGCGGCTATCAGTCACAATGTGGAATGAACATTTCCTAATAACCTATCAGGATAATGCATTTGGATGTGTCTTCATTACATGACAGATGGATCCTCATCTGGCTTTTCTTTCAAACGGTGAAATGGGCTCATGGAGAGACAACATCTCCGCGCTGATTTACGGCGGAGGTCGCTAATCAAAATATCCGCTCCTCCGGGCAGCGAGCCTTTCCTTTTTAATTACAGACCGCACGTGTTTTTCCACGCCATTCTTATTTCGGGCGCGTCGTCGGCCCGTCGCCGATCCGATCGCCCGGCCCGTGCCACCTCGGCCAGCCCATCGGGCAGTGAGAGACCTCCAGTATGAAATATGATGACATCCAGCTTTTTGGAAGTCGTCTTCTTCTCTTTTGGGCTTTTCCCTTCAGGAGTCGCCACAGCGAATCAGCCTTCTCCATCTAACCCTATTCTCTGTTTCCTCACACTAATTAACTTCATATCCTCTCTCACGAAGTCCATCAAATCTTCTCTTTGGTCTTCCTCTAGACCTCCAATTCCAGCATTCATCTACCCTCCTCTGTCCATGACCAAACCATCTCTGACCTTCTCTCCAAAACATCTAACATGTGTTGTTCCTCTGATGGACTCATTCCTGATCCTGTCCATCCTGGTCGCTCCCAAAGAGAACCTCAACATCTTCATTTCTGCAACCTCCAGCTCTGCCTCCTGGCTTTTGCTCATTGTGATTGTTTGTAGAGCATCTCACCGCTATCTTGTCCACCTTTCCTTTCATTCTGGCTGATAGTCTTCTGTCTCTTCGCACCCCTGACACTTTTTTCCACCCATTCCAACCTGCTTGAACCCGTCTCTTCACCTCTTTTCCACACTCTCCATTGCTCTGGACTGTTGACCGTAAATACTTGAGATCCTCGAACTTCTTCATCTCCACTCCCTGCAGCCTCACCGTTCCACCGGAGTTCCACTCATTCACACATATATATTCTGTCTTGCTGGGACAAACCCTTATTCCTCTTCTTTTCCAGCGCATACCTCCCTGCTCTCACTCCAGATCACAATGTCATCTGCAAACAATCCAGCTTTTTGGAAGCAATGCAACAAAATAAACCTGTGACTCATTCATTCGTTCATTACTTAAACCTCTTCTCCCGCAATCATGGTCACATGGGGGGCTGCAAGCCAATCACAGAGCCACATATACAGACAAACAGCCATTCACTCATTCATTTGCACATCATGTAGAGTCATTCTAACGTCTTATAGCAGGGTGTCAAACCTAGTTTCACTGACGGCCCCACCAGCATAATGGCTGCCCTCAAACCACATGTACCAGTTACAATATAAATGTAACCAAATGTAGTGTAAAATGAATATAACTGCTCTTTAATGTTAAATAACTCTGAATTTATTCCTCATTCAAATGCCAAAATGTTACAGTTGCATAGATTCTATGCAAATGCATATGTAACATTTTGTCTTTTAATTCTTGGAAAAGTTGTTGTTTTTCTAGAGAGCTAACTTTAGCATACTTAGCTCTGCATTTGGTGTCCAAATACCATTTGTACTCTTTGACAACCAACGTTTCCGTATAACACAAAACTTTTTTTTTTTATCTCCTTGAAGCACAAACACGCAGTCGCCTTCTTGAAACCTTCGATCTGCATCAACCTTCCTCTCCCTGGATATTTAGGGACCATTTGTATTTCTCAATCCCATTGGTGTGTTCACACTGCAATCTAATAGGGGGATGCCGTCACTTCGCGGTTAACATGATCGGCGTGAATTATGGGAAATGTAGTTTATGCTCAACGCACGTGTTTGACTCATTTTAAGAGCTTTTAAGACGTTCTCACGGGCCACAAAAAAATGACGTAGCGGACCACATTTGGCCCGCGGGCCTTGAGTTTGACACGTGTCTTCCAACTGTTCGCTCTCTCATGCACATGTAAAGACATACGAGCATTAAGTCACTTATTCACATATTCATATCATAAATAGAAATACAACCGTTCACACTGTCATATAGAGACATATAATAAGTCACTCTGTCATGCGTGCATCAGACATCAACACACACTCTCTCATTCAAATGTCATAAAGGGACGCACAAGCGCTCATCCATGTCTGGACGATTGAGTGTCTCCGGTGAACATCCTGCATGTTTTTGGGCCGTGAGGAACCCCATGCAGAAAGACCAACCAGATACCTTCTTGCTGAGAATCCGCTAACCACTGCGCCGCCGTGCCTGTGCTTATTCGTATCTCAGATGTGAAATACCGTAATTTCCGGACAATAAGCCGCGACTTTTTTCACGTAAACAATGATGCAGCTAATATATGGACTTTTTTGGTTGGGGGACGCTAACGAGCTTCACGCCGCTAAAACGTTTACCCTCGTCACATCGGACCGATGAAATGACCGGGAAATTCCGAGTCCGTTCGACTCCGACGCCGAAGAAGACGACTTTGACGGTTGGAAGGAGGAAGGAGGAAGCCCGAGTTAGCGATCGGCTAGCCGGTGCGGCTTATATTGAGGTGCGCCCAATAGTCCGGAAATTACGGTAGTCACTTTAGGCTGCAGCACCGAAAATACAGACATACCAAACGTGTGGCCTCACGTTTATATATATATATATTTGTTGTTTGTACAAATGTGCACCTTCGACATGATTGTCCGCCCTCTCTCAAACATCCTGCCTCATCCTGCTCTTTTCTCTCCCTCTCTGTCTTTTCCGACCGCTTAGCGTGAGACGCCTCCCGGGACGAGGCGCCGGGCGCCGGCTCTCAGGTAATGAGAAATGATGTTGGTGTCAACGGCGGAATCGTCCAAATCATCCCCGAGCCGAGTTACATAATTCAAATATCATTCTTCCACTCCCCGTCCTCTTTAATCCGTTATCTCCGCCGTGTCCTCTGGCACTCTCTCTCCTCGCCCACTCGCCGTTCAAATAGATCCGATTTCGATTTTTTTTCTTTTTTTTTTATGTCCCGTCGACGTGGCCGCTCCGGCGAGGGGGCGTGTCCGCCGGGATCGGGGAACGTCGTGGCAAATCACCCGTCGCCCGGCAAAGCATGCTGGGTACGGCAGGCAGACAAAAGAGGGCGTCCCGCGGATCTCCATCCATCCAACGGCTGTTTACATTTTTATGTGATATTACATCACTTTTACTACTGATCCGTCTCCTTTGTTATTTTGTCTTAATCTTTAATGCGCGGTGAGGAAAGGGCTCCCGGCTGCATTTTAAAGCGATGCAAATTTCTAAAAGCTTTCCTTTTGCGACAAAAGCCGCTGAGTCATTGGCCGAAAAACATGACAGCGCGCGCAGGTGAGAGTTTCCGCGCGGCGTCCGCGGAAATAGACTTCACCAGATTGCTTTTTTTGAAATCTGAATGAGGAAACTTTCTGGACCGGGGCATCGCGCACATGTGTGTGTGTGTGTGTGTGTGTGTGTGTACTGGCTAGATTGAGGTGAGATAGAGTGGAGAAAATGAGCGGAGAGATGAAGTTGACCCCAACCTTTTCATTTCTGCCCCCTGCTCCGCTCCTCGCCGCCTCCCCCTCCCCTCACCGCGCTCAGCCCGGAAGGCACTTCCGAGGCAAGGTGGAGGAAAATATAACGTTTACTGTGGGCAAGTCACTTCAGCTTCTATCTCTTTCTATTTTCCCCCCACTTGTCTTTCCCGGTGATTCATTGTTCCCTCGCACTCACTGTCTAGAGTACAGTGTTTGCACTTCCTGTCTGGTCACACACACACACACACACACACACACTGAAACGCGAGCGTGAATTCCTCGACATTTTTCACTTTCATCTACTCAGCCCCTTCTCTTACTTTTTCCCCCACCGCTCCCTCGCCCTCTCGGCGGCCGCGGTTCAATTCTTGGATGTATCGGCATGTCTCCTTTCATCGCCCTGCCATTTGTTAGGAGGATCGAGGAGAGTGTAAAGACCTGGGAGAGTGTGTGTTGAGGCGTAAAGGACCCTCTCAGCCCTAAGCCAAGCCCTGTCCATCCAAGGGAGAGCCCAGACGGTGTGATTCAGCCCTCCTGAAGCCGAGCCAACTCTTACTCACACACACACACACACACACATGCGCGCGCGCTTCTCAAACAGACAGTCACACACATCCTCTCCATCTCTTGAAGTCGCAGCAGCAGCGAGGCTACTGGCGAGGAGACGGGCAGCGGCTCGGTGCTTCTCCATCCTCGGGGCAAGGTCACCTTCGTCCGGCTGCGGCTCGCCAGCAGAGATACGGTGACTGAAGAGGGTGCGGGTTAAGTCTGACTTCTGACAAACTTTTCCTCCAAACAGATTCCGCCCACCTTCTCCAGCCCGCGGGGGGAAAAACGCGTACACTGATGTATGTGCACGAGGCAACTGGCATGTTTTTTTTTTTCAGACTTGCATGCATGATTTAGCGGGAGAGGGTTTTTTGAAATGACGGGCCGGGTCATAAGCGTGAGTTTATACGCCGCAGGGAAACGAGCACGGATTTTGCAGCATCCGTTCGATCACATGGCCCGCACACACACACACACACACACACATACACACATATTCCGGACAAATCCATCATGTTTTGGGATGCGTTTATGTCATTTAGCTTTCATTGGTTTTTGAAAAGTTCGACCTTCAGCTATCCCTGGAAGCCTCACCTTTGAGCGTCCTGCTGGATTACAACTGATCTTTAATAGAAGCTAAAAGAGATTGTGGCCCAATGAGGGAGGCTGTGTTTAATAAAGACAAAGCAAGTCAAAATGTGTTATCTTTTTTTTTTGTTTTTTGTTTTTTTTTTTCTGTGAAAGACAGCCAAAGGTAACCTTTCTTTTTTATTTACTTCTAATGTGATCGACTGGGGTCCGTTCCAGGATTTACCCTGTTGCTCGCCCAATGCCGGTTGGGATCGGTTCCAGACCCCCTCCGCCCCGCCCCCGTCTGCAGCAAAAGCTGCATAAATAATGAATGAAAACTCCTCTTTTTATCTTCATTTTTTTAAAATATCCGAACGTATTTCTATCTCGTTCCCTTTAAGCATCATCCGTGCATCCGTAACGGACGTCGGACGAAGCCGCTCAGTCGTGAGCCAGGAAAACATGAACGTTTTCAGACGCGCCCGAGTCGGCGGCACACAGAGAGGAGCAGGTGGGCTTCCTATTTTTGGGGACTGGCCGGTCAAAACAAGCTATATTTGCGCGCCGTGATGACGGGAGGCGCTGTATCAATTGAATTTGACTTTAGGAAAAGGTGACGGGGAATTGCGGCCCCCGGAGGTAATTTAATGCATCCGCCGCTTCCCCATAGCAACAGGAGCATCGGGATGCTCGGCTGTGTCAGGCGCGTCCGGTAGCTGTTTGCATTTCCGGCATTTTGAGCAAGTTATAGCGGTCGCCGTTTGGTTCACGACGCGACGAGGAGCCAGATAAGGAGGATCTCGCAGGCTGCTGAGCGTTTTTGAGTCATTAAGTGCATGCAGGAAGGACGTTCTGTCGAGCGTTACCCATAAGGTGAGGGCGTCGGGTATACTGTATTTGGAGCCTCGCTCGCTCCGAGGAAGACAAGGTGGCGGAGAGCAAAGAAGAAAAAGGAGGAAATAGAGAAAGAGTGAGGGAGGGGGAGAGGAAGGGGGGGTGACAAGCAACATAACGTCCTCCGAGATGCATTTGGACAGAGTGAGCATCTGTCAAAACAAGGCAGCCTCAACGGCCGCCTCACTAATGGCTGTGGACGTGAGCGACGGAGGGTGGGGTGTGTGTGTGTGTGTGTGTTGGGGGGGGGGGGGGGGGTCGGTGGTGGCACCGGCACATTCAAAGAGACACGGCGTATCGTCGCCTCCACTCACGCGCACAAATCACGTGCACAACCCCACACCTCCCTCCCTCCTTCCCCGCAATCATTTGATACACAAATTTCTATAAAGCCTCCCTGTAATGGAGAGCGAACGAGCCACGTTTGCACGCCTTTCTGTGTATTTATGCACTGGAGGATGTCGGCAATGGGCGGCAGTGCAGTGTGTGCATCATGTTTACCATCCCATAGCTACTTTGCACCATTTCTCATTGTGATGAATTGGATCTTGTGTCAATCATTCATCCCGATTGTTTTTTTTTTTTTTTTTCTTATTCTTGCAGTTCCTCTTATCCCCCCCCACCCCACCAACCCACCCACCCACACAATCCGCACTCTCTCTCTCTCCACAAACAACAACCATAAGCAATCATCCTCGGGTTTAAATCACACGGTCGGCGCTAGACGTGTCTGTGACAGCGGCGTCGCATGCACACACACGATCATCATTTGTTTAAAATCGCTTTAAGTCAAAACCCCGTCCGACTGACGTAACCCCCCCCCGGGTGACGAGATGTATAAAAAGAAAAATTCAATATCAAATATAAAGATTTTACCGGTCTGCAATTCCCTGTTTCCAAGGTCCGCAAAAGGGAAAGAAGTTTGCAGCAAAAAAACAAAAATAAACATCACCCGGATCCTGACCGCATGGGGCTCCCAACCGCTGTGCACGCAGCAGGGGCCCGTGCAAAATGACCAATCCATCAGAAATGCAAACTCAATTGCTTCCATCCTGAAAAACTATGAACAGAATCTCATAACCTTGATCGTGTCCGTGCTGTTTTTTTTTTTTTTTTTCTGCAAATGCATTTAAAAGCAGAGTCTCTGTTTTCATTTATAATGAAGATGTCAAAGGCGGCGGAGGATTTAAGGGGACTTTTAAAGGAGATGAACTCCAGCAGATACCAAATGAGAAGATTCCCTGTGAGAGCCCACAGCAGGGATCTTGTAAAAGTTGACTCCAGACGCAGAGAAAGTTTACAGTTTTAATTTTAGGCATTAAAGGTTGACTTTAAACGGCATATGAAAATTGACCCCGAGAGCAGGAAAAGCAGGAAACAGTAGATAATGAATGGATGGGTGTTTGAAAACAACGATAAGTGGAATGAAGCGGAAAAACGATCGCGCTCGGATCAAATAAACACGACTCAGAATCAGATGGAAATCCGTGACGCTCCGAAACGGTCCAAAATTTACAGCTTGCGAAGCGAGTCATCGCAACTTCCTGTGGTCGTGAGAGACTGTCAACCTCCTCCGCAGAACGCGTGGCAGACACGGTATCTCATCAGGTTACCATTTAAAAGTGGCGTGATGAAGAGCTCGGGTCAGTCGGCGTCACGGACGATTATCCGCAGGACCTCCGTAACTAACGGCAACATCCTGAATCCATCCGCCGGCTGGTTGCGAGAGGTGTGCGGGGATACGGCGAGGATTTTTATCTGTTGTATTTTATTTCAACTTGACATAATCTGGTATATTAAAGACGACATCTGGGATTGTGCACCCCGATGTAACCTGCACGCGCTCAAAGAGCATCTTACCATCCAATTTTCACCGAAGCAAATTTGTTTCTATCAGTTTCAAGCGATGCGTTTATTTTCTTTTTATACCCAACTGGCAAAAATATGAAGATAAAATGTATTGAAATTCTTTTGTCACAGCAATGTAACACTTACAAAATCAATAAATATAAATAAAGAGACAATTAGCCAATTAGAAGACACAAATAAATAGTGAGTAGAGTGAAGAACAACAATATCAAAGATAAGAATGTACAACAGAATGGAAAAGAAAAAAAAAAAAAAAAAGATAGTGGGGGGGAAAAATGGACAACCAAAACTAAATGAAAACATAAACAGAGATTAATAAGTTAAAATGAAATTAAATGATGGAAAAAACAAACATTTTCAAAATGCTCATGTAAAAATTATTTAAAATGTTGAATGCGGGTGACCGTTCATGCATTCATTCCCTCGTTCATTTATTCATTAGCAAAACCGCTAATCCTGCCGGAGCCTATCTCGGCTCCCATTGGACGAGAGACGAATAGAGACACGCGACAATTGGTTGTCGTGTTTCTCGGCTCAATCGCAGATCTGGGCGACGTCGGGTCTCCGATGCACCTCCTGCACGTTTGGACTGTGGAGGAAAACTTGGGGAGAAAGTGGGAACCTCAACAGAACGGCGACGGTGTCGGAAGCGCTGACCTCCGGGCCGCCCCATGGTTTAACGCGGAATAAAATTACCACAATTTCTCGAGGAAACAAAAACTAATAACACATGATTGGAGCCGAAGGTGTCCCGTCTACAGTTTGAGAAAAAGCCTCCGGCGTCTTTCGCTAACAAATTATCTCATTTGTTTGGCCAATAATAAAGCAAAACTGTAGAAATGACAGTTTACGCTTTTAGGCACGCGACGCGCCGCAATAACCAGTTCTTGGAAATAACAGCCGGGGGCGCGATGGCCAGAGTCCTGTCGTGCGCTGATGTTGCTCGGCAACCGGGGAAGACAAGCGAGGACAAGGTACATGAGCAAAGTTGGACGGGAGCGACCGAATGTGAAGATATAGAGCGCGAGGAGAGAAAATGGGATGCGATTTAATGAATCATTGTAAAAATGAATCCATTCATCGCCACGAGGCTTCGGTTTAAGCTCCTTGAAAGCGATATTGATTTACTTTGAGGTTCCCGAGATACACGATGAAAAAAATCCTTCTAATATTTTATCAATCCTTATCGATTTTTCATGCGCGTCTCGCCCGCCGTTTGTTTGGAAGCGGGAACGCGACCCCGCTAGCCTCACGCCTTCTCACGACTTCATTTCCAACCAAGCTAGCAGTGTCGAAACCCCGGGAAAGGAGCTGTAACGTGGGCGAGAACAGGATTTACAACCTGTGTTTTCCTTGAATTATTCGGCAGCGGACTCAGCGAGACACCTGGCATTGCTGACTTCCATACTTGGCCCCGAACCAGTGACATCTTTGGTTCGCGGAAGATCTCGGGACGTTTCAAAATCGTCTTTTCCGCCCTTGTCGGCATCCCCGTCGCGGCTACGTCGGTAGCTCGGACGTCCCGTCGAGTGGGGAAGGGTTGGCGGTTTGATTCCCGCCGTGTCCTGTCTGCATGTGGAAGTGTCCTCGGGCAAAGATGCTGTGCTATGATACCGCAAGGTGATGACGGCGCCATATGATTGGCGTTCCCTGGTACTGGATGTGCACCGAATTGGATTTCAGTAGATTTCAACCAGCGGCGGCACAGCGCTACGGCCGCTAGCGCCTCCGGCTCGCAGCCAGAAGGTCTCTGGTTGGATTCCTGCAAGCTTTTCTCACAGTTTCCTCAAACCAGAGATGACTAATGAATGAGAGGATGAATAAATGTATATCTATCTAGGATTTGTGAATGAATGAATGGTTGTTTGTCTTTATCTGACAAGCAAACGAGAGGGTGAATGGTTGCATGTCTCGATTTGGCCACGTAATGAGTAAACGGTTATGTGTTTCTATCTGACAAGCGGCGACGTGCGGTGAGTTTCATGGCTGGTGAGGCACTGACAGATGTGCCTCATGATCACTCAGCACAAGAAACTAGTAACACACATAAAGTAGTTGACAAAAACACTGTACATTGGAAATTTAGTTGATATTGCAAATGTGTTTACACATTTTAATAGCGACAGACAAAGAAACAGCAATACGGACTTTACTTTACCATCATTGCGCAATCTACGTTGAGGCTCAACCATCCGCTGCCTCACCGCACGTCTCTTCTTGGTATTTGAACA
>NC_141304.1:13696115-13878615 GCF_037954325.1 Fistularia commersonii | reverse complement strand
TATCTATCCATCCATCCATCCATCCATCCATCCATCCATCCATCCATCCATCCATCCATCCATCCATCCATCCATCCATCTATCTATCTATCTATCTATCTATCTATCTATCTATCCATTCATTGTCTACCCATCCATCCATCTATCTATCTATCTATCTATCTATCTATCTATCTATCTATCTATCTATCTATCTATCTATCTATCTATCTATCTATCTATCTATCCATCCATCCATCCATCCATCCATGTGGGATGGATCAGCCGATGTCGACAGGACCTCCTGCAGGAAGCCTCCATGTGTTTCAGTTCCCTTCAGACCGTCAGTGTTTTGCAAAGCGTGGATCCTCCCGCCACCTTCTGCTGAGGAGATCATGGCCGGGGTTTAAATGAGCACCTTTGCTAAAGTTTACACAAAGACGGCGGCGGTTGACTTGGATCAGGAGTGACGGAGACGGCCGTCTGGAGCAGAAATATCCAAAATAATGACCTACGAGGGGAATAAAGGGAAAGCGAGGAAAAGTGAGGAGCCTTCGCACGAACGGGTCGTCCTTCTGGAAGGTCTAAAACACGGACGCCCGCGATTCGGCCTGTTTTAATCGGGATGTAACAATTAGGAATCGCTACGGATGTTTTCTTTTAATTGGATCAAATGCAGCAGTTTGAGAAATTCATCCATCCATTCGTTCTGGATGATCGCCGCCCAATTCATTATCCAAAATGAATACATGACGTCCACAAAACAGCGTCCTTTGTTACGGCAAAAAGGCGATACGTAGCTATTGTGTGAAGGGAATCAGTTAAAATATCATTTTTGGCTTTGAGGTATCAAAGTGAACTGTAGTTTTTTTTTTTTTTTTTTTTTCCCCTCAAGAATGATTTCAGAAGCAGCAGAAACATTTTTAAATCTATCCATTCAAGCTTCACTGAATACTAAAAAAAAAAAAAAAAAAAAAAACAGCCTCTGAATCAATATGATGGACTCTTGTGTTTTGCAGGAAGGGAGTGGAAGGAGAGAGACCAATTTCTGTCTTTTTTTCGTGTGATGTTCATCAAACGGAGGCGAGAAGCCGCAACAAGCAATATGGCGTTGGCTCGTCTTCCATCCATATTTTAAACGCTTTGGATGGTTATTACCACGAGCCGTCCTCTTTGGTTTGTCATGCTTTGTTTGCCTGAGTGCAACCGCAGTCCTAAAATGTAGGCTCAGAATTTTTTTTTTTTTTTTTTTTCCCCCCTCTTTATTTGTTTATTTATTTATTTTTAACGCCGCTGCGCTTTCTTAATTACCAGGCATGAATATCTTCCTTCCTGCGGTAACTGTGATTATTATGCAAATACGGTGGGCGCATTGCGAGGGGAAAAATTTTCGGGATTATCTGCGAACCCACAAAGGTGCCTCTATCCACGTCCCCCTTGATGCAGACCCAGGACTCCGGGGTCTCTCCTGTTTGGTGGAGCAGAGGGAGACGCAGCATGTGGGGATCTGGCACAGTTTGAAGTAAGAAGCCCATCTGTCGGAGCGCTGTGGATACTGTGCCAGCTGATGGAAAGGCGGGAGGGTGTCACCCGAACACCAAGAGCTGTAACTAACCAAACACACGGAAACAATCGCACGCTCCGCTTTACGCCGTAGGGGGGCAAACATTTAATCAAAGAAAATTAGATTGCACGTCTTTGCTGGTGCACGTGGGCCCTATGATTCGGTAATAAGATCGCAATCGTACCGCATGACACTTTGCACCGTGTCAGAAGGGAGGATATCGTGTGACGCGACACCACGTCATGTGATGTTACGGTACTGCAACTGTACTATATTTATTTGCTGTCGTTACAGCACGATGTCTTTTTTTATGTCAGGAAGAAGAAAAATAATCACTGACTGTCATGACCCAAAAGTTAGATCACTCTGAGGTGGTGAGGCGTTTTAGGGGCTTTATTTACGAGGACACGAATGGGTCCATTCTGGAAGTTCTCGGGAACTTGTGTGGAAGGCGGCGAGACGTAGATTGGTGAACATGAGGATGAGCAACTTGCAAAGACGGGAGAAATGTAGAACTCTGGAACGAGGAACATTGTGAGGAAAGGTGAGTCGTAGAACTTGGGAACGAGGGACTTTTGAGGAAAGGGCAAGATGTAGAGCTCTGGAACAAGGGACTTGCTAGGAAAGGGCAAGATGTAGAACTCTGGAATGAGGGAACTTGCAAGGAAAGGGCAAGATGTAGAATTGTGGAACGAGGGAACTTGCAAGGAAAGGGCAAGATGTAGAACTCTGGAACAAGGGACTTGCTAGGAAAGGGCAAGATGTAGAGCTCTGGAACAAGGGAACTTTCAAGGAAAGGGCAAGATGTAGAACTCTGAAATGAGGGAACTTTCAAGGAAAGTGCAAGATGTAGAGCTCTGGAACGAGGGAACTTACAAGGAAGGGCAAGATGTAGAGCTCTGGAACGAGGGAACTTACAAGGAAGGGCAAGATGTAGAGCTCTGGAACGAGGGAACTTACAAGGAAGGGCAAGATGTAGAGCTCTGGAACGAGGGAACTTACAAGGAAGAGCAAGATGTAGAGCTCTGGAACGAGGGAACTTACAAGGAAGGGCAAGATGTAGAGCTCTGGAACGAGGGAACTTGCAAGGAAGGGAAAGATGTAGAACTCTTGAACAAGCAAACTTGCAAGGAGGGGAAAGACATAAAATTCTGGAACGAGGGATCTTGCAAGGAAGGGCAACATGAGAGCTCTGGAACGAGAGACTTCCGTGGAAAGGGCGAGTAGTAGACCAACAATCTGGCACTAAAGGGCTGGTAGCAGGTTCCTCTTAACCTCATCCTGACAAGGCCTTGTGATCCAGCAGTGCACAGCACACTAGCTGGAGTCCACCTGCCTGCAAGGCTGCTGCTTTGACAAGAGCCTCTGGTGGAGAACGGCAAAGACCGTTAACCCTGGATCCCAACACTGACACCTTTTTGCATGCAGTTGCCATCTCTTGGGCTTTTTAATGCTTCCGAGGTACCAGGTTGTGTGGGTAGGAGTACCAGACAACCAACAGATCCTCCCCCAACTTCCGCATATTCCGCGTGCCGAGGTCGTGTCGGCTCTCCACGGCAAGCACCGCTCCTCCTCACATCTGGTCACCAAGGGTGCTCATTCAACTACCCGACACACGAAAACAAGCTGGATTTTAATTTGAAAAACACGTGTCAAAATGAAAAAAAAAAGGGTCGAGAGGCCTTTTAAGAGGCAGGTATCGGTGATGCAGATACCTGCACTCTGACGTATGCCACGTACCGGCACTGTCTACCTTCGGAGTTGGCGTAGTTGTTCGGAAGTGACACCAAAGAAGAAGATTTCGTTGGATTTAGTGATTAAGAGTGACACCGATTGTTTGCTTGTAGCATGTGCTTTTTGCTATAGTTATTTGAGTGACTCTTACCGTAATATGTTACGTTAGCATAGCTTACCAGGCACGCTCTCAGTTTGTTGTTTATGCGTCATATAGGCTATACGAGTCTATACCTATTCAGCCGGTTGTTTTCTATTCTATTTTTATTTTAACCCTCTCAGGCTCAAATTAAGTTGTAGTTGCAGGAAAAATCTGATATTTGGCTGTCGCAAATCTCCAACATCTGCCTGGAGAAGGTTAAAATGCCTTTCAAGGTGAAATGTCTATTCTTGATGTTGGATTTTTATCAAATAAATTTCCCCATAAAATACGACTTATACCCCAGTGCGACTTATATATTATTTTTTTCGTTGTTTATTATGCATTCTTGGCTGGTGAGACTTCTAATCCGGAGCGACGTAAAATCCGAAAAATACGGTAAACAAAAGCTGAAGTTTGGAGGGAAGTTTGGAAGATCTTAATCCTCGTGTACGAGAGGATTTATCGCTGTTAATTGTTGTTTGTCAAGGAAAAGAAAGAATCACCCGATCACCCCGCCGTCGTGTTTGCCGTCTCCGAAATTTCACAGCGATTCAAATAGCTTTTGGACACGTCGAGCCGACACGAGCGCTCCGAATTGAGCGACGGCAACGGCTGCGATTGTACGGAGCTCGGCGAAGGAGCGTAAACATCTGCAAAAAAAAAAACAAAAAAAAGACCCGGCAACGAGCATCGCTGTCAGCCCCGCGGCGGGTTGCCCGATGATCATGCAGAGATTCTGCGCCGGTCGGTTCGATACGTGTCTGTTAACCACAAAGGGCTCCAATTTCAGCCCCAACGCGAGTTCCCAAAAATGCACAACACAAGAGTCATTTGTGAGATTCCACCTCAAACAGTGTCAGCTTCCAACCCGCGCCCTGTCACAGAAATAGCAAAGCCAGAGTGCGGTTAATGTGCAAGTGAACCCAAACCTTTTGTGTCTCCGAACCGGTCGGCGATGGCAGTCGGGGAGCCGAAAAAAAAACATGACATTCTTATATCATACGATATAGATACGATATGCCCTTTAAAATGTATTTATATTTTTCAAGTTAAACAACGATGCAGCCGGTCAAGTGTTTTTATCCCAGCGGATTTGTTTTGTGATGACATGATGTCGGTATGTTGGGCGCCGTAAGCGACATAAACTGGATAAAAGGTGCAGAATAGGACCGTTTGCACAAGCAGGAGTTGGAGAGCCATGACATTTAATTCTTTCTATATGTTTTTCATTCATTCATTCATTTTCCGTATTGCTTATCATGTAATCAAGAGGGCGCCTGAGCTCATCCCTGCTGTCATTGGGCGGTGTCACAGAGCCACATAAAGAGATATACATAAAATAATGAATGTGGAAAATAAGTAAACTCAAAAATATATACCTTTTAAATAGTTAATCTGAGTTGATTAATTAATCTGAATTAATTAACCGCCTAAATATGTACGAATATACAATAGAGTAAATAAATAGAATTAGTAAATGAATTAAAGCACCAATAAATAACAAAATAATAAAAAAAAGATAAATGAATGAATGCCCAAATAAATGATGAACTAAATGAATAGAGTAAAAAAAAAAATGAATGAATGCCGCCGAAAAGAAAAAAAAAAAAAAACAATAGAGATGAAGACACATGAAAATGAAAAAATTAAATCCAGGAAATTAAGTTGAAGTTGTATTTTCCCCCCTGACCCGCTGGTCATCCAACTATTCACCCTCTCATTCATAAATCACACAAAATTCTGTTAAATTCTGTTAAATAATCCTGAGATAAACGACGAAACACTGTCGATACGGCATTCTCTAGATGCACTTCTCACGGCCTGGTATTATCACCGTTATTATTCAAGCAGGTTCATCTGGGATTTTATTTGATGTTCATTGTTAATAGGTGGGACTTTGAAAGGAGGGAGTTTCTAAAGTTTAGCAAGATTCGAATTATGCTTTAAATTTTTTTATGATTCACCGGACACACGTCTTTCCGGGGGTAAAAGGAGACGGTACTTTCAACCCAAATCGGCTAAAATATTTCGCAGCTCAGGTGTGTCTGAATCAGAGAAGAGTCAGGAACGTTAGATTGAAAACTGCAGTTTTTTTTTTTTGTTTTTTTTTTTGTTTTTTTTTAATCCTGCGTGTTGCATTCAGGGGCGGTTAAAAAAAAAAAAATAAATAAATTGTAAAATTCCAATTCGTATTTTCACAGGTCCTCCTGAATGGAGAGCCTTCACGGACACCGCTGACCGAAAGGCGAGAGGCGGACGGAGACGGCGCGGCCTAACACGCACGTATGCGCGTGCACGTGAGCGAGTGAATGGGTGAGTAAGCTCCTGGGCTGTATTGATATTTTGGAACGTGATTGACAGGGGAGAAGTCTATTAGGTGAGATTGTTAACAGAGTGGAGCCTGTTATCTGCTCCAGGCAGCCGTGAAAGGGGACGGCTGATTCACGGGGAAGCTATTGAGAATTTAAAAGGTATTGTATGACTGATTTGGGCTCTGGGCCCGCGTCACATCGAGCCGCCGTACCGGGCCGGCTCTCAAATCCACGCTGATCAATGCGCCTTCACAATTTCCCTTCCCCTCGCTTCGTCGTTTCCTCCGTCGCTCTTTTTCCGAAAACGCGTTCCTCTCTTCTCGCGTTTCTCCAACCATTTTAAGCCTCCCTTTGTTTTCACTTTGCAAACACACACACACACACACACACACACGCCGCCGTCTGTGACACAAATTGTCTTCTTCTATGTTTCGCTTTTTTTTTTTTCATTACACCAGAAACTTTGCTTCCACTAAACACAACTTAATCCTCATAATTAAGCGGAGAAAAACTAATCAGGCTCTCCTTTTTGCACGGGCGAGGCCAAAAGCAAATGAAGTTAGCTGATTTGCTTACACTTTACTTCCCATCCCCGTTTTTAGCGGCATGAATATTTTACACCCCTTCTATAGCATTAGTTTACCCGCCGTCTTCATCCCGTGGATTTCTTTGAGTACCAAAAAACCCGGAGTAAGAACTATTCTCATTGGCTGAGAGGATGAGAGCTTTGACTTGAGGGGCTGCAAACTCTTAGTAGAAATGTGAACATAACAGACAAGAATCGCGTGTGTGTGTGTGTGTGTGTGTGTGTGTTTGTGTGTGTGTGCTGCTCTATATGAGTGCATGAGTGCACACTGAACTTTCTCTGACCTTGGTTTTGATTCACCAAACATCGCCACGGGCATGCAAAGAATTCGTACGCCCGTGTCTGTGTGTGTAAAAACGCTTGTGTGAACGCCGGCGTGGCGGTGTGCAAGGTTATCCATTGGCTAAAGCAAATAAAATGTGACACCCGGCGCCGTGGCAGCTCGACACACACACACATACACACACATACACACAGCGCGGCGACGGACACACACGTCACGGCGCGCTTGCACCTGTAACAAACTCTCCAGCGTGCGAAACCTGCTACGCGGAGCTCGAAATCTCGAAAGGGAGCTGCTCCGTCGTGGACGGCGTCTCGTGGAAAATGCAGAATCTTTTGCGAAAAATCCAATTTCAGACATGATGATTTCTTATAAAAAGAAAAAGCGCTCACGTAGATTTTTATTTTGTTCGGATCCAACGACAAAACTCATGAGCCAGTCGGAAACGCCCGCAGAAGAACTACACGGATCCAAAAGAGCCGGCAGAGTAAAGACAAGAGGGCAGTCGGCGAAGGCCTGCAGCTAGTAATTTATTAAACAGCGTCTGCTATCTCTCTCCCTCCCCTTTGAATTTCCACCTCATTTCGTTCCCCGCCGTACCTTCTGCTGCCTTTGTCTCCGCAAATAAAAATGACATATTAATCCCGTAATCTGCTTGAGCGATATATTTTGTGTTTACCGCGTCCGCTTCGGCCCCGGGAGGCTCATCTACGCTCGCGTTTCGCGTGAACGTTCGTTTCAAGCGTCGGCAAACTCACCGCCCGCGTTCTTTCCGCACGTTACGCTTCCCGTGGCTGTTACGTATCTCGCCCACCAGGGGGCGGTGCGGAGTTCACCTCCGAGTTCCGAAAGGAAGACGGCTTCGTTAAATAAATGACGGCATGTCGATGGGGAATATTTCCCCCCCGTTATGCCGACACCGTCTTCTTCTTCTTCTTCTTGTTTGTTTCGTGAGCGCGCTGCGCAACACCGGCCTCCCAGTGGCTTCTCGAGGTGGGTTTGGCTCCAAGATACAGAATTTTCGCAAGGAAATAAATGCAGATGACGGAGAGAAGACTCTTCATGAGACCGAAGTCGCCGAAATTACCGGGTTCAAAGGTCAAAGCTTAGTGAACAGGAGCTTTTGTAATTTTCTGCGTTTTTGCTGGGCGGACCGAGTTCTAACCTGCCGAGAGCAGTTATACGTCGCAGCAGCTCGTCCCGAACCCCAGCACAAATGAACAGATGAATTAACACAAATTAATAAGGGTATAAATAAATATATAAATGAATGTATAAATAAATTAATGAAAAAATAAATAAATACAAAAAGAAACTAAATAGATAACTTAATACATAAATAAATGAATACAACAAAACTGAATACATAAATAAATAAATACAGAAAATGATTAAATAAATACACGAGTACATGCACAGATGACTAGTAAATAAATAAATGCTGAATTTAAAAAAACACTGCAAATAAATACAGATTCAAAATAAATATTGCATATATATACACAAATAAATACATACAAGAAAATGTGCATAAACAAATAAATACAGAAAATTAATGAATAAAAAAAATAATACATGAGTAGAGTATAGGCAAATAGATAATAAATAAATAGATACGGAATATAAATGCATACTACAAATAAATAGACAAATAAATAAATAATTGAATCCGTTCTCTAAATAGATACATAAGTAAATACATGAATAAGTAAATACATGCACAAATTCAAAATAAGAACACATAAACAAACAAATGAAGCCCCCAAAATTTGTTTAAATTTTTTTTTCTTATGAACCGCTGGTGACCCCGAGTCCTTGGGTTTTCAAAAAAAAAATGAAACAACGGTGTATTTGAATTGTCAGACTGTTTTTTTTTTTGTTTTTTGCAGAGAGTGGACTCTGTCGACTCCTCGAATTATGTTCTCATGATGCACCCGGTGATTACGATAATGACGGATGATGGCGACGATCCGCAGTGATGCGGGAGAAAGAGAGAGTCCGGCTGCTCATCAGCCACAGTTGTTCTGTTGGGGTGCATTGTGTGTGTGTGTGTGTGTGTGTGTGTGTGTGTGTGTGTGTGTGTGTGCACTCAGAGCTTTAACAAGATTCAATGATTCATATTGGATTAAGATTATTAGACAAGTTTGTTTGATAAGGGGGTAAAAATTGGTTGAAATATGAGACTTGCTGCTTTGTTAATCACCAAATATTCATAATGTAAATTATGATAAATTGGCAAAAAAAACGGTATGGATGTGATTTTGAAGCGCGTCAGTTCGATCCTCAAGGTAGAATAGCTGGAGATTAAAAAATTGGAAAAAAAGACGACTTTGGACAGAATTTTGTGTCCTTCTGCAAGCAAAATTCCGTATTAAAATAAAAAATTTCTGTGATGATTCAGCAGCTGTGTCACACACTCCGCCACGATTGCACCGCAGAAATCACGGCATGAACACATCTACAATACCGCGCCTGCAAACTTAATGGTTTTTCTCCATTTGTTTGGTGTTTCATTCAGAAGTGCCCGTTTGAGCCACAGGGCTGATCTGTCAGTGAGCACTAAAAAAAACGTTGACCAATTGTCCTTTTACTGGGCTGGATTTCTCTTCCTGTCTACTCGCTTTAAGAGCAGCCTGACGACCGCGATAGCCCAAAAACTTCAAGTACTATCCCCTGCTACCTTCAGGGCCTGTGGCGGAAAAAGGGCTGAAAAACAGTTAGTAGATTTACCGATAGGTAATTTAGTTAACCGAGAAGTAAACGGGGCAAAAGCCTGCTATTAAAACTACAAAAATGGATAGACGAGCACTTACGAAACACAAACGAGGGGCTGAATAAGATGTTGGGGTTAAAAAAAGGCAGATTTCAGGGCAGGTGCAGAGAAAGTAGCGGGAAACAAGGTAGGAATGCAGGAATGTGACGTTTTGAACTTGTCACGCTCTTATTTATCCTTGTTGGTCTCAACCCCTCACCCCATTCACATCCTGCTTACTTTTGTTTATCTATTTTATTTTTGTGATTGCTATTGCCACTCTGTTTATGTTGTCATTTAGTTCTGTTTGTCTATTTTCACCCTTACTGCCTTTTTTTCCCCCACATTCTCTTGTCCATTCTTATCCTTGTTATTGTTGTTCAATCTACTGTTTATTCATTTTTGTCTGTCTTAAGCTATCTTCTTATTGTCTCTCTTTATCTTCATATTTATCTTAATATTAATATTATCTATTAAATTTGATATTCATATTTGTTGACACTATGACTGTTTTAGAATTTCAAGAATAATTCAATGAATGGATTTATCTTATCTTATCTTATCTTATCTTATCTTATCTTATCTTATCTTATCTTATCTCTTCTTTTCTTGTCATTTCCTATCTTTTCTTATCATTTCTTATCTTATCTTTTCTTATCTTATCTTATCTTATCTTATCTTATCTTATCTTATCTTATCCTATCTTATCTTATCTTATCTTATCTTATCTTATCTTTCCTTATTATTTCTTATTTTATATTATCTTATCTTATATTATCTTATCTTTTCTTTTTCATTTCTCATCATTTCTTATATTTTCTTGTAATTTCTTATCTTTTCTTATCTTTTTTCTTATCTTATCTTTTCTTATCTTTTTTTCTTATCTTATATTTTCTTATCTTATCTTTTATTTTATTTTCTTGTCATATCTTATCTTATCTTATCTTATCTTATCTTATCTTTTCTTATCTTATCTTATCTTATCTTTTTTCTTTTCTTTTCTTTTCTTTTTCTTTCTTATCTTATCTTTTGCTTTGCGTTGCTTTGCTTTTCTTTTCTTTTCTTTTCTTTTCTTTTCTTTTCTTTTCTTTTCTTTTCTTTTCTTATTGTAACTTCATGTTGTTTATCACAAAACTTTTTCACACCTTTAGCCGCCTCAATCCGACCTGGTGTCTGGGCTGCAGCAGAACTGACTGCAGCATCCAGCGAGTCCCTCCGTCCAGCCATTCATTTATTTATTTTCTATAGCGCAGCGAGCGGTGTTGCGCAGTATGTTGGAGCACGGGGGTCGGCAACCTTTACCACTCAAAGAGCCGTTTTGACTTGTTTCTAAAGAAAACACCGGGAGCTGCACAACCCTTTTGGAATTTAAAATGAATAAACACGGCATATAACATTTTTTTTTTCCCCTTTATGCTTTGTATAAACAAAATGTGTTGCATTTTTTAAACAGTTAAAAAAACATACATTTCAGCATGCAACAAAACATTTTGAACTCTGAAAAAAAAATACATTGGGTTGAATGTTACTTTTAATCGAAATACTCAATGTCTGAATCATTCTTTTATTTATAAAAACACAAGCTGCACTTAAAATAAAAAATGTCATCCTTTTACTGGCATGTGCAGAAAGAGCGTCAAAAATCTTTCAACACGTTTTTACATGATCTTCACATTTAAACTTACATCTTAAAAAATAATGAACTAAAACAGAATACATTTTAAATAAATAGTCATTAATTATTTTCAAAAGCCCAGACATGGCACGGTATGACCTGGAGACGTCTGTGCGTCCAATGCATTCATTGGACGCACAGACCGCCGCCGCCTACTGCGCTCTAACTCTTTTGTCGGAAAAAAAACAGAACTCAGGATTTGGAAGTGAGCTCTAAACTCCGCTTTGCCCTGTAGTGGATTCTTGTCGAAATGTTCTTGTTTTGGTAACTGGACTTGAATTTCTTCACTTGAAGAAGTTTCAGCCCTCATATGAGATGCGTCTTCAGTTCCAATGACCTGTGGGGAGTTTCTGAATATGGTGGCTTGTTGTGTAAATGGGGGGTTGGTCTGCAGAAGCTAGTTGGAAGGGGGTTGTTATGCTAATGTGCTAAAGTGAGGTTTGTTGGAACAAAAGAGCAATTTAGTGGGACTACCTGGATGGGAAGATTTCTCTGGAGGTTCTCAGACATCCAGGTCATGGTGAATTCTTGCCGAAACCTGTTGGAACCGAGGCTCATGTGGACGTTACGGGGGGCTGCTTCTGGTGTTGGGTCTTTCCTGGTTGTTTGGAGGGTGCAGAAGGTCCTAGACCGTGTGTGCAAATCCATCTTGTTATTGATCCCGGTACTGTGTTGTACATTTGTGAAAGGTTGGTTTCCCAGGTTTTACTCCTTTGTTCAGCTTTACTTTCTCACATTTCAATCCAAGAAATCCCTCTAAATTGTTCTTTTGTTCCGACGAACGACACACACATTAGCATAGCAACTCCCTTTACACTTAGTTTCTGCAGATCAAATCTTCCACTTCCACAACAAGCCACCATAACCAAGCACCGCTCAAACCCTGGCAGTTGTATTCGGTTAAGGGTTGAAACGTCTTCAACTGAAGAAATTCAAGTCCAGTTACGACGACAAGAAGCTTTCGACAAGAATTCACCATGACCTGGATAACTGAGAACCTCCACAGACGTGTCCCTGCTTACATATATAACATGAGCATAAATGAGCTTTTAAACCCACAAGGGCTCATCAGATGCTTCCTCCTTTCCCTGGGCATGTTCTTACCTCCATCATGAGTTGTGTCATCCTTCTAGAGGGCTTCTTCTCCAGGCCAACTGACTCACAGCGCTTCTCTAAACCCAGCCTCGAAATTAGTCATTTTTTTTTCCTTAACTTTGTGGGATTATTTGTTGAATCCTTCACCTTTCTGAGTGCTTTTTGGGCACTTCAGAAAGAACATTAGTAACAAAAAAAATATCTCCATTGAGATTTTAAACAAATGGTCAGTTTTTACAAAGAGGAACATTGGCCATGACATGCAATTAATTCAGGGTGAAAATCAGTTCAATGTCATTTCCTTGTTTGTCGTTCTTTTTATACTGGCTGCGAAATGGGTAGCCATTTTTTTTTTTTTTTGTCCATGATGGCAAGTCCATCTCTAGTGTGCCGTGATTGGCTGGAAGGCAAAGACAAGCTGCTGCGCTGTGAGCGACACGCAGTGAGGAGGTTGTGATAAGATGATCACATTTAAGGAATCAACAGTCTCTATCTAACACACACACACACACACACACACACACACACACACACACGACACTGTGTGACTGGCCAACCAATTGCTGCACAGTAGGGAATAATGTACTTGCACAAACCGTTCGCAGAAAAACAAACAAAAAAAAAAAAGCACGGTGGCCAGGGTTCATGCAGTGTCTGAAATACAAACTGTACCGACGGAGGAGTTTGCAGATGTCATTTGGAAGGGCTATGACGGCCGTTTGAAAGATTAATAAAGAAATACGTCCAGAATTCAGTGTTATTAAACCTCCGGATGCGTGTTTCAATCTGTTTTTCCTGTGTTGACCAGGTGTCTCACAGACTTTGATTGGCTGCCACGATAATGAATTCTGCCTCGCCGTATCCCTGTTGTGAACTATAGCTGTGACAGTTGCTAGGTGACAGGCCATTCCGAACCGTCTCATTTCATCAGCGCTGGGTTGTGGACTTAGTGGTCAGCGAGGCTGAGTCCTGCTCTGGAGTTGCAGACTGTAACCCTGGGATGATGAAGCTCTTTAATCGAGGCGCAGGTACTGTGCAGGAGGAAAGTTAACCGCTGCGATTCGACATGTTTTAACCGCAGCCGAAGTCGTTTCGGCAAATGCAGTTTTCACAAGACTAAACAGAAACTGTGTTTTTGTTTGTCCGTTCACGCGGCCCTCACAGCCGTCCAGGGTGAACATCACTGACAGCAGCGAGAGAAATCACTTCATTGAAATACAACACCGTTTTAAAGAGACACATATTCTACATACACATATATTTATTCATTCATCGTTTTTATTCAGTTATTCATATTTTTTTCTTGAAGTAGCATTCTAGTTGATTCAAATTACTATTTATATGAATGAATGTGTGTGTGTGTGTGTGTGTGTGTGTGTGTGTGTGTGTGTGCATGTATAAATAGAAAAAAGAGTCTTATTTTTTTATTTTAGATCAATATATAGATAGAATAGATACATACGTACAGACATAAATATATACGTACATACATAGTTACATTTTATATATACATACATACATAGACACATGCAACCATAGATACAAAGATACATACATACATGCATACCTGCATAGACACTAACAAACATACACACAGTCATGACTATACTGTACATAAATGCATACAAAATACATTCATACATACATTGACACATACACAGACACATAGTAACATACATAAATACATATATAGATATATACATACATACATGCATACATATATTGACACATACATACATACATACATACAGTAGGAGCATGGCGCAGGAGATAGAGCAATTGTATGACTTTCCCCACTGGGATTGACAAAGCAGAAATTGTTAATTGAATTATTCTTAAGTTATTTGTATTATTAAACATTCAAAAATACATAGGTACATCTATACATACCTACATACATACAATCATAAAGAGACACATACATTCATGCATGCATACAAATATACATACATGCATAGACACAGACAAACATAGATACATAGATACATACATGCGTAGATACATATATACGTTAATACATATGTCCATAAATTCAGACCTACAAAAAATATACACATACATACATACACACAAAAACATATATTCATACATACATACATACACATACATCTACATATACATACACATAGATACTAGTATACATACACATACATACATTCAGGCATATATACATAATCATATACATACACATATATAAATATATACATACATAAAAAATCTACATGCATACATACATACTGTACATGCATACATTCATTCACATATGTACATACATACACATATATATGTACATATCTACATACATACATATATACATGCATACATATATAAGCATACATACACACATACATACATGCAATTATATACATATATACACCCACACATACACAATCACACATATATACAAACATAAATACATGCATACATACATACACATAAATACATATACCCACGCATATAAATTTGTACATACATACACATACATGCATACATTCATGAGATGAGATGAGATGAGATGAGAACAACTTTATTTATCCCGAGGGAAATTTTTGTACCAGAGTTTCAAGTAAAAACATAACAGTAATAGATAATAGTAGAAAGGAGGAAGAATAAGAAATACAATGAAATATAATGAAATATAAATTGTCTTAACTGATAACTGTAATAATAACTGTAACTACAAAGATTTGATTTGATTTGAAGATTCCCTGCGGCTGAGGGAAGAAGAATTAAAAAGTCTGATAGCCTCAGGTAGGAAAGACAAATACATATACATTCACACATGTACACGTACATATATATATGTATATATATATATATATATATATATATATATATATATATATATATATATATATATATACAACAATCAATATATACATACATACTTACATACACAGGTATATATACAGGCATTTATTAATACATACAGACACATACATATAAATATATTCTTACATACAAACGTATACATACATACACATGAATACATACATTATACACATATATTCATGCATGTATACATACAAACACACATATATAACACACATGAATACACATACATAACCACATACTTACACACATACATACATACATACATACATACATGTATACATGCATACATACATCAACACATACTTACATACATACAGACATATATACATACACACAGAGAGACATATATACATATCCTTACATAAATATGTATGGAACTTACACACATCCACATATACATGCATAAAGACACATACATATAAACATACTTACATACATACACACACATACATACACATATACACATACAAAAACATATATATTAATACAGATATCCATATATACATAAATTCATACACACATACATACATACATATATCCAAACTTTCATACATTCACATATACATACTTACATAGATACTAACACACAAATACATACATACAAACATGGAAATTGCAATAATACATACAATTGTATATTTTTTGATAAATGTATGTATGTATGTACATAAACATATATATATATATATATATATATATATATATATATATATATACACATAAACAGACATGCATACATACATACATACATACGTACATACATACATACATACATACATACATACATACATACATACATACATACATACATGCATACATACATACATACATACATGAACAAATACATACATACATGTATAGACCTCCTGTCTGGCAGCTCCAATTCCGGCATCCGTCTACCAATATATTCTCTATCCCTCCTTTGTGCATGACCGAACCATCTCAGGCTGGCTTCTCTGACCTTCTCTCCTAAACATCTAACATGTGCTGTTCCTCTGATTCGTGACCCTATCCATCCAGGTCACTCCCAAAGAGAACTTCAACATCTTCATCTCTGCATCTTCTAGCTCTGCCTGCTCTATTTTGTCATTGTAACAGTTTCTAGGCCATACAGCATCGTGGTCTCACCACTGTCTTGTCCACCTTTCCTTTCACATATTCTGTCTTGCTGCAACTAACTTTTCCTCCGACCATTACTATGGCTTTTAAGTTTGCGCATTTTTGTTTGAAATTCCTCTGACAATATATGTTTGAAACAAAACTGTCAGGGTTTGGGTACATTTGTATAAAAAATATTGTGGCTGAGAGGGTGTCACATATAAAAGAGGACAGAGACTTTGGTTATGGAATTTGGATTAAGGACTTGTTATAAACACTCTAAAAAGTTATATGTGATAAGTGTTAACCAGTTCTATCTTCATTATTTGTTAGTGTTCAAAATATATGCTGACTGAGGAGAACACTTGCCTCGTCAATATTGATGGGCTCAATACAATATCTTACACATTTTCTGGTAACTTTTGAATCAATTATTATCAAATTATTGTTATTAAACACACAAACATTTGTCCAATTCGACACAGGAAATGACGTAAATCCCTGTTTGCACTTTCCTCCGAGGTTACAAATGAGGGGGCGTGGCCAACGGGCGGACCGGAAGTGGAAGCGAGCTAGCTGTGGCAGCAACATCAGCCGCAGAGTGGGACGCCGACTACGGGAGACAAACAAATTTCATCGTTTCTCTTGATTAAATTGAAACAGATCGATGGTCCACAAACCAAATTACCCAAGGAGAGGTAGCGAAATTTGTAACCGTAATTTCATTTCATTCACAGGTGAGACGTCGGCGGGCTGCAGGTAAGAAGCTAGTAGCATTAGCATCGGGCTCCAGCTTCTCTGCCATCTCTGGTCAGTTCAGGACAGACATGCTGTTCAATTCTGTGTGTTTGATTACAATTACATGTAAATGCTGGAATTGCTGAGGTTATGTTGTGCAGCAGTCTGTAGCCAAAACCTTGCTGAAGCACTTGCATGTTCGTCAGCATTTTGTAGATCTGTAGACTGAGAGCAGAGACAGCGATTGTGAATAATAGTATGGATTCATGCCTTGAAAGAGTACTACAGATGCAGTAATTGCATTGAGAATGCTAATAGAGAAGTATAGAGAAGGCCAGAGGGAGCTGCATTGTGTTTTTGTTGACCCAGAACAAGTATATGACAGGGTGCCAAGAGAGATGAGATGAGAACAACTTTATTTAAGGAAATTGTTGTGCCAGAGGAGCTCTGGTATTGTATGAGGAAGTCTGGAGTGGCAGAGAAGTATGTTAAACTGGTGCAGGACATGTATGCTAGCTGTTCGACAGTGGTATGGTTTGCTGTAGGAGAAGTTCAAGGTGGAGGTGGGACTCCATCAGGGATCAGCTCTGAGCCCCTTCTTGTTCGCAATGGTGATGGACAGGCTGAGAGATGAGGTTAGACAGGAATCTCCATGGACCATGATGGTTGCAGATGACATTGTGATTTGTAGTGAGAGCAGAAAACAGGTAGAGGGAAATCTAGAGAGGTGGAGGTATGCTCTGGAAAGGAGAGTGAGAAAAAGAGGAGAAGAGACGGGTCCAAGCAGCATGGAAGGGGTTGAGAAAAGTGTTAGGGGTACTATGTGATAGAAGACTATTGGTCAGAATAAAAGGAAAGGTGTACAAGACAGTGGGGAGACTAGCGATGATGAATGGCCTAGAAACTGTTACAATGATGAAAATAAAGGTGACAGAACTGGAAGTTGCAGAGATGAAGATGCTGAGGTTCTCTTTGGGAGTGACCAGGATGGATAGGTTCAGGAATGAGTCTATCAGAGGAACAGCACATGTTAGATGTTTTGGAGAGATAGTCAGAGAAGCCAGACTGAGATGGTTCGGTCATGTCCAAAGGACGGATAGAGAATATATCGGTAGACAGATGCTGGAATTGGAGCTGCCGGGCAAGAGGTCTCAGGGAAGACCAAAGAGAAGATTAGGGACGTAGAGAGAGACGATATGAGTGTAGCTGGTGTTAGAGAGGAGGATATAGAGAATAGGGTTAGATGGAGAAAGTTGATTCGCTGTGGCGACCCCTGAAGGGAAAAGCCGAAAGAAGAAGAAGAAGACAATGTGATCTGTAGTGGGTTAGCTGCTAAAAAACAGAATACATGTGCATGAATGACTGGGACTCTAGAGGATTGGTGAGGCTACAGGATGTAGAGATTGAGAAGGTGGAGGATTTTAAGTACTTGGCTCAACAGGCCAGAGCAATAGAGTGTGTAGAAGACTAAGGAGGATACTAATGGATGGATTGAACGAGGATATGATGTTAGTTGGTATGAGAAAAAGGAAGAGGGGAAGAGATGGATGTAGATGGTTTTCTGAAGGGAGACGAAAAGAGAGTTCCCAGAGTTTTAAATGGTAAAGTAACAAACTACCCAGCGCTTAGCACTCAATCCGGTTAAATCATTCTTTCTCGTCAATCAGACCTTTAAAACAGATAATTCATCTAAATCTTGCAGTGAATATATGGTTATACCATTACATAACAGTCATTTCGCAGACGTTTTTATCCAAAGCAACTTACAAAAATTGCAATTCATTAACCAAAGATACAAAGTTCCGGTAGTCATTATTCAAAAGTCAGCACTCTACCAAATAGCCATCTCAAAACCATATACATACATATACTAATTTCTTGGTTTTTTTTTTGGGGGGGGGGGTTAAGTGTGATAAATGGGCTAGTGCTTGTTGAAGAGGTACGTTTTCAGCCCATGGCAGAAGATGGGCAGCGACCCCACTGTTCTGACCTTTTCCGGGAGTTCGTTCCACCACTGAGGAACCAAGACCTAGAAGAGCCGAGACCGGTTCGATCGGCAGCCAGGGGCTCTGAGTGATAACATCTTGACTTCATCTGGCAGCTGCTCATCTGGTTACGCTGTTTATACTTGTATATTCTGTAAAATTGTTCATATACCATCTCTATATTATCCGTAATGTAGAGTTACTGTATAAGAAATCTGTATGTTTATAGTTCCATCCGTACATTGCCATCTGTTATTATTTATTTAAACATAATCTGCACAAAACAATTATCCACCTCTATGTGCACTAGCTTTAAAAAAATGCATTAATCACAATAATTAATCTAGTGTTGTTTTTTTTTTTCCCCAGCAATATGAATGGCAAAATTGACAATGATGACATTGAGATAAGGCAAACCTGGAATTCAAAACGAAAATTATTCAGGGTAGGATTGAAAGGAAAATATGCGTTATATTTCCCGTTCAGGACATTAATTTTAAAGATAATTTCAATCGTCAAATCGGCACATGAAATGATGATTTCATTTTTTTTTGTTTGCTGAATGAGGTCTAGAAATTAGGTTGCATGGCCAACGTTAACTGTTAATGTTTTCAGAATGGCAGCCTCTGCTGTGGTGTCCAACCTCAACATTGAATAAAGTTCCTTCTTCATCATTTTGGAGCCTGTGTTATATTTTTTGATACTTAAGTGTTGATAATTTGATAATACTTAGAGTTGATAATACTCTGATAATACTCTATTGATAATTCAAATTAAAAAAGATGTTACCTTTTCTACCAGGGACACTCACGCATCAGCCCCCGCCTCCGCGGGTGGCGAGGGGTGGCCGGTGCCCATCTCTCAGCCTATAGGGCCGCCCTGTATTGCACAGGGCCATTCACACCATTCATTCCTAGGGACACTTTACAGTTGCCAATCAACTTAAATGCATGCTTTTGGCCAGTGGGAGGAAGGGAAGAACCCACGCGGAAACGGGGAGAGCATGCCAACTCCACACAGAGGACAACTACACACAGTGGTTGCTGTGGGGCTTGAACCCGAGTTGCTTTGCTGTGAGGCAACAGCTCTAACCGCTGCGCCACCGTGCCGCCCAACCATGAAGCGTGCGGATGTTATATTTGTCCTTGGACATGTAAGGGCTGCTTGTGTCAGCTTGTGTCTGTCAGATTTTTTACATCTGTTTGGTGTATGACAATTACATGCTAGAGTTTCAAAAAAACTAATGACTATGCTGCTTAAGAAATTAAGGGAACTCTTGAATAACACCATGTAACACACAAGTCAATCACACTTCTGTGAAATCACACTGGCCACTTAGAAAGCAACACTGATTCATTTTTTTAAGTGCATTACATCAAAGTTAGAACGAGGTAGAGCAATCATCTTTCAAACTGAGCATTCTTGGTCGATTCCTGGCTCCTCTGACTGTGTTGGAAGTGTTGTTGAGCAAGACACTGATCCCCCGGCACTGGGCGATGGCAGCCTAATGCTCATGGTTCATTCATGATGAGTTAATTGCATAGAATGAATTGGCCCACGGTGATTAATAAAGGATAAAGTAATATCACTTAATCAATTTCACTCACTTACATGTAAATATATGTAAACACCTACATACATATAAAAACGTGTCTATATTGAGAGAGCCTGTATATTTTGAGCGTAGAGCCGCTGCTCTTCCGCATAGAGATAAGTCAGATGAGGTGGCCCAGGCATCTGGTCAGGATGCCTTCTGGACGCCTCCCGGGGGAAGTATTCCGGGTGTCAATCTGGGAGGAGGCCACGGGGAAGACCCAAGACACACTGGAGAGACTATGTCTCCAGGCTAGCCTGGGAACACCAGGGGTTCCCCCAAGAGGATCTGGACCATGTGACAGGAGTTATAGAGGTCTGAGCCTCACTGCTGCGCCCGCAACCCGACTCCATATAAGCGGGAGAAGATGGATGACACATAGGCATACATACATGTACATATGTGAACATAAATACGCACAAACGGCCATACAAACACACATACAACCATGTATGTATATACATATATAAATAAATACATATACATAAATACACACAGACACCTACATTAAGATACAGATGTACACACATACTTACATGTCTACATACATACATTCATACATACATATGCATCTGCACATACTTGTGCAGATACATATGCATAGAAACATACATACATAGAAACACATTGACATACAAACACATATACATAAACACACATACATACATACAGAAATACAAATATCTAAACAAGCATGTTCTTACACATAGACTTAAAAAAAATAAGTATAAACATCCATACAAACATACACGCATACATGCATACATTGATAGATAAAAAAATCCATACAAATAAACAGACATACATAAAAACATAAACACATACATGTACACATGCATACATACAAACATACCTTCATATATACATACATTCATATATACATGCAAACATACATACACACATACATACATACATACATACATACATACATACATACATTGACATATACAAACTTACATAGACATGTACATAAATAGACACATAGAAATATAAATGTATACATACATACATACTACATATATACATAGACGTACAAACATGCATAGATACATAGATATGCACATATATATGCAAACATACATAAATACATACATACACACATACATACATAGAAACATAACAACATACCTACTTACATACATAGGTACATTTCTGCATACAAAGACAAATACACACATACATACATACATATATGTTCACAAACATGCAAAACAACATTACATATATACATACAAAATGCATACATGGATACATACATACACACACAAACATACATACATATGTATATATGTACACATACATGCATACATATGAACACATACATACACACCTGCATGTGCACATACATACATGTATACGTACATATATACATACATATATAGACACATAAAAAATACCTAAATAGGTAGAAACATAAATAGATACATACATACATGTATATACTGATACATGCATACATACATACATACATACATACATACATACATACATACATATATACATACATACATGCATACATACATGAATAGGAACGTATATATTTATCTACATACATACATTCATTCATACATACATACATACATACATTCAAACATAGGCACATACAAAGATATAAACACATATAAATACAAGTATACAAAATGCGTGAATGCATATGTACATACATACTACATACATAGACACATACATAGACACATACATACATACATACATACATACATACATACATACATATATACATACATACATACATACACACACACATACATACATACATACATACATACATACATACATACATGCATACATACATGAATAGGAACGTATATATTTATCTACATACATACATTCATTCATACATACATACATACATACATACAAACATAGGCATATACAAAGATATAAACACATATAAATACAAGTATACAAAAATGCGTGAATGCATATGTACATACATACTACATACATAGACACATACATAGACACATACATACATACATACATACATACATACATATATACATACATACATACATACACACATACATACATACATACATACATACATACATACATATATACATAAAAACGTACCTACATGCATACATATCTACGTTTATAGATACATACATACATCGAATCAAAAAAGGATATATACAGATGTATATAAATACATACATATTTACATAAACATGGACATAAATACATACATGTTTACATACACATATCAATACATGCATAGGTACATACAAACATACATATATACATTCATACAAAAATGCATTTACACACAAACATGTATAGATGCATTGATATACACATATATAAAACATAGATACATACATACATGCATACATTCAAATATGGACAAATACATTCATACAGATATGGATGTATACACACATACATAAAAACATACATACATACATACATATGTGCATAAGTCCATACATACATATAACTATAAACACATAAAAGCATACCTTCATATATAAATAAGTAAATAGTTTAATACAAAGATATATACATACATATATGTTCACATACATGCAAACATGCATATATACATCCACAAAGATGCAAACATACTCTGATCTTACATACATATATATAAATTATCATAAATACATACATTTGTAAATATGTACAAATAGAAACATACATATATACACAAAACATAAGTGCATGTGCACAGACATAAGTGCGTACGTACATATATTTGTACATATGCAGACACATAAAAAGATACCTACACAAATATATATATATACATGTATGAATAAAAATATATACATACATACATATATGCATAAGCACATATATATATCTATATACATACATAGACATACAAAAATTCATTTATATATATATATATATATATATATATATATATATATATATATATATATATATATATATATATATACATAAACACATAGAAAACATCCATAAATATATATCCCTAATTACGCACTTACATACATAAATATATACATACACACACATAGACACATACAATTATACATATATACAAACGTTCATATATATTCATACATACATACACACATACATACATACATACCTTCATATATACATAGAAAATACCTGTGTGCAAATATATCTACATATATACAAACATACAATCATAAAATCACATAAACATCTGTACAGATATACAGATATACATAAATACATATATATTTACATATATACATACATAAATACATACCTGCATTATTACATGTATGCGCAATAAACATACATACACACACATACATACATACTTACAACCATACATGCATCCATACATACATACATACATGCTTACATATCAACATACATACATACATACATACATACATACATACATACATACATACATACATACAAACATACATACATAAAATCACACAAATATATATATACAGTCAGACAAAAATAAAGTTGTGGCAAACATTTTTGAGAATGACTTTCACAAAGACGGTTCCTTCAGCGATTTTAGATGTTAGATATTTTTATGGTTGTGTCATTCACAAAATTTTGGCCATGACTATACATACGTATTTATATATACATGTACATACATAGAGCGATACATAAATATATATACATACAAAGATGCATAGATGTATTCATATAAAAAGTGCATACATGCATACGAAAATACATAGACACGTAAAAACATACCATTATACACAGAAACACACACAAAGAGATACTTATATACATGTAAGAATACAAATATGCATACACACATGCATAAGCATATGCATGCGTATCTATTTATATACATACATACATATTAAACACATGTATACATACATATATACAAAAATATGTACATAAATGCAAACATATATACATGAATACATATATACATACATACATACATAAAGACGTAGAAAACATTTTATATTCATACATTGATACATAAGCATATACAAACATGCATACATATTTCTCTACATTAACACTTCCATGCATTCATATATACATACATAAATAGACCCTTACAATCATCCATATATACAAACATTCATACATGCTTATACACATATCTACATACATACATGCATGGACGTATAAATGCATACATAGACACATCCAATCATATATGCATGCATGCATACATACATACATTTATACATAAATATATACATTGACACATACATACATACATGTGTGCATCAATGCCTAAATGCATACGTACATACATACATACATACATACATACATACATACATACATTCATACATACATACATACATACATAAACGTATACATTAACAAATATATACATACATACATATATGCATATATATCTACATATATACATACATACAAACATAAAATTATATAAACATCTATACAGATATACATAAATACATAGACATTTACATATATATGTACATACATACCTCCATCAATACATGTAAGCGCAAAACCATACATACATACACACATAAAGACATACAAACAACCATTCATATATACATACATACATGCATAAAATCACACAAACATTTACACAGACATACATAAAAACAGTCATGGCCAAAAGTTTTGAGAATGACACTTTCACAAAGTTGGTTCCTTTTGTTGTTGTTTGACAGGATTCTATGGTTGTATCATTCTCAAAACTTTTACCCGTGACTGTAGATACATATTTACATATACATGTACGTACATACATTCATACATAAATATATATATATATATATATATAAAAAGATGCATAGATGCATTGATATATACATATATGAACATGTGCATACATATATATGTATATACATTAGACACGTAGACACATACCTATGTACATTCATACATGCTTACACAGATACATACATACATACATACATTCATACATGGACATATACATACATAAATACATACATACATGGAAACATTGACACATACATATATACATACATACATACATGCATATATACAAGCATCTGTACACGATTGCCTAAATGCATACTTATACACATGCGTACATACATACATAAATACATACATAAAAAAATACATGTGTACATGCATACATAAATACATGCATACATATATACATGCACACAAACATATATAAATCACAAAAACATATATACAGACATACATATATAAATATATATTTATATCAATACGTACTTACATACATATATGCATACGCAAAAACATACATATGTAAATACATACTACATGCAGATACACATACATGCATGAATACGTACATACTTTATACATACATACATACGTATAGAAATCACAAAAACATATATACAGACGTACATAAATTCACATATATATATATAAATACAAACATACATAGATACATTGATATACTTATATAAAAATGTGCATCCATATATACGTACATACATAGACACAAAAAACACACCTTCAGGCGTAGAAACATACATAAAAAGATATATACATACGTGAATGAATACACGTATACATATATACATGCATAAGCACATATATGCATACCTACATATATACTTACATATATACTTACATACTTACTGAATAAATACATACATACATACACACATACATACATTCATACATACATACATACATAGCCATACAAACATTCATGAATATACATAAATACAACCATGGATACACACATACATAAACACATAGAAAACATATCTACATTCATAGATATATGCATAAGCACAAACAAACATACGTACATATCCCTACCTAAGCACTTACATACATTCATATATACGTACTTATATAGAAACATACAAGCATACATATAAACAAACATTCATACATGCTTATACATATACATGCATACATTCATACATGGACTAATACATACATACATACATACATAAATACATATATTCATCCATGAATACATATATACATATATATATATATATATATATATATATATACACAGACATACACAATTACATACATATCTAGATATATATGCATATATATATACATATATACATAAATACATGCATTAATACATGTATATACATACATACTAGATACTTAGACACATAGGAACATACATATATACATACATTCATAAAAACATGCATAGATACATATATGTATATATATACATATAAACAATGATATATATATATATATATATATATATATATATATATATACATACATAAACACATACCCACGTACATATATACATCCGCACATACACATACACATGTTTAGATATATACATTCATACAAAGACACATACAATCATGCATATATACAAACACATACAAACATACATCCATAGGTGCATACATTCATACATGGACAAATACATACATACATACAAACATAAATATAAGCAAATATACATTATTGCATGCAGATATACGCAGATACATACATACATGCATATAAACATACACACATACATAACTATATACATGGAAGCATTCAAGCATACATACATAGGTACATGGTTAATTATTTAGGGGCATAGAAACATACATAGTCACATAGAAACATACATATATACAAACATTTACATGCAAAAATACTTATATACACATGCATACATAGATACATACATACACTGAACATATATACATACATACACACTTTCCCACATACATACATATATACACACATACAGAGTGCATGTGCACATATATATATATATATGTACATAAGTATGTACATAAATATACGTACATACACAAAGTTATAAAAACATACCTACAAAGTTATAAAAATATACCTACATATGTAGGAACATACATAGATACATACATACATACATACATACATTCTACACATATATATACATAGACACATACATACATACATACATAGACTTACAAACATTCAAAGATATATACATAAATACAAACATAGATACATACACACATTTATACCTCCATAAACACTTACACAAGCACACACACACACCCACACACATATATATACATAGACACATACAATCATAGACATATACAAATATTCATACATGCTTACACACATATATACACACATACATACATACATATGTATATACGTACACATACATGCATACATATGAACACATACATACACACCTGCATGTGCACATACATACATGTATACGTACATATATACATACATATATAGACACATAAAAAATACCTAAATAGGTAGAAACATATACATACATACATACATACATGTATATACTGATACATGCATACATACATACATACATACATACATACATATATACATACATACATGCATACATACATGAATAGGAACGTATATATTTATCTACATACATACATTCATTCATACATACATACATACATACAAACATAGGCACATACAAAGATATAAACACATATAAATACAAGTATACAAAAATGCGTGAATGCATATGTACATACATACTACATACATAGACACATACATAGACAAATACATAGACACATACATACATACATACATACATACATACATACATACATACACACATACATACATACATACATACATAAAAACGTACCTACATGCATACATATCTACGTTTATAGATACATACATACATCGAATCAAAAAAGGATATATACAGATGTACATAAATACATACATATTTACATACACATGGACATAAATACATACATGTTTACATACACATATCAATACATGCATAGGTACATACAAACATACATACATACATTCATACAAAAATGCATTTACACACAAACATGTATAGATGCATTGATATACACATATATAAAACATAGATACATACATACATGCATACATTCAAATATGGACAAATACATTCATACAGATATGGATGTATACACACATACATAAAAACATACATACATACATACATACATACATACATACAAATGTGCATAAGTCCATACATACATATAACTATAAACACATAAAAGCATACCTTCATATGTAAATAAGTAAATAGTTTAATACAAATATATATACATACATACATGTTCACATACATGCAAACATGCATATATACATCCACATAGATGCAAACATACTCTGATCTTACATACATATATATAAATTATCATAAATACATACATTTGTAAATATGTACAAATAGAAACATACATATATACACAAAACATAAGTGCATGTGCAGAGACATAAGTGCGTACGTACATATATTTGTACATATGCAGACACATAAAAAGATACCTACACAAATATATATATATACATGTATGAATAAAAATATATACATACGTACATATATGCATAAGCACATATATATATCTATATACATACATAGACATACAAAAATTCATTTATATATATATATATATATATATATATATATATAAACACATAGAAAACATCCATAAATATATATCCCTAATTACGCACTTACATACATAAATATATACATACACATACATAGACACATACAATTATACATATATACAAACGTTCATATATATTCATACATACATACACACATACATACATACATACCTTCATATATACATAGAAAATACCTGTGTGCAAATATATCTACATATATACAAACATACAATCATAAAATCACATAAACATCTGTACAGATATACAGATATACATAAATACATATATATTTACATATATACATACATAAATACATACCTGCATTATTACATGTATGCGCAATAAACATACATACACACACATACATACATACTTACAACCATACATGCATCCATACATACATACATACATGCTTACATATCAACATACATACATACATACATACATACATACAAACATACATACATAAAATCACACAAATATATATATATACAGTCAGACAAAAATACAGTTGTGGCAAACATTTTTGAGAATGACTTTCACAAAGACGGTTCCTTCAGCGATTTTAGATGTTAGATATTTTTATGGTTGTGTCATTCTCAAAATTTTGGCCATGACTATACATACGTATTTACATATACATGTACAGACATAGAGCGATACATAAATATATATACATACAAAGATGCATAGATGTATACATATAAAAAGTGCAAACATGCATACGAAAATACATAGACACGTAAAAACATACCATTATACACAGAAACATACACAAAGAGATACTTATATACATGTAAGAATACAAATATGCATACACACATGCATAAGCATATGCATGCGTATCTATTTATATACATACATACATACTAAACACATGTATACATACATATATACAACAATATGTACATAAATGCAAACATATATACATGAATACATACATACATACATACATACATAAAGACGTAGAAAACATTTTATATTCATACATTGATACATAAGCATATACAAACATGCATACATATTTCTCTACATTAGTACTTCCATGCATTCATATATACATACATAAATAGACCCTTACAATCATCCATATATACAAACATTCATACATGCTTATACACATATCTACATACATACATGCATGGACGTATAAATGCATACATAGACACATCCAATCATATATGCATGCATGCATACATACATACATTTATACATAAATATATACATTGACACATACATACATACATGTGTGCATCAATGCCTAAATGCATACGTACATACATACATACATACATACATACATACATACATTCATACATTCATACATACATACATTCATACATACATACATACATACATACATAAATGTATACATTAACAAATACATACATACATACATATATGCATATATATCTACATATATACATACATACAAACATAAAATTATATAAACATCTATACAGATATACATAAATACATAGACATTTACATATATATGTACATACATACCTCCATCAATACATGTAAGCGCAAAACCATACATACATACACACATACAGACATACAAACAACCATTCATATATACATACATACATGCATAAAATCACACAAACATTTACACAGACATACATAAAAACAGTCATGGCCAAAAGTTTTGAGAATGACACTTTCACAAAGTTTGTTCCTTTTGTTGTTGTTTGACAGAATTCTATGGTTGTATCATTCTCAAAACTTTTACCCGTGACTGTAGATACATATTTACATATACATGTACGTACATACATTCATAAATAAATATATATATATATATATACAAAGATGCATAGATGCATTGATATATACATATATGAAAATGTGCATACATATATATGTATATACATTAGACACGTAGACACATACCTATGTACATTCATACATGCTTACACAGATACATACATACATACATACATTCATACATGGACATATACATACATAAATACATACATACATGGAAACATTGACACATACATATATACATACATACATACATGCATATATACAAGCATCTGTACACGATTGCCTAAATGCATACTTATACACATGCGTACATACATACATAAATACATACATAAAAAAATACATGTGTACATGCATACATAAATACATGCATACATATATACATGCACACAAACATATATAAATCACAAAAACATATATACAGACATACATATATACATATATATTTAAACATCAATATGTACTTACATACATATATGCATACGCAAAAACATACATATGTAAATACATACTACATGCAGATACACATACATGCATAAATACGTACATACTTTTTACATACATACATACGTATAGAAATCACAAAAACATATATACAGACGTACATAAATTCACATATATATATATAAATACAAACATACATAGATACATTGATATACTTATATAAAAATGTGCATCCATATATACGTACATACATAGACACAAAAAACACACCTTCAGGCGTAGAAACATACATAAAAAGATATATACATACGTGAATGAATACACGTATACATACATACATGCATAAGCACATATATGCATACCTACATATATACTTACATATATACTTACATACATAATGAATAAATACATACATACATACACACATACATACATTCATACATACATACATACATAGACATACAAACATTCATGAATATACATAAATACAACCATGGATACACACATACATAAACACATAGAAAACATATCTACATTCATAGATATATGCATAAGCACAAACAAACATACGTACATATCCCTACCTAAGCACTTACATACATTCATATATACGTACTTATATAGAAACATACAAGCATACATATAAACAAACATTCATACATGCTTATACATATACATGCATACATTCATACATGGACTAATACATACATACATACGTACATAAATACATATATTCATCCATGAATACATATATACATATATATATATATATATATATATATATATATATATATATATATATACAGACATACACAATTACATACATATCTAGATATATATGCATATATATATACATATATACATAAATACATGCATTAATACATGTATATACATACATACTAGATACTTAGACACATAGGAACATACATATATACATACATTCATAAAAACATGCATAGATACATATATGTATATATATATATAAACAATGATATATATATATATATATATATATATATATATATATACATACATACATAAACACATACCCACGTACATATATACATCCGCACATACACATACACATGTTTAGATATATACATTCATACAAAGACACATACAATCATGCATATATACAAACACATACAAACATACATCCATAGGTGCATACATTCATACATGGACAAATACATACATACATACAAACATAAATATAAGCAAATATACATTATTGCATGCAGATATACGCAGATACATACATACATGCATATAAACATACACACATACATAACTATATACATGGAAGCATTCAAGCATACATACATAGGTACATGGTTAATTATTTAGGGGCATAGAAACATACATAGTCACATAGAAACATACATATATACAAACATTTACATGCAAAAATACTTATATACACATGCATACATAGATACATACATACACTGAACATATATACATACATACACACTTTCCCACATACATACATATATACACACATACAGAGTGCATGTGCACATATATATATATATATATATATATATATATATATATATATATATATATATATATATATATATATGTACATAAGTATGTACATAAATATACGTACATACACAAAGTTATAAAAACATACCTACAAAGTTATAAAAATATACCTACATATGTAGGAACATACATAGATACATACATACATACATTCTACACATATATATACATAGATACATACATACATACATACATAGACTTACAAACATTCAAAGATATATACATAAATACAAACATAGATACATACACACATTTATACCTCCATAAACACTTACACAAGCACACACACACACCCACACACATATATATACATAGACACATACAATCATAGACATATACAAATATTCATACATGCTTACACACATATATACACACATACATACATGCACACATGCATACATAAATATATAAAAAGACACATACAAACATACATACATACATACAGTAACACATACAAACATTTTCACATACATATATACATTCATACATCCATACAAACATAGATATAAAAAATGCATGGATAAGAATACATAAACGCAAACATAGATACATACATACATGAAAACACATAGAAACATGCATACACACATCCCTACATACGCACTTACATACATGTATGCATACATATATACAGACATAAACACATGCATACATACAGTAGATACATACAAACACCCATACATACATGCAAAGACACTCACACAGATACATAAATACAGACATATATACATGTATACATAAACACATAAATATAAACATACATATACATACATATATACATACATTCATACATGATTATGTACATACATACATACATAGACAGATAAAAAGATTCCCAGATACATACATACGGACATACATACATGTATTGATACATACATAGACACATAAAAACATACATAATTACATACATGCATGCATAAAGACATACATACATACATACAGATATACATATATACATACATAAATCATACATACATACATGTATGCAGACATACAGCGATAGATAGATACAGAGTTAGATAGACAGGACAGAGGTCATATTTCATGTTTTCTGTATATTGTAATGTCTGTGTGGATGTGCTCAACGATGAGGATTTGTTGGTAAAAAACCTTATCCATCTAACTTCATAACTTCATACAAATCTACATAGATACGTAAATCATACTTAAATCATACGTAAATCATATGCATACTTACATACAGATACAATCATATATACAGAAATGCATTCATTCACACTTAGATACATATTTACATAAACACATAAAAACATACATATATATACGTACATAGGTACATGCGCACATACACACATACATATATACACGCACATATTAACATGCGCAAATACACATATACACACATACATACAGTCATACATACATACAAACATACAGGCATACATACATACATATATACATACATACATACATACAAACATACATGCATACATACACATGTACATATATTCCTACAGAAATACATCCAAACATTCATACATACATGCATATGCAAATGCATGCATACGTAAGTACATAAATTTTCCTTACATACGTAGACACATACAAACATACAGTACATACATATATATATATATATATACATTTACGCATTGATACAGACACAGATATAGATACATACATACCTCGACACATACAAACATACAACATACATAGATCGATAGAAATTTGAACAGTGGTTTCAGTCTAATATTATATATATAGAGAGAGAGTGAGAGAAAGAGAATTTTCTTATTTTTTAAGATACATACATGCATACATTCATACATGAATACATACATACATGCATGCATGCATACATACATGCACTCATACCTGCATACATACATACATGCATATATTCAAACACGCATACATACATATATACATACAGACATGATAGATACAGAGATAGATAGAAAGACAGAACAGCGGTCATGTCCGTCTAATATATTCTGTATATTGTAATGTCTGTACGGATGTGCACAAAGATTTGTTGGTTAACAAACCTTATCTTAAGAAGAAGAGTGGCTCCACTTCTACTCCGTCTCTGTGCGCTTCTCCGCCATCTCCCCTCCTCGTTTCCTCGCTTTCTTTCATCCCAAATCACATTCACAGTCAGTGGTAACACAAACTTAACACTTCCTCTAACAGTACTGCGGTCCCTACAATATATACATATATGGATAGAAAGAGAAAGAGAGAGAAAGATTAAGGGTCTTGCTTTTTTTTCTTTTGAATTATGGATGGATGGATAGATAGATATCCAGGGAGTGAGATGTTTCCTGGGGTCGGGGCTTTGGAGGGGGGAAGCTGTGGTTTCGGCTGATGGCTGTAACCGGAGGGGGTTTTGGAGGTGAGATGGCTCCTCTATGATCAAAGTGGCCCTCCTTTTTTTATCTCCAAAATTATTTCCAGTCAGATACACGGCGAGTAACGGCAGCATTTTGACGCATTATGGTTTTGTGAAGTGGCGGGTTTTTAACATCCGGTAACCGAAAGTGCAACGACGGTCAACGACATAATGGCCCCCGGCAGTGGCCCCATTACTCCGTTTACCACCGGGGATGTTTTCGTCTCTCACTCCCGGGAAGGAACGAAATTATGGAAAGCACAATAACAAAATGCTCTTACTATACAAATTCTTTCCCTTATTTAAAGCACTCAGATTTTCACAACCTCGCTCTCTGTATTAGACAGTCGAGATTGTTTTAGACAAGGCAGGTTTCCGGCGGGTGAAGTCGCCCAGCAGCATTGGCAAAGATTACTCAATTTCCCGGGGTTCGCATGTGCCGCCGCCATGGTGATGAATTTGATCTGAAACAGCTGTGTCACTTCTCATCAATCACAACTTAATACAGAATACACACTCATGCGGCGGCATGTGTACATGCATGCCCGGAGCCAGTCACATGCATGCATTTGCACAAACGCCCTCCAAAAGCACACACTTACATACATACGTTCACTCCATTACATCGCGTCTTTAGCAATATCAGCTAAGCGAGGAACCCTGATTCTTAATTCAGCCTCAAATTGAAACATTTCCCTGAAAGAGTAATTACAATCCAAGGGCGGCGGTATTTTGGTTAGCATGTCAGACCCAACGATTATTGCGGGAAGGTTGGTTTGGATCCCACAGCTAGAATTAAATAAGGCTTCAGAGACATGCACACACGGCTCTAAACCAGTAAAAGTTAAAAAAAAAAGAAAAAAACCCTCAACTGTCTTAAAGAGATCTGGCGCTAACGGGCGCCGCGGTGAGCGCATCGGATCCCCTTTGGCTGCAGCGCCGGGCCGCAGGGGGGGATGTGGGAGATAATCCCGGGCCCGGCTGAGTGGAGCGGGCATGAAACACACAGGGAGGAGTGGATTACCCCAACTTGTGAAGATAGCAGCGAGCTGTGAGGCCAAGGGTAGAAGACCGTGGAAGGAGAACCCAGGCAAAAACTGGAGGATGGATATAGAACAATGAGAGCGTTGGCGGGCTATTTGAAAAAGCTAATAGTAGCTCTCGAATGTAGCCGTCTTTGAACAGCAAAACAAAGAAAATGGCAGCTGAGAACATTCAAAACGTTGAAAAATATTCCCTGCATGCCGAAGTATCCTCGGGAAAGACACTGAACCCCTGCTGCCTGGTTGCATGGCGGATCTGCAGCCATCCAAGCTAAGCGCTAAATAATTAGCGAGCATTTACGAGCAACCAATAGCACATAGAAGTGAAGCAGAAAAATGAAAACACTGCTATGCTTTTAGGTTTGAACTTTCTTTTGCAAGTAGCAAATGCTCACATTATTTGCATTCTCCCCGCCTTTTGCACGATGCCCATAAGTGTGAGGTTTATTTATCCCGCTACATGTACAGCATTCTTCTGAGATATTATATATATACTCACAATAGAATTATATCTGAATCTTATTTTGCCGCAGGACAACCGCGCACAAGGACAAGTCCCAATTGCCGCGAAGAGGTGTCGCCAAAATCCTAATAATATCCCCCATAATGATGCTTATGTTCGTCCACACAACAAACCCCAGACAGCAAATGTCTAAGAGGCTTACGTTAATTACACAATACTAATCCGCCCACAAAGTTGATGTTAACACTAGCAGCTAGCTATGTTTTGTTAGATTTGCATATTGATAGCGGTTCCCATTGTTCGGCAATCCCTTGCCGTCAAGGATTTTTGACTTTGGTTGAAAAGTCACGTCAGAGTTTTGGCTCGAGAGGAGGAGGCGTCTTCACGGTCAGAGGGTCAGATCACTTGTTCTCGCTACGCCTCCAGTAGACGTTGTTTGGGACACAATGCCAGTTCCCTGTGACCTCCCAAAAATCACACGATGGTATGTGTTCTAGTCAAGGTTGGGTTTTAATTACAATCACATACCAACAGTCTACAGTGTCTGATGTTTGCTTGGTCCACTGGATGTAGTAGGTAGGTCCAGGGAGTTGTCCCACTGCTGGAAGTTTCATAGCGTTAGCATTCATGGAGCTGCATGATTGGCACCCTCACGCTCTGTTCTTCCTTGGTGCTCATTGGTCTGTGGTCCAGTTGTCCATCATCGTCCTCCAGGCAACTCGGTCTCCAAGACGGCGACGATGATGAAGTAAAGGCGTAGCGATGACGTTTGAGTGATGGATCTGGAAAGTAAAATGATGTTTTTTGTTGGTGTTTTTCTTTTGGTTTTCATGTTCATGATCTTCCCATATTTTTGGCTGGGCAGGTTCTGTGACCTGCTGGGTCAAATAATGCGGTGGCAAATACCCTGGGAACTTCAGAATGGTTCATTCCACTTTAAACTACTGTTTAGCTTGTGGAGCAGTTAGCACTCCAATTACCATCACCTTTGCACATGTCATTCATTCACGCCACAAAATTTCTAGACTTCTATTCTTCTACTCCGGGGGTTAGCACTTCAACCTCACAGCAAGAATCAGAATCAGAAAAAAATGATTGGTCCCAGAAGGGAAATTGGGGGGTACATGGGGGAGCAGCATCACATTGTGACATCAAAGAATAAAATAAAAAGAAAAGAAATAGATAGATAGATAGATAGATAGATAGATAGATAGATAGATAGATAGATAGATAGATAGATAGATAGATAGATAGATAGATAGATAGATAGATAGATAAATAAATACATACATACATACATACATACATACATACATACATACATACATACATACATACATAAATGAAATAAATAAATGAAATATATATGTGTGTGTGTGTGTGTAAATAAATATATACATACATACATATACGCATGTATATATGCATATATATTGATAAATTTAACAAATTAAAAAATTGTAATAAATTAAAATAAATATAGAAAATAATAAAGTTAGAACATAGATATATGTTCAATTTTTTTTAAAATGTATATATATCAATAAATTACTGTGCAGAATTGTGCAAATTTTGAGGCGGTTGGGGGCTGGTAAGGCGATGAGGCAGGGTTGCTGAGAATTGAGAAGTTGGTCGGCTCTAGGGACAAATGTTGCCCTAGCAGGCGAGGCAAAACCCAGAGGAGAAGGTTCCTGGTTCAATTCCTACAGGAGATTGCATGTTCTCCAATGTCTGAATGGGCTTCCTCGAAGTTCATCCCACCGTCCAAAACCCTGCAGTAGGTTCACCTAAACTATACAGTAGTGCAGGAGAGAGTGAATGGTTATATGTCTCTGTGTTGCCCTGCGATCGGCTGGCGACAAATCTAGGATGAACTTTGCCTCTCACCGATGTAATATAATGTACACCAGAGATAGATAATGAATGAGTGTGTGAATATTTAGCTTGATTAGACTAAACTTCCAAGACATTGGAAGGATAGAAACAGCAGAAGCGGTTTGAGGAAGCGGTTCCAGCCTCATCCACAGAACATGTTGGATCGAAACGGCCATTTAACTAAATAGGAGAAAAGATTTAGTTTATCTCTTTACCCACCCCCAAAAAAACCAATTCCAAATCGAGGTCCATATTCAATTCTGTCATTTTTGCACACGTTAGACTCCTTCTCCAACCTTCAGGAAGGCAGCAGACGAGCGCATTTCCAAAAAATGCCTTGCTATGGAATCCTGGTAAGATTTGTAACACGCGGAGTCAGCAAAACTCCAGAAATCTCACTGATATTTTTTTTTTGAAGAAGAAGAAGTTATCTATTTCAAACGTGTCTTATGATGTTACACTCAATACTTTCCCAGTTGGATTCCTCCACTTCAATAATATATGGCTTGTGTATTTAACCCGGCATCACAGGTTTTATGACACATCTAGGCTTTGAAATACTGACCGAACAGCGTCCTTTTTCCCCTTTTTTTTTGGAATAAAGCCGCTATATGGCCAGATCCATTAATGTCACTCCTTCAGCGATCCTCAGATCAATTAGAACGAGGTGAAATCAGAGTGGAGCACGGAGGGACCTGAAATGAAACGCAACCAGTAGCTCATCTGATGCTAACCTAGGGGCATCTGCGAGCCGGGGTAAAAAAATTCCCGTACTATGAGGAGTCACGATCAATAATGCAACAGCGTGGATGTGAGGGACGCCGCTCAAAGGCATTTGCTTATCTCACATGCCAGTTGCTGCTTTCATCCTGGGGACAAGCTGCGCTTGTGTGCGGGGAGGAGTCCGCGTGTGAGGAGGTTGAGAGAATGCAGTATTTACACACTTCTCATCATGTGTTATTTATTTCACACCTTGATGTTTTCATCTATCCCGTGCCTCCGAGGAAATCGGCACTCATAAAACAAGAATCAACACACGACTTTTAAGTCAGTTGTCTGTGTTTTCACAACTGTTGTCCTAGATACCGCGCAGGACCGCGCCGAACATTTGCTTTTTTAAGTGTTGAGAGAGTTCCAATAACAAGAAGAAAATAGTTGTTTTTAGTTTTTTAGCGTTAACATTTTCATGTTAAATTGGGATTATTTGGATGCCCATCCATCCACCCATTCATTGTCTACCGTTTGCTTGATGCTTGAGCCGATCCCAGTCAACAGACAACCATCCACTCACTCGCTCATTCGGGAAAAATGTCCCTGATTTTTTTTCCAATTAACCTGCGGCATGTTTTTGGAGAAAACCCACGCAGACATGGGGAGAACATGCAAACTCCAAAGGTCCCCTTGTCGGAGTCGACCTCCGTATTTGGATGCGCGCATAACAAATTCATTCATTCACCGTCGCTTATCCTGCACTCGGGGTCACGGGGCGGCGGGAGCCGATCCCAGCTGTCATTGGTTGAGAAGCGGGGTTCAACACAAAACCGTCGCCAGTCAATCGCCAGATCACATGAAGAGAAATCACCCAAAAAACAAGCAGGAGAACCTAAATGGCTCAGCTACTCTGTCCTGAACTGTAATAATATATCAATATATTTTTTGTGCACTACGGCTACTTTGCACTGAGAAAACCATCATGCTGTAATTGCACCACATACCACGATGGTACCTCCTACTGACCTTTGCACTAAACTGTAACCAAAAAAAACAAACAAAAAAAAACATCTGCTACTCCTCTGTCATTTTGTCCAATATCAGTTTGTATCTGTGTGCACTTCATACCTCATAGTTTTATGTTTTATGTTTAATATAAAAGTACACTATACTGACAATTCACCCCTCATCTGAGATGCTTCAGTTCTGAAAGGCCGGAACTGAAGAAGGATGAGGGGTGAAACGTCTGCAAGTGAAAAAATTCAAAAAGATTTCCACATGATTGTTTCCTTGTGTGACTTCCTGCTTGTTAGCCACCGTGGGCTCAAAATGATTTTTGGAAAAACAAAACACAGCTACAGCTGACTGCAAGTCATTTAGATAAGATAATATAAGTTGAGATAAATTTTATTGATCCCCATAGGGGAAATTCATTTGTCATAACAGCGCACCAATGAGAATATCAGTAAATATGAATATAAATAGAGAATTAGAAGGCAATTAGAAGATAGCACAAAACATCCACAAATAAAGAAACAGCAACAGCATCAAGGATAAGAAAACAGAATGGAAAAAAAATAACTACAAGATTACGACGGTTATAGTTTGCTAACTTTAGGGGAAAACTTCCATTTCTTGAAGGTGTGTGTTGTATCAAACCTAAACATATCTACCTCAGCATAACTCGTCGTTGTTGGTTGTTCTCCGTGATAAATTATTAATAATTTTTTTGTTCTTTTTGCAGAGTGGCTCTTAGAGTAACGCTATTTCAATGCTCCGTATGTGTAAACGTACGGCAGTATTGAAAATAAAGTTGACTTTGACTTGACTTTTGACTCAGTACCTGCACGGCTTCCGTGCACACCAGACATTTAGCGAGTTCAGTTCTGACAAAATTTGTCGACGGGTGTTGAGTGTGAAAGAGATCGCTTGTTTGTTGTTATGTGTGGTGACGGAGTGGCGACGGTTCCCGGCAGAGCAGCAGCCCCCCCCCCTCCCCAGATATCAGCCTGGATTTTTCTCCGGCCAAACCACAACCCCACGTGTATCCGTAATGAAGGGGTGATTAAAAACCATGGATGAAAACGCATTAGTCTCACTTTGCGATCAGATTGGACGTGAAAAAAAATGCCTTAAAAGGCATTCAGATTTACCCGGGGAAGGCTTAGCGGCGCACGTGCGCGGCGCAAAATCTGCCCTTCTTCTGCACAGCTGCATTTTTTATACAACGCATATGTAAAAGTACCGTATTTTCACGACCATAAGGCGCTTCGCACTAAAAGGCGCAGTCTCAGTTATGTGTGCCATTACTGTATTTAACACACACATAAGGCGCAGCTGATTATAGGGCGCGGGTTTTATGTACAATCCACGCCCACACTTCCCCCTATAACGTTCTCATGGTCGTCGCCCATGTTAGTGATGTGGCTGGGCTGGATGTGTTGGTCGGCGATGTGTTTGCTGCACCAGGAGCGGAAGATGGCCAGCTTTTCATTAAAATCCGCTGGAAGTTGCTCCGCTACCGCCGTCCTGGTCCGCATGGAGTCGAAAGCACCAAGACGGACCTCCTTGGAAATGTCCAATTTTCATTTCTTCTGCTAGCGTTACCGCTTTTAGTTCGAATGGTGACCGTCGAAAGGCTTCTCCCACTCGTTCTTTGCTCGATGATCCGCCGCTCGAGTCTTTCCTCCAACTCAGGCTGCGTCTTCTTGACCTGTCGGAGTTCGTTTTCCGGCTTCTTCCACTTGCGAGCCATCGATTCATTAATCTTAAATTCTCTCGCGGCTGCTCGATTTCCATGTTCCCATGTAGCTGATGGCCTTCAGTTTAAACTGTGATTCATAAGCGTGTCTCTTTGCCATTTTCAGGGTTGTTTATACAACAATGTTTTGCATAAAGCACATATATGTTCTTTTATATACAATCACGCCCACACTTCCCCCTTTAATGTTCTCATGGTGTTCTCTACAACACACACATGTGCGCCTTATAGTCGTGAAAATACGGTATGCGCGGTGAATCCAGCCCTACGGTGGATCGTGGTTACCGTTCCGATATATTATACACGAGTGCATGAGGTTGTGTACGGGATCCTCCGCTGTTTCAGGCTGCAGCACATCCGCAACCGCAGCCCTTTTTCCCGCATCTTATTTCCAGTGCATATATGCGGCTCGCCGCCTTCTCATTCAACTCCTTTCTCCGCCAGACTCCCTCCCCATCCAATTTTCTCCCTCTCTCTCCGATCCGCTCTCACCAATCACCGTTCCGTTTAGGGTCAGGGATGAAAAGCTTCATAAACAATTTTCTCCACTTGCCGTTGAGCCACTTTTACCTAGGCACTGTGCGGACGCCATGCCAATTTCCTGAATCCATACTTCACAGGAGCCCCCTTCCCCCCTCCTGCCTTCTCTCTCTCTCACTCCCCGTCCCCGCTGTCCATCGAGACAATGTCCATGTCAAGACAATTATATCCACTGCCTGCCACACACACTAACTTGCTGTGTTTACTACCGAAGGGCTGGTGGCAGCAAAGCAATTTCCTCCCGATGTGGATGCTGTATCTCTCTCTCTCCCCTTCTTGGTCTCTCATGGCTTCTCCAGCCCCGCAGACATCTGATCTCATAAGCGATATATCTGCTGTTATAGCCACTGGCACCTCCTTGCATCCGGCCACCAGCTCTGCCAGCACTGGTTATTTCTGCTGGGAGGCGCTGGAAACATGACAGGCACAGCGGCTGCACGAACCCGAGAGCCGCCGGGTCCGCGCTCCCGGGCTCGATGCATGTTGATATTATCGCCGAAGCGCCCCGGCTCTCCGCTCGCCATCTCTCTCAACGTGTGGCCATCTTGGCTTTACAAGACACATACATTTTCCTCACACACACACTCCAGGCATGGGTGCAGAAAAAAAAAAAAAAAAGCTCGGTCACAACTTTATGACACAGTCCATCATTGCTGTGTGTGGCGTATCCTCTCCGGGCGGATCCCGCCTTGTCGTTGCTGCATGCGCTTAGGAAAGGACATGATTTAGCTCGGTGCAGATGAGAGAATATTAAAAAGTAAATAGGTTAGAAGCTATGGGTTCCCCGTAGTGCACGGCGGCGTATGCTAGTCCTGTGCAATCCGATGCACACGGAGCTCGACGCGGGGAACGCGCACAAACACTAAGTATGGAAATGCACTTGCTCCCCCCCCCCACCCCCGGGGGAGAGAGGAGGTGAGGAAAGGCGAGTGTGTGATTTGGTTTGCGGACGGCCAAAGGTCACTGGAGGGCGATAGCCGAGAGGGTAAAACTGATGTGGCTTGAACGGATCCTACGACCTGTGTTTTTTTTTTTTTTTTTTACCTTTATTTGTATTCCCGCGTGTGCGGCCACCTCGGGTCCACGTATGTTCGCGGGGCTCCGGAAGAAGGGGGCGTGCCTGTCCGAATTTGAATGACATTTACCGGGGCTTCATAAATATGCATTTCCCCAGCTGCGATTTCATATGCGTCTACTGAATTCCGGATCCGGGCCGGGAGGGAACGAGAGCGAGAGGGGAAGCGGGCGCGGCAATCCAATCTCGAACACCGCGATCGGCGTTAGCGGCGTGTTTGCACGCCAAAGCTTGTGGTCTGCAAATGAGTTTGATCTCGGCTGACAGCTCCTGAGAATTCCTCCTGCTCGGGTCACATGCATTTTCTCCAGGGCTATCCCAGGCGGCAGCCAGCCGTATTTGTGATTCATGCTCTAATCTCTACCTTCACAGATGTCATATTGAGAGGCGCTCCCGACTCGGGCGCGTATTGGCGAGGCTCGACAAGGCGTTCTTTGTAACGTGTATATTCCACGTGCCGCTTTATCACATCGGGATGATAATGAAAGTGAATGTAAAAACTTATAACATTGTCGCCGCGGCGCGGGTTGGGATTTTTTCACTGCGTTTAATTACCTTACTTTTACATTACATTACATTGCATTTGGCAGACGCTTTTATCCAAAGCGACTTACAATAGAGGACATAGGGACTGCAAATACACTTGCAAATACACGATGCACAGGAAATATACAGAACAGTAAGCTTGGGTTCGTGAGGGTTTTTTTTTTTTTTTATTGGACAGAGACACACAAACGTACACACACACACACACTGCATAGCCTAACTTGCTGCCAACCTGATCTGGGGCATCAGCGCAGTAAAAAGTCCTGAAAGAGAAAAGTTTTTACCTGTTTCTTGAAGGTTGAGATAGATGATGCTAGTCTAGTTGCTTCTGGGAGTTTGTTCCACCACTGAGGTAGTAGAACTGAGAACAGTTTTGCCTGAGATCGCTTAGAGCGAGCAAAAGGTACTGCTAGTAGGTTTGTATTAGAGGAACGCAGCTCTCTGCCGGGAACATAAGGTCTTATCATTTGGTTCAGATATGCTGGACCTGTTCCTGAGGTGGTTCTGAATGCCAGGGTCAGGACCTTGTGCTTGATCCTGGCAGCTACTGGTAGCCGGTGCAACTGGACGAACAGAGGTGTAACATGGGCCCTTTTGGGTTGAGTGAATACCAACCGTGCTGCAGCATTCTGTACCATCTGCAGTGGTTTTATTGCACAAGCAGGTCGTCCAGCTAAGAGGGAATTGCAGCAGTCCAGGCGGGAGATGACCACGGCCTGAACCAATAGCTGTGCCGACTGTTGGGTCAGGTAGGGTCTGATTTTCTGAATGTTGTACAGCACAAATCTGCAGGTCCGGGCAGTTGAAGTAATATGGTTGGACTTACCTTACTTACCTTAATGCGTACGATATCTTTCATTATCGGTTTCCTGGCCACCCGAACCGTCTAAAACCGTAAGTTAAAGGAATCCGTTGATACCAGGTCAGCAGTGAATAAGTCATGCGCTCTTGACTCCCACAATCTCCCGGCCCACGACGAGAGACACAATATCACTCGCCTCTCGCTAATGCAAAGGTAATCAAGAATCCGTTTTTGAATAAATTCTACCGCTGCTCTTCCTCTCCAATCAGTTAAGCTACCACTCGTAGCTCGTTCTCATAAATTTCCCCGATTCAATCTCCGCCAGAGTGTCAAGCGGACGCTCTCGTGTCGCGCCGTCCAATCCCCAAACTGGCCACTGTTTCGCACGCGGTCCAATCACTAATCAGCGTCCTCTCTGTTTTCCCCCAAATCAGTCGCTTTTGTGCCGCCGAGTCTTTTCATCAGAGGCAATGATTTATTTATTTATTGTTTGCCGGGTTTTGAGACCAGCCTTCGCACGACAACCTTTTCAAAACCCAAGAATCCGCAATTTTCCGCCGGTCTCAGTAGGTGACATTGCAATTAATTCAAAGCCGGTTTTCACCGTGAATGACGGGTGATTTAGTCTTCGCCGTCCTTTTTTTTTTTTTTTCTGGTTTTGTTTTGTTCGAGTGCACATTTAGTCAATTTCTGCTTAATTAAACAAAAAGCATAATGAGAAAATGTTTCTCTGCGTTTTGGCGGCACAGGATGATAATGGAGGCCGTTCCGTGACTCACGCGCTCGGAGGAGGGGGGGGGGGGAGGATCCCAGCCTCCATCCGAGATCAACTTTACTTTTCTTTGAATAAGCGGCGCTCATGTTAGCGGGAAATGTGTGGGTTTTTAATTCGCTCTCAATTAGATTTAATCTCATCATGACTGCAACCGCTACAAGTTGCGTCGCGGTTCTGCTCCACTAAATCCGCCGTACGTATTGTCAGAAGTTGCTCCACCGACCCTCCATCATCCACTAAACTTAAAATATTCTACGCTGTCAGACACACAAAGGGGATTATCACTTATCATTGTTTTTTTTTTTACCCCATTAGCTGCTTATCTCTGCGTCCCCCAGCTCCTGACAAATATCGAGTCCCCGTCTTCAAACCGAACCATCAGCATCAAGACTCCATTTAGAAAATAGGGCTATTTTGCTGATTGACGATGCTGCTCCCCCTATGATTGCATTTTAGCCACCGAAGATAGTAGTTTCCCCTTACAGGAGTATTGTAACAGTAGAAAATGTGGTAATGGGGGTCATATAATGTAACTATCCGGGATTTTATTGCTGCTGGAAACTGAACTGAAACCCGTAAGTTATTATAAAGCGAGACATTACAAAATTACTACTCCGAAGAAGACTGGTAAGGTCTGTCCCCATATACTTATATTAAAGAGTTTAATACGGCAATTAATACACATGTTGGAATTCAGTGTTTATCTTTGCCGAGTGCCCGGTTTAAAATATCTCGGTACACCGGAGTGTGTTTCTCTTCTTGCGTGACGTAACACGCGTTAAAATAATCAGCACGCTTACGAGAGGGTAGCTTTATCGTCATGAACGAACAGCCGACTAGAGGAAAGCGCGGACTAGTAAAGCGCTGGTAAAGCGCTAACGAGTCCGACGAGTCCCGGGCCAAAGTTGCCTTTTCTGCAGCCTCACACACGGAATGAGAACTTTGAGAAACTAATTATGCAGAAACCATCTTCATCACATTGTCATTATAAGGAGGGAGGGGACATGCCTGCTGACTCCCTGGGCTCCCGCGGAGAGCGAGGCTCTGATACACGTAGCAGCAGTCCTGCTTTAATTGTGCAGAAAATGTGATTTGTGACCCAGCTTCACTTTCCAAGGAAAGTGGTGTTCACAGTCAGGGGTTTTCCAATTGCATGAATAGCTCTGCTTTTCAACCACTCAGGGATCCTTGTGTGTCCATGTGTGTGTGTGTGTCGCCTTCTTTTTACCGTAATTGCGGGGCCCGAAAGCCAAAAGGCCACCGTAATCGAAGGGGGCCGGGAATGTTTTGTCGGGGACCAGAATGCGAGACCCCCGAGATTTAAACGTCCGTTTCACGGTTGGTCTTCGCTTTGGTACGATGGAGGTTCAGCTAATTATCCATGGGACGCACGATATGAAGAAAGCATACCGCTCTACCAATAGGCACGAATTTATTTCACCTCAAAATTGTAATTCAAATATTAACCTTTCTCCATTAGCCAGAATTTGATCTATCAAACAAGCCATGGAATGGACTTTGACAGCTCACTAATGCAGAGTTCGTGGGATGCCATGTGGAAATCATGCAGATTCTGCTCCACACAAGAAACTGTGATTGGACGAGACTCAAAAGGAGGAACTGATCGCAATAAGAACCTCTTTTACAAAGAGTGGGGCCTAGACCTGCGCCATAAAAAGTACCTAAACAACGACTTCTGTTGTGATTTGGTGTTGTATAAACAGAAATAGGTTGAATTGAATTGAATTGAATTGAATTGAATTGAATTGAATTGAATTGAATTGAGCTGAGCTGAACTGAAATGAAGAGGAATCATACCAATTCATTTGCATTGAACTGAATCATAGCGGAGCAAATCAAATCAAATCGAATCGAATCACATTGAATCGAATCAAATCCAATTGAATCAAATCTTATCAAATTGAATGGAATTGAATCAAAATGAAGTGAGTCGAGTTGAGTCAAGTTGAGTTCAATCAAACCGAATCAAGGCGAATAGAATCAACTCGAATAGAATTGAATCAAACTGAATTGAATTGGATTGAACTGAATGGAACTGAATTTAATTGAATTGAATTGAATTGAATTGAATTGAATTGAACTGAACTGAACTGAACTAAGTTGAATTGAATTGAATTGAACTGAACTGAACTGAACTGTCCTGAACTGAACTGAACTGAGCTGAGCTGAACTGAACTGAACTGAACTGAACTGAGCTGAACTGAACTGTCCTGAAATGAACTGAACTGAACTGAACTGAGCTGAGCTGAACTGAACTGAGCTGAACTGAACTGAACTGAACTGAACTGAAATGAACTGAACTGAACTGAACTGAACTGAACTGAACTGAACTGAACTGAACTGAAATGAAATGAAATGAAATGAAATGAACTGAACTGAACTGAACTGAAATGAACTGAACTGAACTGAACTGAACTAACCATCTGCAGCATGTGATCTCCCTGCATTTTATATGATCTGGTTAATCTGTACTTCATATGCAATGAACTACTTTCCCATTGAGGTAAAAGCCCAAACAAGACAAACAGAGTTGAGTTTTAGATACGTGGAAGGGTGTGATTTTATGTGACATGAACAAACCTTGTGTCGGGCACGACATCTTGTTCAAGCACGATAACGCACACTTCAGTTTGTTGTTTGTTTTGTTCAGTAGAAAATGTATATACATTTATTTATACACATATATATATATATATATGTGTATTTTTGTTGCAACAAAAAGTCTGAATGCTAATGCTTCTCACATCTGTGCAGACACAGCAGGCAACAAGGAATTGATGGAAGGAGGTTTGGAGAGGGGAAAAAAAAGGGAATGGAGAGACAGAGAGGAGTGATACAGTCTTTGAAACATCTTGAGTCAGACAGAAACAGAATTGTAAAGTGCGCAGAGAAGAGGAGAATGAGGGAGCGTCGTATTGGCAGAGGATGAGAGAAACGGCGAGGTGGGGGTGGGATAAGGAAGAGGAGTGTAACGGTGAAAAAGACGGATAGGAGAGAGGAAGAAATCCTTAACATACAGCCCTCACCTGGATATGGTGCTTGTGAGCTTCGCTAAAAAACTGCTGATGTGACACGAAGAGCGAGAGCTAGCTTTCCAGCGCATAGAAAAGTGCTTACTGGCTCTTCTTGCAAGGGGAAAAAGGCTTGAGGTACACGCCTCACATATCCTCTTTGTTTGGAGACTTTGCAGTGGCCAGCACTTTCTATCCCCCCTATCTGTTCTCCATTTTCTTATTCATTCCGTTTGTTCTTCTTCTCCAGAGTTACGCGGGACACAGTTGCGATGCCTGGCGAGCTACCTCAGGATTGATTTGTTCCAGAATAATATTCAGGCTCTTAAAAAGCTTCGCCTATAGTCGCCGTTGCTCTTTATATTAGTGCTTCGCGGCGGGGGAATTAGAGACGGCGACCGGCGAGCGAGTGTTTGCGCTCAGGATTCAAGGATTCGAGAATTCAATTCAAGGATTGAAAGTCTTCTGTTGTCGTTTGCGCGGTAAGCAGTCGGCGGTGAATGCCACACAGCGCAACGCTAGTATTAGTAACATAGCAGACACGTAATGTGGAATGAATACATGACAGCACAATATAGGGCTGCAAGGGAAAGATAGCGCAGAAATGTAAACTCTGCAGAAATGGAAACAATTTAGAGAGGTCTGTATACCACAGTTCTCCACTAAGAAGCGCGTGAACCCCGAATGATCTACAGTTGGGAGGTAATATATAGTAGAATCTCGGCTTACGGACCGGAACAGAGCTTTCGATGAGATTTCGAACAGAGTTGTGGACAAGCCTCGACGCGCAAACGCACAAACAAACCAAGTCACGGGCGTCCCGAGTTCTTACGTTGCTATTCTGCATTGTTTACGTTTTTAACTGTTGTAATGTTTTTGGAGGGCCTTTTTTGCAGCAAGTTAGCCTTAATTTGGCTCTGAAAAAAGGTTAAAAGTGCCAGTGATAGTGGTGTTAAGAAGAAGTTAAACGTTTCCAAAGGATGTGGCTGACGAAGCAAAGGTCTCAAGAAAAGTTATTGTTAGCTTGGTTTAATGACCGACAGCTAGCTGGAGATAGCATTAGCGAGGGTCTCATTTACTTTTGCTGATTTAGTGAAGGAAAGCTCAAGTTTTGGAAAGAAGAGAAAGCACACCAGAAATGCAGGAATAATTAAGGTTATCTTTAATTCCTCTTGGTATTTTTGGCACAATTAAAAAGTTTTAAATATTGCAGTGTTTTTTTGGGGGGGGTGGAGAACGGATCAGTGGGATCCGTTCAATCTGTTGGTTTCAATGGGAATCAGTGATTCGTTCGTGAACCGAGTCATAGAACGAATCAGAATCAGAATCAAGAAACTTTATTGATCCCAAAGGGAGAAATTGCTTTTTGTTGAAAGCACCTCCTGCTCACAAAATAAAAAAGGAGAAGAATCAAAATAGAACTCTATCTAGAATAAAGAATGAAACAGAGAATAATAAAAATAAAACAGAAAAAAAAACAGAAAAGATCAAAATAAATAAATAAAAATAAAGTTAAAGGTATGTAAAAAAATATCATATATATATATATGTGTGTGTATTTCTGAATTAGAATCCGTAAGGTTCTACTGTAAATCCTTGTACAACATGATTAAAACAGAAAAAACATAAAAAAACTCATCATTGAAAAATAAATCTCCACAAGCTTCATTGTTTGTAAGATCGAAGAAAGTATAAAAGTGAGAGGGAAGAAAAATAACCCCGCCTATCTCCGCTGTCATTGGGCGAGAGGTTGGTTCACCCTGGACCTTGGAGACCCTCCAGCCTCTCGCTCTGGTTCTTTTTAAGGTCTGCAATGAAGAATCCGGTAGAAACCTCCAACCACGGACCTTCTCGCCACGCCTGAGCTGACTGCGATATGAATCAGACGGCGGAAATGGAGAAACTACGGCGTGAGAACATGGAAATGAATTATCTGCCAGGTTGAATCTATTTGATGCTTTAAAGGTGTAACATTGTCGCCAATGAGCGGATGGAAAATACCGCATTTGCCTGATTTTCCACGGCTTCTGAGGAAAACTGTAAACATATATTGGGTCTGCCGGTCTTCTACACAAATCCAGATAAATCCAGAAAGAATACCTGGGCCAGGAGCGCAACACGTTCTCGATAGAACCTTGACCGAGTCGTTTCTTTATTTCCCCGCGTCTTATAAAAACAGTGTTTAATCCCGAGATTAAAATCAAACCAATAGGTGTTGGCGGATTGCATGTTGCTTTCGGCGCAAGGAACAATAATAGCTATTGCGTAAGAAAAAAAAAAAAAGCACAGCGGATTTACCCCATCTCACAGTTTGTCTTTCCATTTTAAAACCCCTATGGTTTTGTAATCAGTCTTTCTAAACCATCTTAATCTCTTAATTCACTTGTATCACTCAAATGGCTAGCTCTTTCTTTCCACCAGCGGCACTTTGTAGCTTCTAATCCTCTAAACTGCAGGAGATTTCCTGACCGGCACTAACCCCGGCACACATTAAGAGACCTATAACCAAAATATATGTTCTGGAGGAGAGGAGAGCGGCTCTCATTGGAAAGGACATTAAAATGGCTTTGGGTCTTATTCTCGGCAAATCTCCCACCGTGATTCAGAGAGCGTGTAATCCCATTCTTGTTGAGACAACCGGTAACATCTCTGTGGAGATAATATTAGATACATTCAGGACGTCGGCGCGGGCAAACGTTGAAGGAGTACCCGAAATGTATGTCGCTCTATCGGTTTCACAGAATTTGGGTTTCAGAATGATAGACGGTCAGGTTGACGGAGCTCTAGGAAAGCACAACTCCAAATCCGAAACGCACGTGTAAATCTATCTATTTGTTGTCTATGCATGGATCTTGTTGGCTGCAGGGCGATGCAGAGGTCCATGCTTTTGCCTGACAGTCAGAAGGACGCTGTTTCTATGTGGCGTGTCCATGTTCTCCCCATGTTCTCCGCTTTCCTCCTACAGAGTTGATTCAAAAAATTGGAAAATTGCCGGCTGAAATAAGCTCCCCTGCCAGTTAGATCATGGATGAATGAATGAATTTATTAATTTTTATTATATTCATGATTTCCATTTTTTTATGTGTTTGTTTTAATTCCATCACTTACTTTTTTTTCATTTTATAATTTTTAATATCTTATTATTTATTATTTGAATTTTTTTTTATTCAATTTTTATATTTATTTACATGTTCATTCAATCTTTTATATCTCACATGTATCTATTTATCTTTAAGAATCTATCTTTTTTTTTTGTTGCTTCGATTATATATATTTTTAACTATAAATGTATATATTTATTTGTATTTTTTTTTTTTTTTTTTTTGTTCCATTCAATTCTTACAGCGATTTTTCATCACGGTCCAGGTCAGACTATCGCTTTGTCCAAATCCTGACCTGTAACCTCAATAAATGACCCTCCAAATGAATTCCGTCCCCGTCAGCCTCACCTCTGCTCCTCGTTCAGTCGTAATCAGCAAACCTTATCGATCCGCCAAAAACGGTAAAAGCGCCGCGTTGGCATTGTCATTGTTAGCAGAGCGCCGTCTTGATGTTATTAAATGCGCACATCTGACCAAATATGTGAAGTGTCTAAAAAGGAAAAAAGTCACATTACGATGAAGTGATGACACTTTTATTTGTTGAATTTGTTTATTTGATGAGAGGAGGTTTGCTGAAATACAGCCCCAAACCCATTTCGTCCACAAATTGAACGGATCCATACGCATTCATTCCACTTCAAATATTTCCTTTTTGTTTGTTTTCTGTTTGGCTGATCAGTAGGTAATCAGTAATCTGTAAGTCGTAATCGATCCGCCAAAAACGGTAAAAGTGACGCGTTGGCATCGTCATTGTTGGCGTAGCGGCGTCTGGATATTATTAAATGCACACGTTTGACCAAATATGTGAAGTGTCGGAATAGGACAAAATCAAATCTTTGTGTTTGTGTTGCCCGTGCATTTTTTCTCACATGCATCAAAAATGAAAAAAATGGAAAAAATGAAAAAGTCACTTTGCAATGTAGTTTTTGCTTCAAAGTTTTGGAAACAAAATGACTTTTTGATAAAAAAATGTCTAGTGACATTGTTAAAATGATCTTTTCTTTTCTCATAACCACAAAACTGATTAAAAAAAAAAATCAGGCAAAATTAAAAAGATTGATTTAATAACCAGAATAGCCGCCATTAGCCTTGTAAACATTAGATCTCCTCTTATACATGCTACTAATTAGTTTTCTAATAAATTCTAGTGACAAATTTTCCCAGTGACAAGATTTCCTCTTTGAACTCCATATTTTTAAGGTGTAATTTCATCAATTCTTTTTTAATATTAATACATCCTGTATTTTTTAGAGGAACAGTTCATTAGATATAAAGATTTTTATAGTTTACCATATAGTTTACCTCCTTTACACTAAAACAAGGAAAAATTTGGACTTAGTGTTACTTCTAGGTAATGATTTTACTGATCCGGCTTCCTTGACATCAGACCAAAATAAGTTTGACACCCCTGCAATAAAATGATGACGCTTTGAAGTTTATAAGTTTATTTGTTGAATTTATTGAGCAGCCGCAGACGATGCAAAGACCCCAAATCGTCCACAAATTGTTGTGATCCTTACGTATTCATCCCAATTCAAATATTTCCTCGGTGTGTGTTTTCCTGTTTGTATTTTTTGATTTCCAGATTCCTTTAAATACGTTTCTCTTTAATCACCCCGGCTTCGATGGCAATTCCAGGAGGCGATTACCTCCCCCGACCCCCCCACCTCTCTCCCCTTACCTCTCAAAACAAGGAAATGGCCCCGAGATGTCTCATCTCTTCGAGGCCCTGCTCCCTCAACCCCCCCCCCCCCCAAAAACATCCTCCCTTTATCTACCGGAGAGGAAAAGAAGGAAAAAAACAGAAAATGTTTCAATGCCTCCTCCGTCTGACAGGCAAAATAAATTGCACTTACAAGATCCAAATTACATTGTTTAACCTCAAAATGAGTGGCTCAGGCCCCTCTCCCAGGGCCCGATCCGTTGGGTGATGTATGGCTTTAGTTTACTCCAGCGCTGTGAATTCCATAGTACTCCGCAGGCCCCCAGGGCACGGCTGGAGAGAGTGGGATGTGCACGGCGCCATGGAGGAGCCAGAGGCTTTTTAATGTTTTATAAGCCCCTTTTCCTCCGGTCCACTTTAATTTGGAAATATGAAGCCGCACGTGTTGAAAGAGGAGATTATTAGCCGCCGCTAATCTCTTTCTCTCTCCCTCTCTCTCCTCTTGTTTACCGCGGCCCTCCTCCCCGACCCTCGTCCTCAATCCCAAACACAATGAAAGAGGGAGGAAAATGACAGCGAGGAGGCAGAAGAGGGATAGAAAAAGGAAAAAAAAAAAAAAAAAAAAATGAAATTGGTCTTCTTGTTTGTTGTGCCGTGTTGTGAGCATGTAATAAGGCTCCAAATGTCACTGGTTCAAATAGTCGCCCTCCGGCAGTGTGGGATTGTGGGGATTTGTGTTGTGGCGTGCATGTGTATTGATGAGACGCGCTCATAATTTTGGAAGATTAAGATTTCCCGAAGTCGTACTGGAGTTTCTCTTTGAGTCAGATCCTATTTATATTGCAGTTTTCTGATGGCATTTTCCACACAGAGCACGTCCGGGTCGCACATTTATTTTGAAAGTATTTACAGAAATCCTACATTCCACAATGAGCAAGCGCTTGGTGACGGCGGCGGCGGTGAAATTCTGCCTTTTTCTTCCTCAAAAGGGAGATTTCCCATCGATAAAACAGTTGTGCTAATAGTCACTTGCTAATAGTTGACGTGTCACAATCATACTATTAATATTCATAAAAAAATAAAAATGGATGATGCATATTGAGAAGCTGCAGTGGATCAGTAGATTTTTTTTAAAAATTCATTTATATTAGTTTTTTTTTAATTTTTATCACTTTTTCTTGTTTTCTTTTTCTTTTAAATCTGCATTTTGTGTATATTTATATGCCAGCAAAATGCTTGCTGGGTAAGGTGCATTAAATAAAAATAACTATATAATTATTAATATTATTATTTTCAAGCCACGCCCCTTTGGAACCTGCGAACCGTGAGCGCCCGCGTACTTTGGAGAAGATTCGAGGTTTCTATCACGCAGGATGGGAAGAGGGGGAAAGTGTGTGTTCATTTGCAATATATTCCAAACAGTAACAGCACTTAGATGCTATTACTGACGGGGGGGTCGTTCGTTGGGACAAAAGAGCAACTTTGTGGGATTACCTGGATTGGCACGTGAAAAGCCATACCATATTACTTCAATTCCAACCATATTACTTCAACTGCCCGGACCTGCAGATTTGTGCTGTACAACATTCAGAAAATCAGACCCTACCTGACCCAACAGTCGGCACAGCTATTGGTTCAGGCCGTGGTCATCTCCCGCCTGGACTACTGCAATTCCCTCCTAGCTGGACGACCTGCTTGTGCAATAAAACCACTGCAGATGGTACAGAATGCTGCAGCACGGTTGGTATTCACTCAACCCAAAAGGGCCCATGTTACACCTCTGTTCATCCAGTTGCACCGGCTACCAGTAGCTGCCAGGATCAAGCACAAGGTCCTGACCCTGGCATTCAAAACCACCTCAGGAACAGGTCCAGCATATCTGACCGAAATGATTAGACCTTCTATTCCCGGCAGAGAGCTGCGTTCCTCTAATACAAACCTACTAGCAGTACCTTTTGCTCGCTCTAAGCGATCTCAGGCAAAACTGTTCTCAGTTCTACTACCTCAGTGATGGAACAAACTTCCACAAGCAACAAGACTGGCATCATCTCTCTCAACCTTCAAGAAACAGGTAAAAACTGTTCTCTTTCAGGACTTTTTACTGCGCTGATTCCCCAGATCAGGTTAGGCAGCAAGTTAGGCTATGCAGTGTGTGTGTGTGTGTACGTTTGTTTATGTCTTTGTCAAAAAACAAAAAAAGCCTCACTAACCCAAGCTTACTGTTCTGTATATTTCCTGTGCATCGTGTATTTGCAAGTGTATTTGCAGTCCCTATGTCCTCTATTGTAAGTCGCTTTGGATAAAAGCGTCTGCCAAATGCAATGTAATGTAATGTCATGTAATGTAATGTAATGTAAAAGGTAAAGGGGTGAAACCTGTTGGATCTGCTGGTGAATCTTTCCTGGTTGTTTGATGAGAAGATTTCCACAAGAATTCACGGCGACCCGGACGACTGAGAACCTCCACAGACAACGGAGAGAAGAGTTCCGTGTTTAGCGACATAAGGGAAATAAGGGAAAGATCTTCATTTCGTCCTCTGCGCCGACCCCGGGGCTCGGCGGCGTTGCCTCCCGGCGTGTTCGGCCGCAGCACCTGGAAGTGGAAACCATTTATGACAAGCCCAGATCTCAGCATGCCTTGCTGCTCTAATCAGCCGGGCTTTTGGTTCCACAGCCGCTCTGTCCTTCTTGAGTGGGGTAGGCTGTGTGTGTGTGTGTGTGTGTGTGTGTGTGTGTGTGTGTCTGTCGACAAGGAAGGCTGGGGCTGGTGGGCAGTGTGTGTGATAAACCATGTTTGATGCTTTTTGTTGCAACTGAATACAAATGAAGGATTTGTACGACTACAATATTTAGGTCCCACTAGATTACCAAACGCCACCACGGTAATTATGCATGTTGTTGATTGAAGAGAGGCAAAACAGCAAAATGCGTAAATATGTGCCCACTGCCGCGTTTGATTTCCATAGAAATGGGCGAGGTTTCGTACACGGTAACACACTCACATAAATAAATGTACATGCAGAAGAAGCATACAGCTCTGAATGAGTTGTACACACACACACACACACACACACACACACAGATGCAGGTTAGCCTGTTTATGAAACAAAATAGAATAGGTTTACAAACCACGCATTAACATACAAATGTAGAGAAACTTTTCAAAAATACAAAATCTATGCAGGCATACGGCGGAAACATGGAGAACGCAGAGAACAAACCATAATCACATCTGAAACAATATTTGAATGTATAATTGAGAAATCAGCCTCTCTTGCACACACACACACACTTCCACATTTTGTAAATATTCTGCCAAGAAATATTAGCATAACGACTAATTTATTTACTGATTTTCATGTGCTTTTATTTGTTTTTTTAATCCATCCATAATTTTTATTCTTATCATTTATTTTAAAAGTATTTTTAGTGTTTTTAAGTGCATTGATTACTGCTTATGTTTATAATTGGATTTTTATTTTTATTTATAATTATATTTTTATTTTATTTTTTTCATTTATTTATGCATTTATTTATTTTTTACAGAGCTTACATCTACCTTTTTTTTGGTCTGGTCTATCTGCAGGCGCCAGCAGACTCTTGGTCCGAACGGTTCTCGGGGTCTGTCATTCATTTACCAGTTTTTTGTTGTTTTTTTTTGGCAGGTGGGCGGAGAGTTGGCTTGATCCACTTCAGCGTCTCGCCATGAAGATCGAAGCTATTAACGTATAATTTCAGCAATTACCATGTAAGTGTCAGTGCTACTGTTATTAGAAGCCATAGATCCCCAACCCTGGATCTTTCACATTCTTGCTTTCCATCTCCGTCCTTCTCCCTCCGTCGACCCCAGCCGGTCGAGGCAGACGGCCGTCGAATCGCGATCGCATCCCGTCAACGGCTTTCGGGTGGAAAAGCGCTGACGCCAGAGATCTACATTGCGTCGGACTGTTGCCGCAGAGCGGAAGAAGGCGGGTTATTAACGGACGCTTTTTCGTTTTCACTTTTTTCTGTATCCGTTTTTCCCCAGCAGCCCTTCTTCTGTCTCTGTGGGGATCAGGCTCCTTTTTTTTTCCAGGTGAAGCGTTATCTGTCTGCCGCAGAGGTAACATATGTCCACTGTAATCCACATTAAGTCCATTTAAAAAGTTAAACGGCTCTGGGCTGTGTGAAGGTAGCTGGGAGTTGTGTGCTGTGCAGGCTGTGTTTCAGATTTATTCTTCAATTTTTATTTTTTTTCCAACAATGTGCAACCTTGTTGGCGGTGTTTGGATAACAATAGTGCCATTATGGTGACAAAATGAAGTCGCTAATTGCGTTTTTGGCTTTTTCCAAACAGAAAACGCAATCCAAAAGTGTCCAGACGCCAAACCGACGAGCGTCACGGCCACGTCGGCGATGGCGAGATGGTTCGCACGTGGACAAAGGAGGGATGGTGAAGATCTGGGTAGGATCTGCTATCGTTGTGTTGTCGAAATTTGGTTTTGAACCCGAGAGCTGCTACTGCTAAATTCCGTTGCACTCTGTGTCATGACAATAAAAGCCTTGAATCTTGAATTGAGGAGAACAGGAAGTTGGAGGACGCGGAGAAGATCCCTTTCAACGAGAACCAGAAGAACCTGGTTCACCAGACTTCCCAGTGCAAAGTCCAGAAAAGTCACATTTGCTGTTGTAATTCCCCCAAAAGAGGACAAGGAAAATATCCAGGGAGTTCACCGGCTGTTCACTTCCCTCCCTCCGAGCACAGCAAACATTTTTGCCATTTTTTTGCCATTATTGGTTTTTATTAAAATGTCATTTTCAGCAACAAATGCCGGCAATTCTCTTCAATCCAACCAGACGGGGGGGGGGGGGGACAAAAAGATATATATCTATTGTCCGGGAGCTGTGCACGTACTCGGGTTGAAGTCTCCAGAATACAACAAAGAAACAGTGAAGTAGCGCGAGGTCGTGAGCTACAGTAGGAGGGTGATTTATTCAGCCGGCCCCCAGTCAGGGCTACATCAGTCCCTGTGGGAGAGCAATAGCTCATTCTATCGCTCGCTTTATTGTGTTCACACATTTTGATTGTTTCCTTTTATCATTATTCCTGCAGAATTAAACACAGCGTGAAATAAATGCTATTGGCAGGTCTATTATGTATTATTGTCACAATGCAGCACACACACTCACCACCCCAGCAATCACCATAAAGACCCGTGTTGGATTTTAATTCAATCATTATCCTTTTTTTTTTTTTTTTTTTTTTTTTTCATCGCGACGCAACACGATGTATAGCGTCTTTATGAGTGTTCTGTTATATAGAAGGAAATGCCGCTGAAATTCCTTCTGGGTGATTTTAATAGACGTAAACCTCCGTGACATTTGTTTTATTTTAGATATTTGTTCTTTGGAGGGGGGAAAAAAAAAAAAAAGAGCAATAATTTCAGGCTCCGGTGAAATACGATGCGAGCATTGATCACTTGAGGGTTGGCGGCGGCGCGTTCCCTTTATGCAAAGTTTGAGATTATTCAGGAGTTGCGAAACCAATTTCGGGTCTTATTTAAATGCCACGTCGCGGGTGATATTTTCCTTCCACATCCCCCCCCAAACACATTGGCATTATGGACTTCTGTCGAGCCGGATTTGACACGGCCTTGGTCTTTACGTGACGCTCGCTTACGTGATTCGTGCTGGAAGGTTGCAGGGGGGGAAAAAAAAAAAAAACGATTCGGGTTTTGGATCGAAGCGTGTTAACAGGGTAGTATATTTCCATGCACGACCGGCGGGGCCTGTTGATTCCCAGACCCCCTCCCCGATCCTCTGTACTCGGCATAAAAAATAGATTAAATGCAAACTTCTAACTGGAATCAGAAACGGGCGGATCCGCCACAAAAAAAAAAAAAAAAAGCAAGTTAAAAAATCCCTCCGTCTCGGCCACGGAGGAAAAGCCGACGCCGTCTTTGTGTGTCCTTTCCCCGCTGTAAAAGGTTATCCCGTTGAATCAGATAGCACGGTGGCAGCAAAGAATCACTTCTGTGGCTCCTGATTCGCCCATGTTAGGTGTGTGCCATCTGCCCCGAGAGGATAGCATGTGTGTGTGTGTGTGTGTGTGTGTGTGTGTGTGTGTGATGGAGCAGGTGGCGGTCCCTGTATAGGAAATGTCTATACCAATCAGCAGGCACCCCCTCAACCTTGGGATCCGGGGTCCCGCCCAAGCCTCAGTCACACTGTTTACAAAGCGAAAGAGACACACAGAGAGAAGCTGTTATCCAGCCTTATTTACTCCAACACTCGGCCGCCCCACTCACTCCTCGCACCGCTTCTATTTCTGACAAAATCGGGAAAGAATTGTGTTAAACTGAAGGTTAATTTTTGTTTTTCCTACAAGTAACGTTTAAAGAAAAAGTCATTTAGAAGCTGGCAATTAAATGATGTGATTGAGAGCCGATGAGCCAATGGATGCGTATGTTTTCTTGTTATTGCTTACCTCTGAGGAAAAGTATAAAAATAATAAAAATATCATTTTATTTAAGTCCATTACTGGGCACAAAATACAGATTTATAAGAAACGCTAAAAATTTAACAAATAAAAGCGACCAAGTGGTAAGAAAAAAAATGTATGTGTGTACAGGACTGTCTTAGAAAATTAGAATATTGTGATAAAGTTCTTTATCTTCCGTAATGCAATTAAAAAAACAAGATAAGATGAGATAAGATAAGATAAGATAAGATAAGATAAGATAAGATAAGATAAGATAAGATAAGATAAGATAAGATATACTTTATTGATCCCTATAGGGAAATTCTTTTTTGTTTCTTTGTTAAAAAACAAAAAATACTTTGTCATGATATTCTAATATTTTGAGATCGGATTTTCGAGTTTTCTTAAGATGTAAGCCATAATCAGCAATATCAAAATAGTAAAAGGCTTGCAATATTTCAGTTGATTTGTAATGTTTCCAGAATAATGACATTTTTGTTTTTTTTTAATTGCGTTACAGAAGATAAAGAACTTTATCACAATATTCTAATTTTCTGAGACAGTCCTGTATATATATATATATATATATATATAATACAATATAATATAATATATATCATATTATTTATATATATATATATATATATATAACTGTAATAATAATAATTGATAATTATATTATAATATAATGATATTTGTATAGTAATATATCTATATAATATAATATAATATAATATAATATAATATAATACAATACAATATAATATAATATATATCATATTATGTACATAACTGTAATAATCATAATTAATAATTATAATATAATATAATAATTATATATTTATATACAAACATATAATAAATATATAAGTAAGCGTGACAGAGCAGTTGCCGTCAGAGAGAAATTGTTTCGCCTTCTCCTGACTTCGACTGAAGTAGTTTTGCGTGACGAGGAAGACGGGTATCCAGAGAAAGGACAGTAACAAACCCTCGGCTGAACTGCGCTGCAAACGTCTTTGCACGAAAACCGGGGGGTGAGAAGGAGGAGGAGGAGGAGGAGGAGGAGGAGGCCGATGACAGCAGATGATCGGCACTGAAGATGTTTGACTGATGGCGGTTTTCCAGTCGCACACCAGCGCATGAATAATAGCGAGGCTCCGGAGCTGCTCGGGAATCATCACTGCGGGCCATTACCATGACTTCTATGGCGGCATGAAGATTCCCCGCTACTCAGTGACATCGGATCTTTATAAGCCGCTATTCTAAAATAAATATATTTTATACGGGGCCTTTATATAACCCCCTCGTTCATCATCCGCCCGAATCGAGCCGTCTTTAGCTTCTGTCTCTTTAAGGCGCCCCGACAGATGGGCAGCGTCCCCGCGGTTCGCGGATGTGCCGTACCTGGAGCAGATGACAGCGTACAGACATCCATCACGTCACTTTGACGTTAAAGCGTCGGAGAGAGACGGAAAAAAAAAAAAGAAGTTAGAAGTTCGGGCATTCGGAGCAGCGGGACGTCTCACGTGGCTCGCATTGCACCTCATTACTCAAACCGTCGGCGAGGTTTGGACAAAGGAGCAGAATTATGATGTACATCTGGTACGCCGCGCTCGCTTTGACAGTTTCATGCGTTTCATGAGCGCGGCGGGCTGCACCGGAAGGACCCTATTTACATACTAAACAACAACCCGCTACTGAGCCCTTCTAACCACAAACTCCGCTAGCAATCCCTTTGCTTTTGTTATTTAAAACAGGATATATGTGATACAGATGAACGGAAAAGTCAAATATCTCCGCGGCCCTTATTTTTACATACAGCGTACCCGAGCTACTTCCCGGTTTGACTTTAGTAATAGTCAATGATAGCAGTGTTCTAATAACAGCCATATTCTAGCATAAAAAGAAAAATAAACGGGAGTAAAATTCAACTAAAATTCATTTAATGAACTAAATAAAATACAAGATCTCCTTTTGCTAAACAAATATACCCAGCATTGCGAACTCTCGCTCCTACCATTGTACCCACGCAAGATCTCATTCGAATAAATTCAATATCTTTATATTTGTATGAAATAAATAAACATATTAGATATAAATATATTTAAGAATATATTTAAAAATATTTAAAAATAAAATTATTTAAATCAATATATTTTTATATGGGCTCTTTATATAACAAGAGAGTAAAAAGAGCCCTTCTAACCACAAACTCCGCTAGCAATCCCTTTTCTTTTGTTATTCAAAACAGGATATATGTGATACAGATGAAAGGAAAAGTCAAATATCTCTACGGCCTTTATTTTCACACACAGCGTACCCGAGCTACTTCGCGCTTTGACTTTTCGCGCCCTCGCTATAGTAGCAATGTTCGAATAATAGCCATATTCAAGCCTAACTTGAAAAATAAAAGGGAGTAAATTCAAACTAAAATTCAATTTATGAACTAAATAAAATACAAGATCTCCTTTGCTAAACAAAGATACCAAGAATTGCGAACTCTCGCTCCTACCATTGTACCCACGCCAGATCTCACACGGATAAATTAAATATATTTATATTTGTATGAAATAAATAAATATATTAAATATAAATATATTTAAAAATACTTAAAAATGAATATATTTAAAAGTATTTAAAAATGAATATATTTTGATATATATATAATATTTTTAAATGGGCTCTTTATATAACAAGAGAGTAAAAAGATGCTCTACAATGCCTCCTTAATGCCCAGCATCTACCCGAAAGTCTGATATGGACCCCAAGCGTAGCAGGAAGATGCTGAATAACGCTGATAAGACAAAACTTCTCGCTTTGTTAAAGAAAGGCAGAAGATTTGCTGAAGTTGGCCGCCATTAAAGTATCAATGAATCTACAATTCTTTCCATTAAGAAAGACGAAGCAAACAAATGAATTGTAAAAATGGAAAATGCTTTGGCGGTGTGGATGGCCGATTGCAGGAAGAAACACGAGATTCCAACATCATAAGGACAAAGGCAAGTTTTTACGATATTATTAAAGCGCGATGAACCATTGGATTTATTTCCAAATATAATTTCTATTGACTTTTTACATTTTTAGGATTTTTACTGTACATTTTGTGTTGTGTTTCAATGTTTATTGTACGTTATAATTATCCAAAAGTGTTAAGTGTACTGTATAAGAGTGTGGGAAGCGTAATACAGTCAAAGGTGGGTTGATAACAGTTTGCAGGCGGTTTGTAAAGAAATACAAATAACATCAAAATTATCACGTCTCTACTTAATGTTTTCCAACAGGAGCTTTTCTCAAACACCTGATTGGTCAAAAAATTTTTTTTTTTTTTTTTTGGTTTCACATCTATCTGAGAGGTATCTTCTCACCAATATTTGCTCTGGTGGACACGCGTTTTCTCTGTTTGACAGAGCACTTTGCAGTTTTTGCCCCGTTCGCGCAACCTCACGCTCTGATGCCGAGAAGCGCGAAGACTGGCGCGACGTGCCAGCCGTCTTTCTCAACGGCCCGATTATCAAACAGCGGGGCTCGCGGGCCCGTCGACTTTGCACGTGCAAAGGTTCAGAGGGGATCCAAAGTGGACCGGTATCTACTCGGAGCCCTGCAGAGAGCGGTCATGCAGGAATAAGTTCTTGTTTTCTCTTTTCTCAGGCTTATTTTCCCCGTGTAACTCATTTATGGTTGGTTGAGGGTTGCAAGTTCGGTGCTTCTTCCTCACAGCACGAAGGTCCCTGTTCAGTTTCGTTCCTGGATCTGCTCAGGTCTCCGCTGGTTCTCACGTTTCCCCAACATCATCCGAAAACATGCGAGAAGTTAATGGAAGACCCTAAAACTGCCCTGAAAAGACAGGCAGGCGGTTGTTTGTCTGACTGGAAACTGCGACCTTGACTGCGGGATGAGCGGCGTAGAGAGTGAAAGAATGAACGAATTAATCAATATTTGGTTGAAATAAGATCTGATCATGTTTTTTTTTCAAATCCCCAAAAAAAGAATTCCTCCTCTGCAGTGTCGGTCTGAAAGGCCCAGTGTGGAGGAGGAAGCTTTTCTGTGACCGTGCACTTTGCTGAATCCGAATTAAGACTTAAGAGTTTTGAGTTTTAAACGCTGATTTTCAGCCACGAGGCGTTTCGTCCGTACTATAGCATCGCTTTTTTTTTTTGGCAAATACGGCGCCAGAAATCAGGTCCATTCAACACATCTCCAATTTACCGCGGTTAACAGATCGACATCTGTCGTCCACGCCGGCCGTCTTGTAAAATGAAAACCCGGGAAAATCTACATGCTAATCCGCGGCCCTTCCTCGGCTCGCCGGCATAAGAAATAGTTAGCGAATAAAGAAGTTTTCCCGAAGTATAAAGAAAAAAGAAGCCCTCTGTGTGGGATTTCAATTACGATCTTTTTTTCTTCCACCTTTGTTTCTTTAATAGAGGTCCTCGATTAATTTCAGAAAGGTTTTTCTCCCGCTTTTTTTTTTTTCCCCCCCTCGCTCTCTCTCAGCTTCCTCATTTTCATTAAATGTCCCTGCTGGAGATTGGCGTAGTGTGTATTGCATTAGCTGGTTAGCCAGGAGAGCGGATACGGTCAGCGTTTTATTACAACCCATGTTCTTTGAGATGCAATGTAAATCAGCGGGTCGGGGGGGTCAGTGGAACACATTAATTCAACGCCGCGGATGAAATGATGAGACGAGCCTCGCCTCCAAGGCTGTGTTTCATTGCCCTCTCCTCATCACACGCAATAATATCCAACACAGAACAAGGACCTTTAAAAAAGTGTGTGGTTCAACATGAAACTCCTCTAAAGTCAAGCATCGGCGACATTAAACACATTCGGCGGTCACGCGAGCGGAATTGATTAACGGGAATGACGCGATTGGCCCTCTTGGCTGTTTTACAAATATGGGTCACCTTTGAGAAATCAAGGTTATATAGGGGTGCGTGTTGATAATAGAGCTATTTTAATGGGAGATGGTGATCATTTCATGTCTGTTGATGCTGTTATTACATTTTTAACGATCGCAAACGGCATTTGAAGCAGCTCACGCGGCTGCCGTGCAAGACGCTAACCGGGCTAACGGGAGCCACTTCGTTGTCTCGCCCGAGGGCGCTTTGACACGCCGACCGGAGGATCCGGGAATCGAACCGTCGACTTTTTGAGCCTTCGCAGGTGTTCTGTTGCAGAATCTTGTAAAAGGAGGTGGAGATAGCGGACTCCTACAACTACCTTGAGCTACATATTCACAATAAACTGGACCGGACACACGACACAGTTGCGCTCTACTGGGAGGGTCAGAGCTGGATGTTCTTCCTGAGGTAGTTCGGCGTCCGAAGCCGGCGCCTCAGACCCGGTCTACGGTAGCCAGCGCACTCTTGCTGGCGTGGCGGTGCCGGGACCGCTGAGGTCAACAGGCTCAACAAGCTAGTGAGGACAGCCCGCTCGGTGGAGGGACTGAACCTGGACCGTCTTCAATCGGTACCAGTGGGGAGGGTGAAGGACGAACCGGGAGCTATCCCGGACAATCCGTCCCGTCCAGACGTTCAGCCGACGGTTCTTCCCAACCCGGCGCAGAACTGAACGCTTTAGGTGCTCCTTGGTGCCCGAGGTCATCAGACTCTACAACAGCGGTCTGGACGGCACACAACCGCTGGAGGTGCATCTGCGCTACCACAACCTCACTATCTCCCGCATTCACACGTGTCATGCTCTAACTCCGTTGTCTATTTTTATCCCTGTTAGTCTCAGCCGAATTTTGGTTTATTTTTGTCATTGCTATTGTCATTCTGTTTATAGTCCTATATTTGTTGTTGTTTTGGTTGTCTATTTTCACCCTTGCTGTTTTTTGTTTTTTTTCCATTCTGTATCCTTGATACTGTTGTTGTTCTCTCTGCCATCTATTTATTTGTCTTTTGGTATCTTCAAATTGTCTTCAAAATTGTCTTCAATGAATGTACAGGACTGTTTCAGAACATTAGAATAATGTGATAAAGTTCTTTATTTTCTGTAATGCAATAAAAAAAAAGTCATAATTCTGGATTCATTACAAATCAACTGAAATATTGCAAGCCTTTTATTATTTTAATATTGCTGATTATGGCTTACATCTTAAGAAAACTCAAAAATCCTATCGCAAAATATTAGAATATCATGAAAAAGTAATTTTTGTTTTTTAATTGCATTACAGAAGATAAAGAACTTTATCACAATATTCAAATTTTCTGAGACAGTCCTGTATAACTCTTGCCATGACAAAAGAATTTCCCCCATAGGGATCAATAAAGTTTATCTTATTGTATCTTATCTTATCTTATCTTATCTTATCTTATCTTATCTTATCTTATCTTATCTTATCTTATCTTATCTTATCTTATCTTAAAGGTTATTCCGAACAGAAGAATAATGCTGGTTGGAATCGGCCGTCATTTGATGTAACATTTCAAAAGTGGTTATCTGGTCCGGCCAAAAACTTTCTTTCACACGACCTGGACCATCAGGACCATCAGGACCATCAGGACCATCAGGACCATCAGGACCATCTGGACCATCTGGACGATCAGCCACGTGCAACTGTTTACGTTTTATTTCAACACTCGTCTGCTGCCGTCGCACAATTGCGGTCAATCAATCACGATCTACCTCAGAACATTCTACCTCAGGACGGCCCACGACTCTCACTTCTCACACTCTCTATTTGCACTTTTTAGTTACCAAAGGTAAGAATGCAAAAGAGAAAGCGTTTTCCACGACAGTAAACACTTTGAGTCTTCTTACGAAACGAATGTCCGTCCGAATCGAGCAGATATGACTGAAAACGACGGCTGCACGATGTGTTATGGAAGCAAACCGAAAGCTACACGGTTGCCATGTATCATAACCTCAGCTTTTATTGCAGTCACGTGGATTTTGTTTTTCTTTAAATCTATAGATTCTGGTAAATAATTGATAAGTGCGCCATTTACATAAGCAGTGTAATTTACCTTGACACGGAAAGACTTGAGGGGAGGTATAAAATAAGCTAAACATGGCAATCACAACAGCAAGCTTCTCGTTTTCAGGAATAAATAACGTCTGCAGGTAATAGATGGGTAAGCGTGTGCTTGATAGGAAAGAGTGTAAAGAATAATAGTTTCTTTTACATGTCTACAAATTATTAATGCCTTTGCATCGTCCCAGCAAGGGTTTCACAATACTAATAATTGATGCGACGGAGCAAAGCAAAGGGGATAAAGCAATAACGCTGGTTACAATAACAGATGCGCACGTTTTTAATGCGTCTTACGACAAATAGTTTTCGGTGGGGGGTGAAGGGGGGGTGGGGGGGGTTGAAACACATTTACATTTAAAAATGACACACACTTGATTAAGCGAGCTGACAGAGTCAAACAGAATCAGCAGCATCCGCGGGGTTTCTGTAGATTTTAAACAGGTCGCTGCTGCTAATTAATTAGGATGTCGCTTTAAGTTATTGTTCTGGCAAGCAGTTTTTTTTTTCTTTTTATAAATATATATATATTTATCTATATATATTTGCCCTCCTCAGCAATATTTCTCAGCTTCCCCTTCTTCTTCCCCCCACGGTGGTGATGGGAAGTCACAGTGACGCAGGAAGCGCCAGGACAATCGGCTGCAGATTCACAGTCCCGCCAAGGATGAGGATATATGCATTATGTAGATGTAAATATGAAGTGATGGGGTTTATTTGGCCGTGTTGCATGATAAAGAAGGCCGGGAAACTAATGGAATGTGTGTGCGCGCTCGTGTATCGCAGTGCAAATTCAATTACGTGTGGAGAATGCGTTCCTGCGTGTGTATACGTGCGTGTGTGTGTGTGTGTGTGTGTGTGTGTGTGTGTGCAGATAGCATGATTAGGTGCCTTGGCCGTGCCGTCTAATCACCTACTGCAACAGTGAGTCCAGAACCCTCTCAGCAGACGCCCCCTTTGGGCCACCTCCGCCGGTGCCAGCACTCCTCTGAGCTCACACTTTAATTAATAATCAAGCTAATTGGATTGAGTTCCCCCGCTGCGCGTCTGATGCGTGAGCACACGTGCACGAGTAACACGGGCAAATCCGTTGGCACCAGACGGTACGCGGGCGAGCGTTTCCGCCACCGCCGCCGCCGCCGGGTCAGGTTTCTCTCCCTCGCGGCCCCGGCTCTTCTTCTGCAAAGCCGAAGACGACAGTAAAACTTGATGGCGCTCGGGAGGCAGCTTCCGTTTTATCGAAACCTCTTCCTTATAGGTTGTAAAACATGAAACTTCCGCTACTTCCGAGATACAATAACCGTGATAAAAGAAGCAGAGTCATTCCATAAACAACCCTGGGTGGAAAAAAAAAAAAAATATACGCTTTCACCGGAAATGATATAAACGTTGCAGATAAATGAAATGAAATGCGCTTTATGGGCGTATATCAAACGCGCACGCCGTGGCGTGTGTTGTCTTTCTGTCAACAAAAAAACGCCACTCTGGACAAAGAGAATGGTACGTTAGGGCACCTTTGAGATACGGCGCTGTATATATTATACAATACAATATTGTCTGTCAACATATAATGGAGGGTCGGTGTTTTGTTTCAGTGTTATTCTACCCAGACGGCCCTGTCGAGAATTGCAATGTACTCATTCAAATTCTCCCCCCTTCTTATTTCTCCACACTTCTTCTAACCTTCTCTTGTCTTTTTTTTTCTTTTTTTTTTTTTTAACATCTCCTTCTTTCTGTGTCCCACGCACACACACACACACACACACACACAGACGGTCGCGCGCACACACGTATACAATCCACATTTTCAGCGTGAACATTTGGTAGGAAAGCCTGTGGGCGCTGCAGGCCAGTTCTCTATATTAGATGTCAGGCCTCAGATAGAGACTCGGGCCTGTGGGTAAACACTTTGACAGCTTCTACAGAGGATATTTTGTCTGTGGAATGGAGTCTGCGTTTCTCCAGGTGAAAAGAGACGGGGAAAAAAAAAAAAAAAACAGAGACAGATTCTCGTTCGTAATGGCTCGGATGTCGAGGATTGACTTTGTACAGACCGGAGAGCAACAAGTACAAATGCCGAATCTCTTTTACCTTAATGTTTTGCATGTTACTTACAGTTGCAAACCACGAGTTGTGATCAGATCAATAACCGGCTGTGGCAGGGGGACGCCCGCATCGAGCTCGTGGTGGCGCACTGGGTTCCAGGGGATCATCTTAAAGAGTCATCAATCCGCTGCGTGGTGATTTGTCACCACCAGAAATAAAATCTGACCTGACTTCATCTTTTTTTTACTTATTTATGCATTTATTTCTTTTTAAAAGAGCTCATATGCACACTTTTTTTGCATTTTTTCGGCCTCTCGTGTACCATGTTATTTTTCGGGGGGGCCTAGCTTGATCCACTTCAGCGTTTCGTCATGAATATTGAAGCTATCAAGGTATAATTTCAGCGATTACCATGGAAGTGCCAGTGCTGCTGTTACTAGTAGCAATAAATCCCCAACCCGGATCTATCGCATTCTTGTTTTTTATCTCTGTCCTTCTCCCTCCGTTTACAACAGCCGGTCAAGGCAGAAGGCCGCCGACACTGAACCGGGATCTGTCGGTCAGATGGTCTTCCTGGTCCAGACCTGCGAGTCATCGGTCTACTGTGTTGTGATTTGGCACCACCAGAAATAAAATCTGACCTGACTTGACCTTGACAGCTGCTCCAGGTCCGAGCTCTCCTGAGCATACGAACACCCGGGATTGATGATGGAGATGCAGGGAAAACACGTGTAAGAGTTTCACTTGGGTCCGACTTGCACCCTGAAGAAGGGCTTTGGACGCGGAAGACAGAGAAAAACCTCCGTGGAGGTTCTCGGTCAGCCAGGTCACGGTTCATTATTGGCAAAATCTGCTTCTCGTGGCGACTGGACTTGATTATTTTCCCTTGAGGAGGTTCCACCTCTCATCCAAGAGGCTTCTTCAGTAGTCCACCTACACCCGAGGCATGAAGGCCACGCGTTTGAAGACGGCATTCTGGCCAGATGGTTCAAGAGAGGATTCAAAGAAGCCATCTCCGAACAGAGGAGGGGAACTTTTCAGATATGACACCATCCTGGAATCCATCCCGAGACAGATTAGCTCACAGAGACCAGAACCAAGCTGCACCCTCCAAACCAGACCCCGGTGAGCATCACCTGAGCCTCAGTCCATGCCATCCGACATCCATCCATCCCTGTGTTGCACTTTCTGAGAATCTTGGCTACACCTATTAGAATTTTAGGGAAGGTCCCAAGAAGTTTTACCTCTGATTTTGACACAAATACCGAAAAAAAGATGTTCTGCTCTGAACGCTTCGACGTCGTGGCTGCTTGGTCAGCTGAACCGAGAGGACCGACCCCAAAGCGATCTGGATTGGAGGCCGGCTTAAACCTGCAGGCACAAGCGAGGATCTTAAGCTAAACCAAGTGATGCAAAACCTTCGGTTTATTTGCATCACGTCTCCAAAAGGGAGAACGGAACGGAACTGCTTCCGGTTTACAAGGTGATCCTTGTTTTCATCCCACGCACCCGACTTGCACGACGACTTCCTCCGTGCTCTTTCTTGAGTCACATTACCGGCAGTTTCCTTGCACGGTTTGTTTTGCTCGCGTCCATCAGCCGCCTTCCGCCTGGGACGCGGCAGAGACAAAAACAACCGGAGCTCCCCGAGCAGAAGGCCGGATGATCCCATCTCCGTATACTGATCCCACATTTGAGCCGATGTGGAAGGCCGGCGCAACCTTTTACTGCCGGAGTTCAAAAGACATATGGATGGTTTAAAAATGCTGGAGAAACGTGGATTATTTCACCGTTTTTCTTTTTGTTCACAAAGAGATGATTTATAGGTGTCGTGTGAAAAAGATACCGCGACAACTACATACAGTTAACTGATTGTACGAGATGATATGATCACACTATACCCAGAACTGTAAGCGAGTTTATGCTTCATTGTTTATTATTATATTAAAAACCATGAGCACATTGTGTGTGTGTGTGTGTGTGTGTGTGTGTGTGTGTGTGCAAGAGATGAGAGGGGGCACACAGGAAGATTTCTTGGATGCATGAGCTTCGGTATGGCAAATTAAATTTGAATGCAAATGCAGCAGTATTTCTTGACAGTGTGTGATAAAAACCCTATTATGTTTAATGATATGCTTTGTGAATGTGCATGAGTGGAGAGTGGTCTGCAACTCGGGGGGCATCTTCAAAAAGCTGCCTTGCCTCTCTGTGGTGGATTTGAACAGCCGGCGTGCACACGTGTGCATTTTGGTCACAAGAATAATATTTTATCTCGGGATGAAGCTTTTTCACAGGAAGCTAAGAGTGTCACCCGAATCCGCTTTCTGTATTTCGCCGGGCTAATGTCATTTCTTTGAATTACTTTGAGGAGAGGTTCACGCCAGGGATCATTCACATATTTGGAAAATACCTTTCAAATAATATATTGAACAACCAATTGAACAATTCATTCATTCACTCACTATTCTGCTTTTCATCGAGGGCCACATCATGGTTGCCCTCAAAGGAGCACATGTAACGCTAACGACAGAAATGTGACTAAATGTAGCCAAATGTAATGTCTAATAAATGTAACTAATCCTTAATGTTAAATAACTATGAAATTATTACTCATTCAAATCCAAAATGTTATATAATCCCATCTTTCTTGAAACAGCTTTCCATCTGCATTAACTTTTCCCTTCCTGGACATTTAAGGATCATTTGTATTTCTCACTTCCACTTGGATCTAAAGGCGGGATGTTGTCACTTTGCGAGTAACACGATCGGTGTGTATTGTAGGAAATGTAGTTTATGGTCAACGCATATGTTTGACTCATGTATTTTAAGAAAATTAGAGCTTTTAAGAGGTTGCAGGCCACATAAAATGACATCGCGGGCCACATTTGGCCCCCGAGCCTTGAGTTTGACACGTGTGCGCCTTCGCCGCCGTGCCATAAATACAACCATCCGCTCTCTCATTCACACGTCTCCGATTAACCTAGCGCACGTTTTGGGATGGAGAATGGCGAGAGACGTGAGAGGGATGTCTTATTAAAGAGGGTAAATAATGGGCCTCGTGGACAGAAAAGGACTGAACTCACCTGCTGCTTTTGTGCCCCAACGCATCGTATATTTCCAGAACGCGCCTAAAATACCAAAGCGCTTTTCTCAATGAGAAAGTGAGTGTTTAGCGGCCTCTGGCCTTCAGAGGCTATTGATTTGGGTTGATGTTTCTGTAAACAGCACAGCACTTTGTGGAGATGCATAGCAGGCAGGATCATAAAAAAAAGACAAATCCATTGTCTCTTATTCGTTCAAGACGGTACGGATTTTCTTGTTATTTTTAGCCTCTTAAAAAGCCCCGGTTTTATCCTCGATTGTCGGTTTGTTGTTTTTTTTTTTTTTTACACTCGGCCCTCTGCTAACATCATCTTTTTTTTTGTGTTCCTTGCAAATATTTGCAGTTGTTGCCAGCGCCCGGCTGCTATCTGTATCAGAAAAGGCACGTTTCTCGACTCAGAATCGTTAATTATATTATTTTTTTTCCTTCTTATGAACGGCGTGAAAGTCTACGCCGATTAGACTCTGCAGAAATGTCATCGAGATTATTTGAGGGGAAGGGAGGGCGAGTATAGAATAGATATTTTCCCCAATTGAGTGTCGACCGGCGGCGGTGCTGATGGATGAAGAGATGCCCGATGGTGAAAATGGGCGCAGCCCTCTGGGGATTCCACACCTCGGCATCGAAAGGTGAGTGAGGTGAAAGTGGCTCGGTGTGTGCGAGTGTGTGAGCGGAGACGTGACTGGCCGGGGAGAAATTCTTGCGCGATAAAATCGGTCTACCGAACAGATTTCGGTCAAATTTTTAATCGAGTTGCGAAAAAGTGAACGGTGCACGAACACACAGAAAGTCACAGACTTACATCGTTCATTGTCTACACAATTTTTTGGGGCTTTTTTCAGTAAGTTGGCCTCACTATGGATCCAAAAAAAAAGGATAAAAGTGTCATAGTGCTGTTGGGAAGAAGTGAAGAATTACTGTGCATCTGAAGAAGGAAATAACAGCTTAACGTGAGGGTGGTGTTCGTATTACAGAGCCGCCAAATGCTATGTCATGGCTAAGTCAACCATCCTGAAAGACAAAGATGTGCTAAGCACGGCCCATGTGGCTACAAGGTTAAATTCTTTAATGAAGCAAAGGTCTCAAGTCTTAAAAGAAGTAGAAAAGTGATTGTTAGCTTGGATTAATGAACGACAGCTAGCTGGAGATAGCGTTAGCGTGGGTCTCAAATGCGTAAAGGCTTTACTTTTTTGCTGATTTTGTGACGGAAACGCACGAGTGCTGGCAAGAAGAGACAGAAGACCAGAAACACGGTGATAAATAAGGTTATCTTTAATCCCTGCCTGTATTTTTGCCACAAATAAACTTATATAAATGTTTCAAAAGAGTGCGGTATTTTGGAGGGGGGGTTGGAGAACAGGTCAATGAGCTTTTCATTGATTTCAATGGGAAAAAGAAGTAATTTCATCCTTAAGCCAAGGTTCTCTTGTATTCTTTACCAATGAACTTACGTTTGCATTTATTCTTTGAAGGATTCTTCCAGCCAGCACTGACAGTGAACCAGTGATAAGTCACTTTTAAAGCAATATAACTGCATCGAAGTCATGCTTTTGAATGAGTCATTTCCCACAAAGACATGGCCGCGCTCCCGGCTGAACAAGGTTGTTTTACTGAAGCCGTCGCTCCCGGAAACCACGGACCACGCCGACTTCTGTCTGCGCGGAGCTCCTTTCATTCCTCCGGTAATGGATGAGATTTCTGTCAGGCCTCCCTCCGAAATCTAGCATTCAAATGCATCACCGGCATCGCTAATCCCAAAAGTCGATCGATGCCTGACTCCGCAGAGCAGACGTCCGGGGCGAACCGAGACTCGGGTTTAACGGACATCAGCGCCAACACTGCGGTGGGGATGCGGCATTCAGTCGTGGCCCGCGGAGGCATCGCCGCGGAGACGGCAAGCGCAGACTATTTATCTAACGGAATTGACAATTTTCTCACCGCGGACGTCTCGCCAAAGGATGGGTTCTGGTGGCGTCGACAAGCGCGGGAATAACCGCCGGTACCGCGGTGCTTTGTCTCGCCGCGGTCAGGAGGCGGGGGGCACTCGGAGTTCACTGGGACACAGTGACTCACTTTTGTTACGTGTTACACCGGGGGGGGCTAGAAGCTAACAGAGCTAACAGTAACGCGGATAAAAATTCAGACTTCCCCGATGAGAGAGGGTTTACATTCTTACAGCCGCTGTTGAATCGTGGCAGCAAATATGTTCAATAACAAACATATGAGAATGATCACGGATGTCAAGAGGAGCGCCTGAGGTAACCCTTAGTGATCCAATCACGCCCAGACATTGTGTAACACTACCGTCTGACTCACGTAACGCACAACGGGAGCGTTTGTATAACACATACTGGGGGGTCAAAGCACAAGAGAGACAGGAAATGACCGGAATGTTACGGTCTCAACTTATGAAGCACTTTCACAAAGCGATTGCTTTCCTTGTAGCCGGGACATCGGTGCATCTTGGGGGTTTGCACGTCTTGCCCGAGGACACTCCGGCATTGTTGATCTGCATTTCTGATCACGGTTTGGTGCTCCAACGAAGAGATAACACCGATTGGGAATGGAATACCCGCGCATTGTCACCGGCTCGGGTTCGTCACAGGATCAGAGGGAATCAACGTCACGTCCGGCTAAAAGCATACATGTACAACTGGGGTGTCAAAGTCTTTTTCACCGAAGGGCACATCAGCATGTGTAACGGTAACAGTATAAATGTAACAAATTGTTAAATAACTGAAATGATTACTCATTCGAATCCAACATGTTATATATTCTCATCTTTCTTGAAACAGCCTTCCATCTGCATCAACCTGGACATTTAGGGATCATTTGTATTTCTCAATTCCACTTGTTGAAAAACGGCACTGATGTGGATCCAATGCCGTCACGTCGTAACATGATTGGCATGAATTGTGGGAAATGTAGTTTATGGTCAATGCTTATGTTTGACTTATTTATTTTAACACAATCAGGCCTTTTGAGACGTTCTGGCGGGTCACATTTTAAACCGCTGGCCTTGAGTTTGACACGTTTTAGTGAACACTAATGGGGGGGTCTTGCGATGTCACCTTATTTGGAGCCTGACAAGATTGCTCTCCACATCTGGTGGAGGGTCTGCAGGAATGACGTCTCTTCCAGAAGTAATGTTATCTTTACGGTGGCGCGTAATGTTCATATTCCACCAATCTCATGGATACAAGCATGCAGGCAGGAGGAGCCGGGAATCAAACCGCCGACCTTCCGATCCAAGGAACATAAAGATGTTTTTTTTTTTTTTTTTTTATTTCGGGATCAAAGAATTCGTTTCTGGCTCGTGTCATTTTTCCCGGTTGCAGACTGCATATCATACGTCCACCTTGTTGACAGCCCGCATACTGTACGTGGCATTTCTTTGAAGAACTGACATTTTTTTGATTATTATTTCGCTCCGGCTGCATGTTAGATATCCTAAAGCGCATATACATGCTGGGAATCCCCCCGAAGAACAGGTTGCCGTAGCCGCTGGGCGATAACATAGACATAACATTGGGGAGCTGTCTGCATCGGCCGCTTCATGTCCGATCCGCCTCGTTCTAACGTTTGCTGTCGGACGTATAGCTCAACCTGGCGGAGTCCAGATAATTTCACATTTTCGGCGCGCGTCTGAAAGGGCCTGGTGACGCGCTGTCACATCGGGGGGACGGAATATCCGAGGGAGGCCCCGCCGCTCGGAACAATTCGAAAATGGAGCGAAGAGTAGGTTTACATGGGTGGAGGGGGTGGACGTTATAATCACTCCAGTACGAGAGAGGCAAAACATGCGGGGTTGTAAACACAGCCGATGACAGCGGAGCTTAAATCCTGCTTATTTTCTTACCTCCACACACCTGCCCAATCCCCTCGGATCTTTAAATTAAGCACTAAATCTTCGCAAGTCTGCACCAAAGTTCCGACACTCCGGTTCCTGGGCGTGATTGATACGGCACGCCGGTGGCATTTCCAAGCACCTACTTCCAGAGCAACTAGCGGTCAAAAAGATTAAGAAAAAAAAAAAAAAAAAGTAGAAACAAGAGGCCGAGAAATTAATCTCATTACATTGAGGCTAAACAAATTAGCGTCACGTCGTCATCATTTTCCTCTTCTTTTGAATTTCTTTTTCACAATAATCCGTGAACTCGGTGTCAAATCCCGCGACATTATTGAGAACCTCCAGGACTGCAGTTTGTCACCTGCAGTTCTTCATCCAGCAGCTCACATTGACAGCTCACTTGCGTTGACTAGCCCTTGACATATTTAAAACTGATTTGCTGTCCGGAATCCCGAAGTGGCATATTTCCCATGAAAGATGGGGGGTGAGCGAGAACATCTGCACGGACCGCATTCCACGCGACCGCTCCTCGATAAAAGCACGTAATAGAGCACTTATACAGCCACAGGGCAGTGAATATTAAACATTAAGGCGGGTAGAAATGAGACAAAGCCGAAAACATGCATCCATCATTTCTCGTGAATCCCTCATGCATGGGTAGACAAGTAGGACCCCGCATTGAAGCTGCAGAGTCTTCCGCCGATGCCTGGAATTAAAGAAGGCTGTGTTTCTGTGCACGTCTGCGGCGCCGCGTCGAAATCCTTCCCAACCGACGTTTGTTTGCCCATTTAATGCCTTTGTCTTTACTTTCTACAGACCCGTCCAACATATTGCCTGAGCCTCGCGTCCCCACGGACCTCTTCCTCCGAAGAGTCCGTTTTTTTTTTTTTTGTGCCGGCGTGTAAAAATTTCATCTGCTCTGAATCCAGGAGTCAGGATTGCTTCTCTAACACACTTTCAGAGGTGGACAATGTGCAAGGGTTCTCCTGTAGGTGTCTGGGTTTCCTTCAAGTCCTCCAGGGTTCAAAAATTAGATTAACTGCATATGACCTTTCCATATATATGAATTCTGAACGACTGAGTGAATATATGTTTCTACAATATATTTAATTTGATTCATTATACTTTATTAATCCCTTGCAGGATATTTCTTTACTGCATTTAACCCATCATGGAGGAACCCTGAGCAGCTGGCTACCATCTTGCACAGGGGTGAGCAAACTTTTTGGCTCAGGGGTCGCATTAACCTCAAATTTGACAGGGTCACCACAAGATACGATACATCTTTAAAAAAAAAACGCATTCGTTAACAGTACACATCAGACACATCAGTATGTCCACCGAAAAGGCTGTATCACAAAACCGATCTGTGCCATTCAGCTCAGGAAAATTCTCAAGTAGCTCCAAAAATGAAATAATATCCTGTTTCAGCTCCCACATTCATCGATCCAATCATTCAATCATCCACATCAAGTACCAATCTTTGGCGGGCCGGATGTGGCCCGCGGGCCGTAGTTTGCCTGATCTAGCGGCACCAGGGGAGCAGTTGGGGGTTCAACAACACTTCGATAAACCGGGAAGAGCCGGGAATCGACGCAGAATTCAGAGATTCAAAGATAATTATGTTTCGGATTGTTCCGATCCGAGGACGATCGGTTTCAGCCACATCGCCCCAAAGGCACCGCCCGGGAATCGAACCCAGGTCTCAAAAACAAGAAGCCTGCATGATACATACATACGGTTGTATGTCTTTATTTGACACATGTGAATGAGTGAATGGTTGTTTTATCTCTTTATAAAGCGTGAGTGACGGCTTGAATTGTTTTACTTCTGGTCTCTCGCCCAATGACAGCACCGGATCCCTCGAGACTCTCACGGCAGGATTAGGAGTGTAGATAACGAATGAATGAATGAGTGAATGAACGATCCGCGAAGGCACGAACGACACCCGGCCGGTGGCAACAGCCGGTACGTAAATACATCATTTGCATCGGCGTTTCTGCATCATCAGCCTTCAAGAAACAAAACAAGGCTGTCCCAATATTTGTTTTCATTCGGAGCCCATGGAGGTGGCTCTCCGAATGCTCTCGCCGGACTGGCTGAGAAGAGAATGCCAATACTCATCCAATCATTAACATCGTGTTGTGTTATTACGATAACTGGAAATTGTAATCTACACATTGACAGTAGGACGGGATTACTTGGAAAATGCTTGGTCTGGGCTAAGGTTTGAATATTTGAGAGCTCTATAGTGACTCTTGAAGTGTTAAAACCGCACAGAAATAAAGGGAGGTATAATTCCGTTTCGTCAAAAGCTCGATTACGGCGCGATGATCAATTTTGCAAGATTTATGTCCTCGATTTGGCGTCACCAAGACACCGAAAACAAGTCAATCACCGGCTGTCGACCTGCAATCGCACTTCGAGAAGACAACAGCGCCCGGGGAGATGCCAAGCGAAAGAGGCATCATTTCAGAGAAGAAGCATACGAGTCGCAATCAATTCCAATCGTCTCAATATGAATAAGTGAAAGTGCGCTTGAAACCTGACCGGGCTTCTAATGTGGAGGATTAAAAAAAAAAAAAAAAAAAAAAAAATCAAATCGAATAGAAACGTATACGGGTTTTACATCAGGGAGATTAAAGATGTAATTCTTTTCATGCAATTTCTATATCGGATTTTCATCGCAAGAGTCAGGTGTGTGGGCATCTGCTCCAGTCCATACAATTGTGATGTGCAGAAGAATGACTTATTAAGGGGAATGTTTTGTTGCTTGAACAGTGGCAGCTTTGTCCTGTGGTGGAGCTCAGGGGGTGGCTCCAGCCAGGTGGAATGAGAACAAACAAGCTGTCAAAAGTAATCACATCTCCCAGACTCTGGCCATGTGAATGCACCGAGGTATCTGTCCATCAGCACCACAAGCCATTGTCTCGGGGCTCCCGGAGGTGGGGGTGTGGAGGGAGGGGGGTAGAGGGGGCTGCACCAGGGGCATCACATCACATATGGACAGAGAGCTCGGCTAAAATTGTCCAAAATAGGTACTTTTTTTTTTTTTTTTTTTTCCCCTGACTTTTACTTTATAAAACTGTAAAAAAAAAAAAAAAAAATGGCATTTGCATTTTCTCCCCGAAAAGTATAATTCCACTCCAGGGTACGCCGGCACAGGAAGGTCCCCGGCCAAACGCGCAAGCTGTCAATAGCAATTTGAATATTTGTATTAAATTTGAGTTTCAAAATCCATTTTTAAAACTAATTAGATGCTAGAAAAAAAAAAAAAAAAAAAAGGAAAAAAGTAGCACATACCGGAACAAATGCAATTCCTGAACGCTCCCTAGATGCCTCTTTTTCCAGTTCATTTTCATTTTCTTTAATAGTGCATAATTTGAGAGGAGGGGGGCGCAGAAGGTCCAGTACAATATAAATATGTCCGCGAACGGAACGCCCCTCCCTCCAAGAGGTCTACCTCCAGTTTTAATCGTCTCCTTTTCAACCAAATTATTGTTAATATTATTTACTCTTTTCGGCGGCGAACATTGCGAGATAAGTATCGCTATCTCGTCCTCCATCACTCCAACTGCAGGTTATTGAATATCCCAGTGGAGGGGAAAAACTAATTACGAAACGTGTCTGGCTAAGAGAGTTATCTGCGAGATAGCCTGCAGTGCAGCCATGTTTTGGCCCTTTTGTTATTATGATGTGCAAACTAATTACTTTCAGTTTTGTTTTTTTAAATATTTTTGTTGTTTGTTTCTTTTCTGTTTTTTTTTTTTTTTTTTGATGCTCCCCTGCCGCCGTTGAACTTCCGCTGGAATTCTGACACCAGCAAATGTAAAGATTTCTTTACGGAGCCTGGGCAGGTTCAGATGCTCGGCTTCGCTGCTCAGGATTACGAATTCTATCCTGCTTTGCTGTCGGTGCAGGGCCTATCTTTCCAAATTGCTTTTATCATGAAGGAGAAGATATGATTTTACATTTTTCCCACATTTCTTCCGAGGAAGACGCGGCGTACCGTTCTGCAGTCATTAGGAGGAACCATTTGGAGCATGTCAATTAAGCTCTCGAATCAAAAAAAAAAAATGAAATTGACTTTGCCGAAGTAATGTTGATTAGTGTAGTATTAGTGTAGTATTCCGGTCCCCAACCTTGCGATAAAACAAAACAATTAGCTGCTTTGGTGGATGACTGCCCAAATCCCCTGAAATAGGTTAGACAAATAAACTGTGTTATTAAAAAAAAAAAGTCAAAAAGTCATGTTGACCCTTTTTATAATGACATGTTAGCCACTGCATGCTTTGGAGGTAATTAAAACATAAGAATGAAAATAAAATCTAAGATCTAATTAGTGTCTCTGTGTGTTTTTACCATAAAACATGCCATGTTTCATCCACAGAGAAACACAGAACAATGTATTATGAAAAGAAACGCTGAGCGCTAAATAACGAATGAGATGAAAAAGAAAAACTAATTGTATTTCCTGCAATCCACACAAAAGATCTGTCGAGAATATACGTAGCTGTAATGCGTATGTACATATATTTGTATATGTTTACATGTAAACGTATCTATATATATGTGTGTGTACATGAGTATTTTTATATACGTATGTATGCATATATATTTGTATATGTATGTGTTTATATATCTATATATATGTGCATATGTCTTTGTTTCTATACATATGTATGTATGTATGTATGAATGCATATATATTTGTATATGTATGTGTCTATATATCTATATATATATATGTGCATATGTGTATGGTCGTATATGTATGCATATATATGTGAATATGGATACGCTTGTAAAGATGGATATATATTTTTATATAACTATATACATATGCACACATATATATACAGATATTTTTATATATGTGTCTATATATATATGTGCATATGTATATGGTTATATATGTGTATATATGTCCATGTATCTATGTATGTATAAAAAAAAGAATGTAGTTATCTAAATGTTTATATATGCATATTTGTCTCGGAATTACGTTGAAGACAATTAAATATTTGCATGTTTATTGCGTTTGGTAAATAAGATATCACCCGTCCGTCAGCCTCTAAGTTTAGAGTTGTTTTGAATAACGAACCCCTAAAGCCGATAGTTGCGAGTCGAGAAATTCCATGCGGTAGAAAGTTTAAAATGCCCTTTTCGTCTCTTTATCAGAAGAGTGAAGTTTGCATGACAAAAAGAGCGTCGGAACGCCTTCATTAGACTGAATTGGACTTAAAATGCAAGAACGGAGAAGCCTTCTGCTGTCATGTTTCATCCTGCAAGGCTGAATATTTTGACGCGCTTGTAAAGCATTTACTCGTTTTCGACGTTAAATTGCATCCCATCCCTGATTTGTTCAACCGCTGCCGTCGTCCCCCCTCTTCCGGTGTGTTCTGCCACGTCCTCCATCTCCCAGGAATGTCTTTACCGCGAGATATGTGTATTTTAGCGGGACTTTTTGTGAACTGGGTTTTGCCTCGGAGCTGCGCAGGGCGAGTCCTCATCTGGCGCTCGGCGGCGGTTACACAAAGCGGAGGTGTGCGGTGACACGGGTCGGGACCTCGCTCGCATTGAATCGACCGAAATAATGAACTGCCCTCGTTCTCTGCGGAAACTAAAATCTCGAGATGTTGCGGAATGGGAACATGGCTGCGGGATGGATGTAAAAAAAAAAAAAAAAAAAAACTTTAATGGAAGGATTTAAGGTTTCCGGGGAAGAAGCGTGAGGAATAATAGGAGCGCTGCCTCCATGTTTCCTACAAGACCTCACCCCGGGGACGAATCTCCTGCACCCGTGTTGCTGATCTGTTAATAGCTGACATCATAACTCTCCGAGCAGAGGCCGGCCGCTGTTACTATTGTCACAGGTTCATCATTATCTGATAGCTTAACACTCGGGAGGGAAACAAAGTAGCCTCCCGCTGGTGTACATCAAGACACCGTTGCCGGGAAAGAGTATATCAGCGGCACAAATACATCCCGGCGAGGATTCGGAAAGGTATACGGCGCCAGATATGACCGAAAAGGATTTTCCGCAACCGGAGTGATGAATGAAAACAGCGATGTTTTGATATAAAAAAAAAAAAAAAAAAAAAAAAAGAAAACAGGGATTCCCGTCAGTGACTTCGAAAAGCGACTCCGAAAAAACCGGTCCAATCTCACGGAAATAAGTGAAATGACCGCAATCTCCTCACGCCGCGTTGTGTTTGGGACGGAACAAGGGATTTACACGCGGATTGAGTCACAATACCGATATAGATAAATAAAATAACACGTCATTTGCTCATCCTGGTTCATTTTTACACCTCGCCTTGACTTCTCCTTCCAAATGAATGAACAGGTGAAGTCCAGAAAACACTCCAAGGTGTATTTTTCTGTAGCCCGCAGGAAATAGTTCAGTTTCTCATCGACTCTCATATGGTTGAATTAAATCCTAGGAAAGGAAAGGAGGGGAGGAAAAAAAATCTGCATCTTCACACTTTTACCCAGTGCCATTAGTCACTTCCCCGCTGGCTTCCGGCCTGAATTGCTGATATACTGTAGATGTGGAGGCTTGCCGAACAGACAGCCCCGAATAAATCATCAATATCTCTGTAATTGTTTGGACCGAACCCATGAGCTCGGCGTCTATGGGCGAGTGAGACGTCAAGAGAAAAAGCTATTTTCAGTGTGACTGTAACAGTTGATTGCAATTAAATAAAGGAGCCTTAATTCTACGCTGAACGAGAATGTGGAGAAACCGGGCACGGTCATTAGCCCGTCTGGAGTGATTAAAATGCGCAGGAGCTCCGGTCGGAGAGCCCTGAAGAGTCCTCACCGGGGGACAGAGGGATAGATATTAACCTGCTTGTTTATTTATGTATTAATTTATTTATGCATTTATTCATTTACTTATTTATTTCATTCCTTTTTTTTTTTATTTTAATTTAATTTTATAGTTGTCATTTCTTTATTTTTAATTGGTTTTTTTTTTTTAGGTTTGTTCTCATTTATAGTTTTTTTTTTTAATTACAATAATAATAATGCATTTTATTTTAAGGCGACTTTCTTGAGATTCAAGGACACTCTTTTTTTTTTTCACTTTTTTTTTCCTTTTCACAAAATGTCATCTCTATTTATTTCTTTATTTTTCAATTAGATTTTTACCTCGTTTATTTATATTTCTAGGTTTTCTTCTATCATTATAGGCGACACTGCACGGTGAATAGTACATGTCTTGCGCCTGAGAAGTTCACGGACGTCCACTCCCTTTGTTGCTCACACCCGGTGTCCATGTGTTTAGGACACGAGGGCCGTATACAGTCCCCAGGTGTCTGACATTTGCATAGTCCCATGCATTTATATCACGTGAAGACTGTGTGTGTGTGTGTGTGTGTGTGTGTGTCGGGCGGGGGTACAGTTGCTGGGCTGGTGCCTTTTCTTCAGAGGCCAATTAACTCTCAGATCCTGCTGGAAAACAAGGACGAGGAACCGAGCAGCAGGTCGCAGTGGCAGACGAGTAAAAGGCAAACATTATTGCATGTCATCGATACGGAAAAGGCAAAAGACAGACCGTCCACAGCAACACGTTTCCACATGTGTTAATATGAAAAGGTAATTTGAAGGAAAGGGTGAATTTAAGTTGCAATGACTACAGCAGACAGGAGGACGGAGGGGAGTGTGTAAGATAAAAACATAAAAAGCATTAGAAGAACGTCTGATTCATTCATTCTTCATGTAAACCGCTTCTCCCGGTGGGCTGCAGCCGATCCCTGCCGCGAGAGGCCGGGTTCACCCCGGACCGCTCGATCACGGGGAAATACAACCATTCCCCCACGTCCGGACGATTTCGGGTCTCCGTTGGACATAAGATGGACCGAGATGAACTGAACCAAAGGTCGAGCCGTAACAGCTGGTCTGAGACGAAGCTCCAGGGTTGCTCTCCGCTTTTACCGGATGTCTCGCTAGTCCTTTTTTTTTTTTTTTTTTTTGGTTTAAATTTTTGATTTTCTGCTGCCCCGCCATATTTTCTGTCCCTGTTTAGTAAGAAACTGCTGACTTAGCCTCTGCGAATGTCCTATGCAGAACCTTCGAGGTTATCAAGAACGTTTATAAAACAGTCAGTGATCGGAGTATGGGTATGCAGCCGAGGGGAAAAAAAAAAAAAAAACGACACGCCAAGGTTAAAATTACAGGAGAACCCCACCGGTCCTCGGGCGTAGATGGAAAAATGACGTTTCGTGAATATACTATACACATGCAGGTATCAAATGTCCGAAATGCCCCCCTGATGTTCGGGTCGTTCGCCGAAAATGCTCAAAGTAGCCGCCGGTGCGCTTCGTGACGGGGATTGTCAGTTACGATCACATGGGGATCAAGAGGGACGGCTATTAGTGCCCCGCTCTCTGCAGGGTCGCTGCCTTTACAATGGTCTCCCTCAGCACTTATATGATTGCTACATACGTGTGGCGTCCATTGTCAAAGCATAGGGAGACCTGGACCCCGAGTGGACGACCCAATATGAAATGAAGCCGCCGTAATGCCATTAACGGCGTATTGTGCCGCGGATGTGGGGCAGAACTCCAGGGCGGCGGTTGCAATTCACAACAAGCTCAAGGGAAAGTTACTATTTAGCGACTATTATCCCGTTGATTTAAGTCTTGATAAGTATCTTGTAGTTCCGGACGGCAATTATACGGTCGGGGATGGAGATATCGAGATTTCTGAGGCTACGGCGTCTCCAATAGGTCTTCATTTTCGGAACAGTAAGAGAGTAAATGGGAAACTAGACACATTTGTACCTTTCTGGTCTGTAAATCAGCGGTTAGAGTTCCTAAATGCTGCTCGTGTTGTCAAGGAAGCTTACAGAAGTGAAAGGCAACACAGACAGACATTCTGTCACAAATCTCCTCCTTTCCTGACACCTGCCATCATTTCATTTTTTTGAAGAAGAATGGCAGTTCCACTCTGTAAACCCGGAAAGAAAATAGCAGCGAATAAACCCCCCCCTCGGTCAAATATATAACATATATTTTTTGAGGAACTTCAAGCGAGTGATAAATTAGTTCTTCCCGCGGATCAATAGTGGCTTCTTTCTTCTTTTACCCAAGATGGGATTTGTCAAACTCGGGGCAAGAAAGGAGTCCATTAAGGCCGTCGCGAATACAGACTGTGTGTGCGGAGGAATTATGATCAAATAAATAGATCAAATTAAATCAAAAGAGCGCGTGTTTAGGCGGACCGACCAGATTTAAGTCGCCCAAACATTATTTCCTATTGGATTTCTATTTTGGACAGTGGTTTGCACCTTCCGCCTCGCAGCAAGAAGTTCACAGGTTCAATTCCTTGTGAACTTTGCATGTTTGCCCGTGTCTGCGCGGGGAATTACCGTGGAATTACGGCGGTCGGTTATAGACCCTAAATTGCCCGGATGTATGATTGAGAGAGCGATGGTTGTTTGTGTATATGTGGCCCTGCGAGCAGTCCAGGGTGACCCTGCCACTCCCTGAGTGCAGGATAGACGGTATAGCTAATGGATGGATGGAGGCTTCTAACTGCTGTCAGGCTGGCTGGAGAGGTGGTTGAATACTTATGAGCAGCCGCAAGCGTGCTATATGTCCGAGGAAGAAATGAAAACGGTCGTCCTCGCACATCCATCGCACTAAATTCGGCAAATTCGGCTTGAACCTCACATGCAGTACAGTGCAATAAATCTTTTTTTTTTCCCGCTTTGCACTTTTTTATTTCTACATATATATCTGCTATATCTATTTATTCTTCTGGTTGTTATTTATATTTTTTTTTTAATATTTTTTTTCTGTCTGAGGAAGAAATGAAAACGGTTAATGCAAGAAACCATTTTTTTCCACTTTTTCCACACTTTTTTTTTATTTCTCTTTAATTGTTTCTTTCTACATATCTATCTATTCATTCTTCTAGTTGTTATTTCTATTTTTTTTTTTATATTTTTGGTCATATTTTTTCTGTCTGAGGAAGAAATGAAAACGGTCAACCCAAGGAAACATTTTTTTTCCACTTCTCCACTTTTTTCCACTTTTTCTGCACTTTTTTTTATTTCGTTTTAATTGTTTCTTTCTACATATCTATCTATTCATTCTTCTAGTTGTTATTTATATTTTCGGTCATATGTTTTCTGTCTGAAAACAGTCGTCCTTGCACGTCCATCACACTAATTTCGGCACATACCTGAACACTTGAACCTCACATACAGCACAGTGCAATAAATCTCCTATTTTTTTTTCCCTTTTTGCACTTTTTTATTTCTACATATACATCTGCTATATCTATTTATTCTTCCAATTGTTATTTATATTTTTTCACATATTTTTGGTCATATATTTTCTGTCTGAGGAAGAAATCCCGTCACAACCGTTGCATTAAATTCAGCACAACCCTGAACACTTGAACCTCACATACGGTACAACGCAAGAAACCGTTTTTTTTTCCACTTTAGACTTTTTTTTTAATTTCTTTTCACTTGCTTCTTTCTACATATCTATCTATTTACTCTTCTGTTGTTATTTGTATTTTTTTTTCTGTCTGAGGATGAAATGAAAACGGTCATCCTTGCACGTCCATCGCAGTAAATTCAACACAAACCTGAACACTTGAACCTCACATACAGTGCAGTGCAATAAATCTTTTTTTTTCCCGTTTTGCACTTTTTTAGTTCTTTTTACTATTCTCTTTCTACATATATATCTGCTATATCTATTTATTTTTCGGTTGTTATTTATATATTTTTTTTTTATATATATTTGGTCATATATTTTCTGTCTGAGGAAGAAAACCTGGCACAACCATCGCACTAAAGTCGGCACAAACCTGAACACTTGAACCTCACATACCGTACAGTACAATAAAGTCCTTTTCCACTTTTTTTTTTCTTTCTACATATCTATTTATTTATTCCTCTAGTTGTTATTTATGTATACTGTTTATATATATTTTTTTCTATATTTTTCATCTTATATTTTTTTCCCTCTTGTATCTCTAACCCAGAGATGCTGCTATCGTTGCATTATTGTACGTGTCCTGCGTTTAAGGTTGTTTTTGTCTGTTTTTGATTCCACTGAAATCCGAGAGCCGCTATCTCTAAATTTCGTGGCACTCTGTGTAATGACAATAACAGTCTTCAATCTTGAATCCTGGGGATTGACAAGAACCATAGATATCTGCACGCTTAATGTGACAGTTTGAGATGCAGCCCTTTATTTAGCAATACAAATCTATAGCTATAGAGCAACCGCTATTGCAGGTGTGTGCTCTTCGATAATGGGAGCCCACCAGCAAATTTGACATATATCTAAAAGCTCAAAACTTGTAAATACTCGTCCGGCTGGTGTTTGCAGATGACAAAAATGCCACAGTGATGACAAAGAAAGGAGGTGAAACGAGTACCTGTCCGGCAGTGATGATGAAAACTGAGCGTTATTATCTTTGCAGAGGCAAACATGGCGGAGCCGTCGTCAAGGATCTCATTAGATTCTTCAAATTCGAAAAAGTCAAGGTGACTCTCCCGGAAGGGCAGACACCAATAATGCATTCTCTTTTTAAAAAGAATATACATAGCCTTCTGCGAGTCACGCAGCGTAACATGGCTTTGCAAAATAAAACTGAAATAAACAAAAGCAAGATTTGACGCCTTGGTTCCATCCAGCCTGCGAGAGTTAGGAGTAGCATAGAACACCGGGGCTACGGCTAAGTAATGTTCTAAACGGTGTTCTCATCAAATATTCATGCACTCGGTTCAGTTTAATGATGGAAAATGAAGAGGGAACACCGCATCGCTGTTGCTCAGCTAAAGAAAAGCACCTCGGTATCGATAGGCTTTCATCGACATGCAGGTCCTGCTGTCGAGAGCGTCGGTTCGGTCGCCTCCGTGTCACTCCTCTCGCAAACTACCGGGACATTTTTCGGTCCTATAATTTCCTTTTACATAGGCACCGTTCCAACTTCTGTCGCGTGCTAATGGCTGGGAGTCTTAATTAAAATGTCAAGGTGGCGTGATGTCCCATTAAGGCTCCCCTCCCCTCCCTATACCTTTTCTGCTTCTGATCCTCCCCAGGGACCTATTAGGCCCGGCCCAAAATGATTGAAGTTCAAAGAGGTGAGCCCAAAGGTTGGACGCTCATCGCTTCGTGCTCCGCTGTCGTCCCAGCATCCTCCAACCCTGACCTTTAGCAAGACAGCCATCCTTGCTAATGTGGTCGCATATCTAATGAGAAAGGGCTTTAGACTCAGACCTCCCTGTCATCCTTGTAGGCGATAATGCCACGAACTGTTACCGACCCTCCTCCTTCCCCACCAGCCTGCATCCCCCGACCGCCGCCTGACTACACAAAAAAAAGGACAAAGCAAGTTGTTGGCTTCCCTCGTACCTCATCGTTTGACGGGACTTTATCTCCGCTGTCTGTGGAGGTTCTCAGTCATCCAGGTCGGGGTGAGTTCTTGTCGAAATCTTCTTGTCTCCTCGGCGACTGGACTTGAATTTATTCACTCGAAGACGTTTCAGGCCTCGTCCGAGAGGCTTCTTCAGTTCTAATGACCAATGAGGAGTCTCCAAATATACTGCTCAAAAAAATAAAGGGAACACTTGAACAACCCAATGTAACTCCAAGTCAATCACACTTCTGTGAAATCATAGTGTCCACTCAGGAAGCAACACTGATTCATTTTGACTTGTTTTAAGGACATTACATCAAAGTTGGATCAGCCTGGAGTTTGTTTTTACACTTTAATTTTGAGAGTGATTCCTAATCCAGACCTCCATGGTTGATACAATTGATTTCCATTGATCATTTTTGTGTGATTTTGTTGTCAGCACATTCAACTGTGTAAAGAGCAAAGTATTTCATAAGACTATTTCATTCATTTAGATCTAGGATGTGTTTTTTAAGTGTTCCCTTTATTTTTTTGAGCAGTGTATAACTGCCAAGTACGGGGCTGTGCGTTTGTGCCAAGTTTTTGGGCGGGTCTGAATTATGGTGGCTTGTTATGAAAGTTGAGGAGTTGATCTGCAGAAACTGGATGTAAAGGGGTTGTTATGCTAATGGAGGTGTCGTTTGTTGGAACAAAAGAACAACTCGGTGGGAAAGTTAAAAAAAGGAGTGAAACCTGAAACCTCATGTGGACGTTGCCGGGGGCTGCTTCTGGTGTTTGGAGGGTGCAGATCCCGGTACGACGTTGTACCTTTGTGACACAACTCACACAAACATTCACAAACGTACAACACCATATTTGGCAGTTATATTTGGTCACTCCTTAGAGGTCATTAGAACTGAAGAAGCCTCTCAGATCAGGGCTAAAACGTCTCAGAGCAAAGAAATTCAAGTCCAGTTGCCAAGACAAGATGATTTTGACAAGAATTTGGCTCCGCTGGTTTTGACTTGTCTTTTTCCTCACGCCGGAAAGATTACCGGAAAGGACAAATCAGTCCCCGAATTCAAAATGTGGGTCGGTTGTCACCCTGGTAAGCAACGATGGTGCAGTGAGGCAACATCCACCCCAAAGAATCTCGCAACAAAGAAAACTTTACCGGGTAGTTTTAGGGAATTTTCAAGAATTCAGAACGCCGATAATGAAAGCAACCCAAGAAGAAGGGAGATCTTCTCCGTCCTCACTGACAGCAAGCGACCGCTTGAGACTCAGCGGTTAATGAACTTGAGCGGTCACGGGTTGGAAGTCGTACCCGTGAGCACTTCGGTGACGACATCACGAGTAGCTCCTGCAAACGCGCGGCTTATTTGCTCGTATAATTTGAAGACTGCTCTTTCCAGAGCACGTTTATCCCATAGATCTGCCCGCGCCTCCGACCCGTCCACTCCAGTGACCTCAGGTGAAGCGCGAGCAATCGCGGCTTCCAAAAATACCTACATTTTCACTCGCTCGTTCCATGTGCCTGGAATCTTTTGTGCCCCCCGGCTCACTCGTCTCACGCCCTCCCCGGAGACAATTATCCCCAAACGGCAGCCCCTCCCGCCCCCGCTACTTGATGGCTGTGGGTGGATGGGGTCAAGGTAATCACTGGGCCATGAATATTTGTACCCACTCACTTCATCAGTGTGTGATCACCAACAGTGAAATCAATGAGCAGTGCCCTAATGAAAGATCTACACTTGTTCGCGACGGAGCCGATGGAGTTTTTGCACGCTACGGTGTCGACGGAGTCCCTTCGGTACAGGCTTCATGCATCATGGTAGCGCTGCTGTTTGTGCACGTACACAAGACATACCGGTTGGAAGTGACCAAAGAAGGTATCTTGTCAAACTGTGCGGCTGAAGCAAGCTTCAGATTTTTGAGTGTGCAAACTAATGGGGCTTATAACCAAGATGGACAATAAATACGGCTGTTCTAGGAACTACCCTCTTCCACTGGAGTCTTTTAGCTTTGTGTTCGCGCAGGCGGTAAGAGGCCACGGTTCGGACTAGCATCTGTAACATGTACCTTAAGCGACAAGCTCAAAAAACAAACCACTGCAATGAAGAGGCAGATGAAACAAGATGCGAAAAGCTTATAGACACATTCTGCCCGGCGGGAACCCGCTTGAAGTGTGTTTTCTGCACTGACGGATGAACCCTAACATTAGCTTACTCTTTTTGGCCAAAATATTTACCTTCCTCTGCGAGCACTGGAAACCGCTCTGTGACGTAGCAGCCCGGAAGAGCTCGGGCCTCTTCCTAAGTCCATTGTTGCAAAAAAAAAACAGCCGACTATTGACCGTGATAATTTTTCAAAATGGCGCTCCGCAGTCCCAAAGAACATCCATCTCGATATTCCTAACGACCCGTAAAAAGAGCCTGCCTCGGATTTGGGGCTTAAGTGGTTCTCGGAACTGAGGTTCCGGACGCTGTGACCTCGTTCTTGAAAAGGTTCTCGGAACGACGAAAAACTTTGGAGTAAAAGTAGCTGACGTTTTGTCCGGAAAGCCGATTGCACAATAATGACAACGTCCGGTGATCTCTGGATTGTTTGTAATTTAATATCTCATCGAGAAAGGCGGTCGGAAATAATGGCAGAGCTACTAATTCTTGGATTCCGCCGCAAACACGTCAGGGTTTCATTCTGCGGATGTAAACCGACTGTTTTTGCAGCGCGGGAGGGGGGAGGCGTCCACTTTCCCGGAGGCTGTTTACGATGCACGGCGCGCACGTAAGGATACAGTATGTGCTCTGGCGAAACCTCCTAACTTGATGCACTTTTTCGCTGGACGGACAGACAACCTTTTCCCGGCAAACGACGGACGCGCACAAACGCGCACGGAAGCGCTTGGCCCCTCGGTCTGCTGCGCTCCAGCGACCCTATCTTATTAAAGCCTGTCAGCATAGCTAGCACTATCATAAGCTTTTTATTATTGACTCGGAAAATATGATAATTTGGAAATCACAGGCCGCCTCCTAAAGACTCCACCGTCATTTTCAATTTTAGCTGCTCTGCCTTCTTTTAATGGGAATGATGAGATAGCAGGCTTCACAAGCTTCATGAGCAACGCCCCCCCCCTTCTCCAGTATATTAAATTATTTATTTATGTTTTTTTTTAATTAGTACATTATAATTGAGGTCTGTCACCTATTGCACCTTCAAAGAAAGCTAAAACAAATTTAATTAAAAGTGGTATCTCCTTTCATTGGGGAAATTGAATTGTGTTTGAAGTGGGGGGGGGGGGGAGGGAGATTGTCAGCTGACAATATGTTTTCTTTATTAAATCGGCCTCTTTACATTTCACTTTTCGCAGCCACCTGAAAATAATCCACATGCAGATGAATTCCTGACCCCCCGTATAGCGCCTGGGATTGTGCGCGTTAAATAATTCATCCGCTTTCCGCAGCGTCAATGAAACTGAGCGTTCCCAAACAGAACTTTTTTAAAACAAGGTAAATAAAAACCCCGGCGCCAAAGACGGATGTCTTACATTAAGTTTATCGTCGAAAATATTCCGGCGTAACTCACATCCATATAAAGATTTCTCTCCCCCTCCTATCAGTTCCTGTCTCCCTCTGAGGGCCGTCAGCATTCTGGGATTACCTCCCTATCTTTTATATGCATTCCCAGGGGCTCGGCGTGTGATCCATAATTCAACAGCGCCGCTATTTCTGACCAAACCGGGATCTGAACTGCGCCATAATCTCCATCTGACACTTGGAGGTGTCTTCTGAGTAAACACTGTTGCTTCAATATTTTATTGACACTCCATCACGATAAAGCATAATTGGCATTTCTAATCTGATGGGGGAGGAAATCTCTGGAAACGGGTGCACGCCGCCGATCGCTCGTGCACCGAAGTGGGCGGTTGGTCGGTCTGAAGCCCTGGGAGAGTAATCGCGCCTGGACATCTGCCTGCGTTTTTTTCGCCGCGGGTTTCGTCTTCTTCGGCGGCGCGGAGGTGCTCGCCGTGTCCGGAAGAGGCCGCGGTAAGAACTCCTCACCGCCATGAAATGTTTACATGTCAAAGTGCGTTGAGATGCGCAAGAACGCCTTCACCGCTGGAGCTCCTGCACATGTGATATGTTTGCAGCGCTTTTGCAACATTATTGCCGCTCTGCTGTTTTTATAACATTTTGAATAATGTGCTAGTTGTAATTTTTTTTTTTCCACTACCCACATCATGGTCACTGCTATTCTGCAATTATGCTATAACCCTGCACAAGGCTTTTTCTTTCATTTCTTTTATGTCTGTTTTTTCTTCTCTTATTTTTCTTTTTAGATTTTGTATTCCAGTGCAGATATTACACAAACTATTTGTTCATTTTCCATCCATATACACGACTGTCTCAGAAAATTAGAATATTGTGATAAAGTTCTTTATCTTCTGTAACGCAATTAAAAAAATCAAAAATTACTTTTTCATGATATTCTAATATTTTGAGATAGGATTTTTGAGTTTTCTTCAGATGTAAGCCATAATCAGCAATATTAAAATAATAAAAGGCTTGCAATATTTCAGTTAATTTGTTATGAAACCAGAATGTATGACATTTTTGGTTTTGTAATTGCATTACAGATGATAAAGAACTTTATCACAATATTCTAATTTTCTGAGACAGTCCTGTATGCTGCTGTGACAACTGAATTTCCCCATTGTGGGATAAATAAAATATATCTTATCTAAATCTAATTATCATTTTTTTTGGAGCGGCTTTTTACTCCAATGGTATCTGGCCTTTATACACTTTATTTGTATTTCCTATATGTATTTCTTATTCTCCCCTTTTTTTTTTTTTTTTTTCCTGTTTATACAATTTTCTACTGTTACTTATTATTGTTATGTGTTTCTTGTTACTCTGGCACAACAATTTCCTTCGGGATAAATAAAGTTGTTCTTATTCTTATTCTCTTATATAGTGGACGCTTAGTGCACGTTTTACTTTCATGATTTCACATCATCATCTGAACCTGACCTGGAGTCCAGAGAGATTTGCTGAAACCTTTTATAACAACACATCTCAGATCAAGAGTGTGGAGCCTGCAGTGAACTCCAGTGAGGACCTGTATGTTGGAGAGGCAAAACGACCTTTTCCACGGACGGTTCTCCGGGTCAGGCCTTCACGGTCCGCCTGCACCTGAAGACGGCGTGTTCGCATTCTGAGTTGAGAAGGCAGGTGGTTTGAGAGCGGAGTCAAACCGGAAAGACCTTTTCCAAACAAGAGAAGGGGTCTCAGACACAACCTTTCACCTCCTTGCAACGCCGTGTTGAGATCCTCCCCGAGGTAGATCAACACAAGCATACCGGATCCATCCGCACAAACCGAACCGGCTAACGCTAATGCTTTCTTCCGTTTTGCATTTTCTACACGTTAACCGTGCAGTTACCCGTTCAGTACCCGGAATTTGTAAGCTGGAGGATTTCAGGTACTTGGGGTCAACAGTCCAGAGCGTAGGAGAGTGCGGAAAAGAGGTGAAGAGACGGGTCCAAGCAGGTTGGAATGGGTGGAGAAAAGTGTCAGGGGTACTATGTGATAGAAGACTTTCAGCCAGAATAAAAGGAAAGGTTTACAAGACAGTGGTGAGACCAGCGATGATGTTTGGACTAGAAACAGTTCCAATGACCAAAAGACAGCAGGCAGAACTAGAGGTTGCAGAGATGAAGATGTTGAGGTTCTCTTTGGGAGTGACCAGGATGGATAGGATCAGGAATGAGTCTATCAGAGGGACGGCACATGTTCGATGTTTTGGAGAGAAGGTCAGAGAAGCCAGACTGAGATGGTTCGGTCATGTACAGAGAAGAGATAGTGAATATATTGGTAGACGGATGCTGGAATTGGAGCTGCCAGGCAAGAGGTCTCGAGGAAGACCAAAGAGAAGATTTATGGACGTAGTGAGAGAGGATATGAAGGTAGTTGGAGTGAGAGAGGAGGATCCAGAGAATAGGGTTAGATGGAGAAAGTTGACTCGCTGTGGCGACCCCTGAAGGGAAAAGCCGAAAGAAGAAGAAGTCCCCAAATAACTAACCGACCCTATTAACCGTCTTACGGTTGACCCCCAACCCTGGTAGTTACCTGTCGGAGAACGTCTTCTTGAACAAATACTGAGTCCAAATTGCCACGACGAGATCCGACAGCGATTACGACAACGGTCGGGACGTTTAGCGAACGAGGCGTTTACTGCAGTTGCAGTGGCTCAAAAACTTGATGAATTCAAAATAGAAGCAAAGCGGGATAAGGAGGAACCATGTCAGCGGGCTGAAAAAAAAAAAAAAAATGGCACGGAGCTAATTAAGGAAGGCAAGCTGTCAGCGGAGAATGAGCCGAGCAGAAAGCGGTTTCCTGCGTCCTCCTCCAAACAGCGCCGGGAAATTTGCACCTCTCGCCAAAAAAACGTCTCTGAAAAGAACCCCGAGTCATTCTTGTCTTTGTCCGGAGCCGGTTGCCGAGGTGCATAATTGGCCCGACCCCGGCTTGCCCACTTGTTCTCCACGGTGTCCAGACGGGCGGCGTGCAAAAGGCATACTTGCATTCAAGCGATGCTGAAAGTCAAAAATATTCCTTTGTGGAAGGATTATGAGCCTGTTCCAGAGGCCTACAGGCGGCGGTTTAGGGCTGGCAGGAAAATAAAAAAAAAAGAGGAACGGGGGGGGGGGGGGGGGGGGGGGGGGGGGAGCTGGAATTTGCGTTTGATCTGATCTCGCGTTTCACTCATTGATGTTTCCGATTCTGGAAGGTTTGAAATCGTGCGTGGGACGGATTTAAATGTTGTCGGTTCCCCTGCACCTGGTAATCCTCCGCTGTGATTTGTTCCAAGGTGAAGCTAAACTGGTTACCCGCCGGGAAAGTACCGATTCGAGGAGCCTCCGTCATTCTTGGGTGATGATTTGGTCAACGTGTGTCGGGAGACGAAGTTTATCTTCTGGCGAGTTAGATTGTGAGAAAGCCAGGAAGCGACGGCGTCTCATAATTTGAGGCTTTTAAGGCATCGCAACGCTTTAATCAAAATCAAGGGCATCGACGTTATGATTACCTCCCGTTTCAGTAATGTGCGTTTTCTGCCGGTGTTATTCTCCCCGTGTGTTCTGTGTTTACACGCCTGCAGAAAGCGGGGGGGAGGGTCTCAATCTAGACGGCAATTCGTATTTAATTTTTTGGCAAATTCGCCTCTCCTTTCCATTATGCGGGCCTCTGGACTCGTTTATTACAACTGGCACCTTAAACGCTGCCACGCTCGCTCAGCCAGCGATGCGATTTTGAAGGTGGCGCTCCAGCATTTCACCCCCGCCGCCGCCGCCGCCGCCGCCGCCACTCGCCCTTTGATGTTGCATCTTATTGTCGTCCTATAATCCCAATTCAGCGGCCTCTTACCCCGTCTTCTAGGCTTTTCTGGGAAGGTATATTGTAAAAGCAATGCAGAAAATCGCTCTAAAACTCCATTCATTCATTATCTATAGCGCTTATCCTGCACTCGGGGTCGCAGGAGGGCTGGAGCCCGTCCCGGCTGTCACCGGGGGGGAGGGGCCGGGATCGCCAAGGACCGCTCGCCACTCCATCACAGGACCTCATGTAGCGACATCACACTCCATCCTTCACCAGTCCTATTGAGACATACAACCATCACCCTTTCATTTACTCAGCATATAAAGACAAAGAATATCCACCCCTGTAATTCATCCATCATATGGAGACAACCAACCATTGGCCCTCATTCACATGTCATATTGAGACATTCACCCTCTCATTCGTGCGTCATATTACAACAAATAACCGTTCGCTCTGTCAGTCAGTCCGACATTCACGTCATATAGAAACATAGAATATTGACTCATTCATGCATCATGTAGAGACAAACAAGCATTCACCCACATTCATGCATCCTGTAGAAACATACAACTATTCACCCTCTCATTGATGCATCATATGGAGACATAAACCCTTCACTCTATCATTACTGGATCATTTTGAGACACTCGACTATTCACCCCCTCATTCCCGTTTCATGTAGAGACATTCGTCGTTTACCCTCGTTCACGTCGTACAGAGACATTACATGATTCACTCATTCATTCATGAGCCATGTGAGATATTCAATTATTCACCTTCTCATTCACTCATAATATAGAAACATAAAACTATTCACCCTCTCATTCATGCATCATATAGAAACACAACCGTTCACTCTCTCATTTATTATATTACATTACAGTAGTTTGGCGGACGCTTTTATCCAAAAGCGACTCACAAAAAGTGCAATTCAGTCACCAAAGATCCAAAGTACCAGTATTCAGTAGTCAGAAGTCACCACTCTACCAAATAGCCAACTCAAAACCATATACATACATACATTCATTTCATCATTTTTTTTTTTTTTTGGGGGGGGGCATTCATGCATCATATTGCAACACAAAACATTCACCCTCATTTGCTCATCATATAGAAACATACAATTATTCACTTTCTCATTCATGCATCTTTTAGAGACATTCAACCATTCACCCTCTCATTCATGCATCATATAGATACACAAGCGTTCACTCTCTCATTCACTCATCTTTTAGAGACATTCAACCGTTCACCATTTGCCCTTTCATTTATGTTTTATATAGACAAGCAGCCATTCACCCTCTCATTCATGCATCATATAGATACACAAGCGTTCACCCTCTCATTCATGCATCATATTGCGACGCACAACATTCACCCTCATTCACTCATTAAATAGAAACATATAACTATTGACTCTCTCATTCATGCATCATATTGCGACGCTCAACATTCACCCTCATTCACTCATTAAATAGAAACATATAACTATTGACTCTCTCATTCATGCATCATATTGCGACACACAACATTCACCCTCTCACTCACTCATATAGAGACTCGTCATAAGGAGACATTCAACCGTTCATCGTTCACCCTTTCATTTACGTTTCATATAAAGACAAGCGGTCGCTCACCCTCTCACTCATGCATCATATCGAGACACACAACATTCACCCCCATTTAGTCGTCATAAGGAAACACACAACTATTCACCCTCTCATTCACACGTCTGGACAGTTTAGTGTCTCCTTCATGTTCTTATCCAACCAGAGACCTTCTGGCGCCGATCGCTGTTAGCATTTGAACAGATAACCTGTTAGCGGTCAATTCCACAGCTCCTCCGACCCCGGCGCTGGGTTCCTGCTATAGGAGACCCTCCGACAGATACGTATCTGTACACATGTAGCATTGAAAATAGATTCCATTAGGTCTGGAGGTATTTCTTTCTCCCAGGGGCAGATCATCTGGAAGTGTGAATGAAGGAAAATTGGCCGAGGCGAGCAGCTGAGAGCTAATGGATCAAAATTACCCCCGTCACAAAGTTTGGATGGGAGCTGACAAAATTGCTTTTTTTTTATTTTTTTCTAACCCTCAGCTCCCCCTCCTCTAATACAGCCCATATCTCAATATGAGACACAGAGAGAGAAATCCATCTGTAACGCAGGCATTGTCAGCGCCTCGCAATTTACACCCATCCTTCTCTGCAGCTGTTCCTGTGCTTGATGGCGTGATAAATTAATCTTTTTCCGTGCCACTGCGTCGATTCTTTTAAAAGAATACATTAAGACACGTTAGAGACACTTTTTCCAGAAATAAACATTTCTTTTCTTTTTTTTTTTCTCCCCCTATTCACTCTCTCTCTCTCTCTCTCTCCCTCCCTCAGTCACCATGACAAATCATATTCCCCGACGAAGACGGCAGAAAGGAGGAGAAAGGAGAGGAACGCGAGAGACAAGGAGGGATTTTTTATTTTTATTTTTTTGGAGGGGGTTGAGAAGAAGCGGGGCTGCAGACTCAGTCAAAGCATGTGATTTAGGTATTTGTCAACATTTCCTCGGGGCAAATATAGCTGATCAAGCATAATGCCCGACATCCGTTCTCCTCTGCAACGATGACAGGATGAGCGGTGCCCGGCCCGATTCCCGCGACGCCACGAAAAAACCAACGGGCGATCGCCATTTGTCTCCGTTTGTCTGTGAACCACAACAAACTGTCCATCAGGCGCGGCGGGCGCCACGCCGAAAATTCATTCTCACCTCCCGTCCTCGTACGTTTTTGTCGTGAAGGATCTTACACCTACCGGAGGATCTTCTCCGGTGGATTGCGTGTCAAACAAATCTGCGCGGATCCGAAGTTCGCTCAATCTGTCGGAGGCCGGACGGGAAGAGCGAGGCGTGTGCAGCGTCGCTCGTCCGTTTCTTCGGATTAGCGAACCCGCGGCGCGCTGCTGCCAGGCCGGCCGAAAAACGGGGCCGTGTTCAGCCAGATTCCCGGTGCCGTGCTTTCTTTAGCATGACTCATTTTAGACCCACCATCTGTACTTTTGACCAGGTCAGAGCTGGCCTGAAGCGCGCGGTCCATGACACACACACACACACACACACACACAGCGAATGATTATTTTGAAGGCAAGAGGCGTGCAGAAAGACAAACACACACGTTTCGACTGGCACGAAAGCCTTTCAGCTATCTTTCCACCTCTGACTCTTCAACATGTTTCTTTACACTGAGCCGATCAGCAAGAGGAATCAGAAAAAGGGTCACCGCTAAAAAAAATGTATTTGAAATCAGATTTCGGATGCCACGGCAACCTGAGCAGGACGTGTTACTTCTTTAGCGACTTTGCTGATTTATGACGGCGCACCTCGGTGGAGACATCATGGATCGCAAAGCTTCACATGAAAATTCAGTGGATATTCTGCCGTGTGCATGTGTGTGTGTGTGTGTGTGTGTGTGTGTCAGTCGTGCATCGTAGCACCCCATCATGGAACATGATTAACTCAACTACGCTAGAATCACTAGGACATAAGAAGTGCTCAAAGAAGGTGAAAATGGAGGTTTTTGGTTATTTCACTCTTTTTTTTTTGAGATGTTTGCAGATGACATCGTGATCTGCACAGTCAGACTGAGATGGTTTGGACGTGGAAGAACTACCAGGAAGGAGGTCTGGAGGATGCAGAGAATACGGTAAGAGGGAGGGAGATGATTAGCTGTGGCGACACCTGAAGGCGGCAAATGAAAAGAAAATACTAAGAAGAAGAAAATGGCGTTTTTGTTGTTTTTTTTTCCCAACCGGTAACACGACTTTTGCAGAAACATCTACTGACGATTCAAGTTGCATGTTATTTGTATTAAATGACAGAAGACATGGCAGAAATGCAACATTATCCAAGGACAATGTTAAGGATCTCTGCTAACATACAGAAAAAAATAAATGTTAAAAATATTTATATATACTGCTCAAAAAAATAAAGGGAACATTTGAACAACACAATGTAACTCCAAGTCAATCACACTTGTGTGAAATCATAGTGTCCACTCAGGAAGCAACACAGATTCATTTTGACTTGTTTTAAGGACATTACATCAAAGTTGGATCAGCCTGGAGTTTGTTTTTACACTTTAATTTTGAGTGTGATTCCCAATCCAGACCTCCATGGGTTGATACAATTGATTTCCATTGATCATTTTTGTGTGATTTTGTTGTCAGCACATTCAACTGTGTAAAGAGCAAAGTATTTCATAAGACTATTTCATTCATTTAGATCTAGGATGTGTTTTTTAAGTGTTCCCTTTATTTTTTTTGAGCAGTGTATATTGGAAAATATAAAATAAACCCGCTCACAAGTCTTTACAAGACGTTTGAACCGCGCTGATGGTCGGTGGTTGTCGGTACAGACGACGTTGAGGTGCTCTGATCGGGCGGCTCAGGTTTTTCCCTTCAATGTATCTCACAGGGTTCTTTTCTCTTATCATTTAGGTTAGGTAACTCCTTGAATTACCGTCTTTCAACACTATATTAAGCCTTTAAGCCTCACATGGCAAAGGTATGCCCCGGAGTTTGACTAACCGGGATCGACTTGGCTTTTCGGTGCAGCCGGAGCGGGGGCTTTGAAAGGGAGCGCACATGAGCACCTTGAGATGGATGAGAAGGGGATCAAGATCCTCGAGAGACTCCGAGAACTCCAACTCCCAACGGAGCGGCGGCTCCTGCCGGGCGGACGGATCGCTCCGCCTCCGGTTCTCTCAAAACACCAGAGATGTCTTTTAAAGGAGAGAAAGGTAAATAGAGCGCGATAATTCTGCTAAAATGTTCCCGGATGTGGGTGGCGACTGAACAGTGTTCTGCATTCTCTTATTTTCTGTCATTTTTATTCTGTATATTTACGCTGGGTTTTCATTTCAAACCCAGCATGAGTTTTGATGTCAATGTCAATAAGCGTTTTTTTTTTTTTTTTTTTTTTTTTAACTTGAATTTAATGTGCTCTTTACTATCAAACCGACATAGTTAAAAGCGGCGACTGTATCAGGATCGGCACACTTGGTTGATTTTCTTTTCAAATATCACACCCTAAAGCTCATGTGGAATACATATTATTCAAAGACTAAAAAACACGGCGTAGATTTATTGGAGCCCTTTAGCCCCGCCATGGTCCCGACCGCAGGATAGACGATAGATGAATGAGGGGCTTATATTTATTCTTGTTTGTATTGCACTTTGATGGAAAGCGCTTACTAAATTATTTATCGAATAATTATTGCTGTATCAGTCAATGCTGCGGTCTGTCAGCGCGGCACAGCAATCTGGTGGTTGCGTAAGGAATTAGAGCCCCTCCAACCCAGATACGCTCGCTATGCTATCTGGCAAGAACTTCATTGGACAAGGAAACACTTTTCCTTACTGTGCATTTGACAATAAACACTTTGATTCCTTTGAATCCTTTGAACCGTTTGAGTCTTTTGAATCTTTTGAATCTTTTGAATCCTTTGAACCCTTTGAATCATTTGAATCTTTCCATCCAGCCATTCAAGATCAATAGAGGATGTGAAGCCAATACATGGGTGGAGTCAATCATCTGCCTCCATCTAAGCATCTCCTTCACAGCTTCCTGTCTTCTTTCCCCGTTCATTCCATAAAACACCTCAGAACATGTCCAAACCATCTCAGTCTGACTTTATCTCCAGAACTTTATCTAACATGTGCTGTCCTTCCGATGGACTCCTCACTTCCGGAGAAGAACCTCCACAGCTTCATCTCTGCAGCTTCCAGCTCTTCCTCTTTTCATTTTCCTCGGCATCTCTAAAACCAGACAACATGGCCGCCGTCTTCCACCTCGCTCTTTTATCACCCGCAACGCTTTTCTCCACCGGCTGCACGCGTTTCTTTCGTTTCTTCACCTCCCCTTCACACTCTCATTTGCATGGCGGCGTCACTGAACGGAGAAAATAGTCCGATTTATTTCCCATCACTGTGACGGAGAAACCCTTTTACTGTGAAACAACACAGTTTGTCCTGTATCAGCAAGTGTACTGTGAGCCTTGTGTTTTGTTTGTGTGTGTGTGTGTGTGTGTGTGTGTGTGTGTGTGTGTGTCACCTTAGTTGCACCGGTTATGAGAAACAATTTCCTGTCTGCTAGTTCCCATGGAGATTTTCTTTAAGGCCCGCAGTGAATAGCCTCAAGCTGGGGAGAGAAAGTTAAAAGCGGAAAATCTATAGGTGGTTTTGAGAAGCCCGACGGAGCCGACGGGCCGTCGTAGCGTGTTGTTTGCGGCTAATTTTTCCCGTCAGATCGTCGAAATTAAAAGGGGAGATTTGCACATTGACCGACAAACATTCAGACTCGTTTTGAAAAAAAGAATCCGCCGAGGTCGGGCAATTTATCTGGGACGTTAAGGCGAAAACCAAATTTCCGAGCGCCGACTCTTGTGGAAGGCCCCTGTTGTGACCAAATTAAAGGATCTTCTTTTGTTTGACAAACTCCGCAGGGGAGATCAAGCGTAGGCGGAAATCCTCTTTGCCACTGTTTCCAAGATTTCTCTCTGTTATTTCATTTTTTTTTATCATGGAAGAAGGATGTGAGGCACTGTCAAGACAAGCCCCCCTGCAAAGAAGCAATTAAAAAGCTTGGCCTTGTGAAGCTCTCTCTCTCTTTCTCTCTCTCTCTTTTTTTTTTTTTTCTCTCTCTCTCGGCAGACAGAAAACAGCCTCCCGGTTGGGTGGAATTAAAAATGAATGGCTTCTGTGGCCGATAAACATTAGTTTGCTATGAGTTCACCGAAAACAGCGGGTACAGTATATGAAATAAGGAAAAGTCAAGTATCCCTGCAAGCAAGAGGACAATGAAAATATGACTAAATTATAGCTAAACCTTTGGTAAAGCTAAATGTATCGCTAACTTCTTCAGAGAGCCTCTACCACCTCATGTGTTGGCTCCGTATTTAAGAGGCAGTTAATTCTCCGTTCCTGATGCAATCCGGTGTAAGGTTTTCCTCTATTTCAGCTCTTTACTGGGTGTAATTGTTATCCCGATCCCTCGGCCTTTGTTCCAGTCAATCTTGATGTTCTTACCTGAAAGTAAAGGAACTAAGAGTTGGGCTTACATCAACTGGCTACAGTCCAGGGGGAACTGAACTTCCCCTACAGATACTCGTGGTAGATCTCGGTCCGTCGCTGCTCGGGATTATTTTGTCACGAAATTCCGCCAATTATCGACACGGGATTATTTACACGGGAGCTGCGCAGGATTTCTGAAACGACGCTAGAATGTCAAATTAGCACGTCTCATACAGAGCAACAACCGTTCACGCATTCATTCACACCTCATATGGAGACATGCAATCACACACACTCTCAGTCACGTTCCATATCGAGAGATGCAACCGTTCACCCTCTCATTCATGCATCCCATTGAAATCTTCAACTACTAACCCTCTTGTTCACACACACACACACACACACACACACACACACACACACACACTATATATATATATATATATATATATATATATATACCGTAATTTCTGGACTATAGAGCGCACCTCAATATAAGCCGCACCGGCTAGCTAATCGCTATCTTGGGCTCCTCCTGCGCACTAAAACCAAAAAAGTCGTCTTCTTCGGTGTCGGAGTCGAACAGACTCGGTCATTTCATCGGTCCAATGTGACGAGGATAAATGTTTTAGCGGCGTGAAGCTCATTAGCCCCCTCCCCACCAAAAAAAATCCATATATTAGCCGCACCGTTGTTTAAGTAAAAAAAGTCGCAGCTTATCGTCCGGAAATTACATTACATATATAGATATTCACCTTCTCATTCACTCATCAAGTAGACATTCAACAATTTACTCGTCATAAAGAGACATTGAAATATTCACCCTCTCATTCACACATCATTTAATGAAATACAATCGTTCGCTCTCTCTATCAGGCATCGCATTGAAACATTCAACTATTCACCCAGTCATTCAAACACAATATAGAAGGGAAAACAACTCCTTAATCTCATTCACCCTCTCATTCACATTTTATATCGACATTCAACCATTTACTCGTCATAAAGACGGTACACTCGCTCATCCGCATGTCATAAAGAGACATTGAAACATTCACCCTCTCATTCACACGTCATTCAGTGACATACAATGATTCATCCTCTCATTCACACACAACATATATATGGACAAAAAAAACATGCAATCTTTCATTCTCATTCACACGTCATAAAGAGACATACGGTTCACTCGCTCATCTGCATGTTATTCCTCTCCCTTCAGCTGCAGGGAATCTCAAAATCTTAAACCATAAAAAAAAAAAAATCGCACCCACTTACTGTAAATCGGAATAATTTATATGTATATATATATATATATATTCATAATTGTGCAATATTTCATTTCATAACAGCTGCTTGTGCAATATTTTTTCATACTCTTTTGCACTCCTTATCTTTCACCTGGTACTTAAGACACTTTATAGCCTTGACTTGTTACTTAGACACTTTATAGTTTTATTTGTATTTCTTATTCTCCCCCCCCCCTTTTTTTTTTTTTTTTTTACTGTTTATACAATTTTCTACAATTATTTATTATTGTTATGTTTGACATGAAACTCTGGCACAACAATTTCCTTCGGCATAAATAAAGTTTTTCTTATTCTTATTCTTCAACACACATTGAAACATTCACCCTTTCATTCACACGTCATTTAATGACAAAATCATTCGCCCTCTTTCACATTAATTACTGAGAGATGCAACCATTCACTCGCTCATCCACATGTCATATAGAGTAACAGAATCACTCATCCTCTCATTCACAGATGTTATATACGGGCAAAAAAACATTCCCTCTGTCATTCAAACACCATTTAGAGAAAAAAACAATTATTCGCCCTCTCATTCACAAATCATATTGACATATAACCATTCACCCCCTCATTTACATAAGATGTGTATAAACAAAAAAAACATTCAATCTCTCATTCACTCACCATAAAGAGACATGCAGTTCACTCGCTCATCTGCATTTCATAAAGACATTGAAACATTCACCCTCTCATTTAATGACACAATCATTCACCCTCTCATTCACAAACGACATATATAGACAAAAAAAACATGCAGTCTCATTCACACGATATATATCTGTATATACATATATTTATATTAACTCTGCCGTTGTTACAGTCATGTGAAAATGGAGAAAATGGACAGCGACAATCCAGGTCTGTGAACCCCGAATGCATAAAAACCCATTACAATCTTATTTCCAATGAGAAAATACACGCGCAAACGTTAACAACGCCATTTGTCGAAATTTACCGGGTAACCGTATCTACCTGACACAGTATTTACGTTCCGCCGTGTTTGGGAGCAGGTCCTCCGGTTGAACACGAATTGAAGTATTTCTAATTTCCTTGGCGCAGCCGTGTTAAAAAATGGAGCGCCCGCGTTCACGTATGCATGAAGCCGGAGGTTGGGGGTCAAAGAACCGGCAAGAATTTCAATCTACTTTCATCCCTTTTCCCAACAGTTATGGCGCGGTTGTACATCGATGGACCGAAGCCTCGCTTTTAAGCCTGATGGCTCGCCGGATCGGCGGTGACACTTAATAGACGTGGACGATAAGAAGTTATGATAATTGCGTTTACTAAGATCAACGTTGGGATTTAATCGTCTTTTTATTTACAGATGTAGTATTGTTATTAAGTTATTCATGCCCGTCTGAATCTGTAGGGCTCATCCTCATGCGGAAATGTTTAAAATTTATCCGGATGCATTAGGTGCGAGCAATTAAAGGTTAAAAAAGCGGCCTTGAAACGAGGGGAAATAAAAAGCGGCGATGATATCCCCGGGGTCCTCGGCATAAAGGCAACCGGTGCCAATTCCGATGACTGTTTGGGAACATGTTGAACATTTATGGTAATGATGCTAAATTGTTGTTGTGGTGAATTAACATTATCACACACGCTGTGTGTGCGTAGGGCGACTTAAAACAAACTTGTCTTCGCTTGGCACCGACGGCTGGCATCGGGAAACGGGGACGCAGGGGAGGAGGTGGAGTGTAGGAGGGAAAGAGGATGAGAGAGATTTCACCGAGGAGGGGGGGGGGGGTTATCGCGGTGTTATAACTGCAGACGGATGACAATCCATGGAGGCATGCAGACGCACGAAGAGAGAGAATAATAGAGGGATGCTGTATAAGCGCTATGAGAATGACTTGGAGATTCTTCGTTTTCTTCCGAAACAATTCATCGATTCAATTGGCGTCACAAAGCAAACGACCACGTGATGATGTATGTCCTAAAACAGACGTTTTTTTTTTTTTTTTCTTTTGTAAACACTGAAAACGCCGCAGTCTGTGTGCGCCGCTGTTTGCTGTCTGGCTGATTTGGTCTGCAAACAGTCGGAGTTGGGAGAAAATATAGGATAGAACGGGACTTCGTGCATCGGTTTGGATTTCACGAGTTTTTCTGATATTTTTATGGCGCAACGGTTAGCGCTTTTGTTAGCGCCATTCCGACAGTAGATTCCTTCCGGGTTCTCCGTTCACCTCCCGAAGTCCAACAAACATAAGCGGTTCACTGCAGAGCCTAAATCCTCTCTTGGTTGTCCATCTCTTCTGGACTGTTGGTCAGTCAGAACTGAAGAAGCCTCTTGGATGAGGGATGATATTCAAGCCCAGTTGCCAAGACAAGAAGATTTCTTGGGACGGATGAATGAATGAGTGCAGGAATGAATGAATGAATGTAATAGTTGTAAAGCAATGCGCTCCGTGCCAAGCACTAACCTTGTAATGAATTTGTACTATATTGCTCATGTGTGCTATAAAGAACCGATGCCTCAACTTCAGATAGATCCCAGATAAAATGCGGATTAAAGTATTAAGATTAAAAAAAAAAAAACACGGTTGGAAAAAAAAAAAGGTTTTATCCGATCTCCAAAAGGCGTCATTCTTCTTCGTATGGAGGAAATAATTCCGAGAAGTGACAGCCGCTCGCTAACCCTGCTGCAGCCAAAGACGATGACAGCTCACCAAACAGTGATAATTAGCCGGCCCTGTTTATGCCTTTGGCGTCACGCATGCAACACACTTCCTTTTTTTTTGCACCACTATCAACATTCGACTCCACCTACAACAACAGAGGTGACAGACAGGAGTCTGACTTTGCCTCACGAGGCAGTAACTGCATCTGACGGGAAGAAGTCGGAGAGCAGCCGTCGCTCATTTGTTTTGGTGCCGGTTTAAGGCGAGCCGCGGCGTCCTAAAGAGGGACGTCATGAAGTTACTAAACAAACGAAGCACCGGCGGGCGATCGGCTATATTTCCATTCACGGGGAAATTAGAGCCTTAGCTTTGCCTTCAGGACGTAGCGCCCCGTGGCTGCCTTGGCTGCATGAACCTACTGCAAATATCTAAAGCCGGGCTCGCCGAACATCCATATTCACAGAACATCCCAGGGCTAAAAGTAGCTCGGCGCTGGATGAGACCAAAGAAACGAGGCTGAGTCAGGACAAAGCAAAAAGAGGAGCTTAATGGGGGGAATTGGCAGGTTTGAGGACATTAAGTCCCGAGTTCTTTTCAATCTTTGATGGTGACCTGCCGATGGAATTAATCACATCAGTATCTAGATTTTTAGTACTTTTATGCTATCTTTTACAAAAAAGCCATCCAATGTGATTTAATCCAGCACCTCAGGTAAAATATGTGATGGAAAAATACAGTTAGGCCCAGGAATAGTTGGACAGTGACACAATCTGCATGATTTGGACTCTGCATGCAACCACATTGGATTTGAAATGAAACAACTAAAACCGAATTAAAGTGCGGACTTTAAGGTTTTATTCAAGGGGTTGAACAACGATATATGATTAAACACGAGGGAATCGTAGCTATCTTTATACAAACGCTCCGTATTTCAAGGGCTCAAAAGTAATTGGACAAATAAAAACATTATCCTAAGTAAAATGTTGTACAAACGCTGGCTTTCCTCTTTTGTGATGCTTTGCTAGGCCTTCAGTTGTCGCTTATTTGTGAGTCTTTCCGCCCTATGTTTTGTCTTGAGCGAGTGAAAGTCATGCTCCATTGGGTTGAGATCCGGTGATTGACTCGGCCAATGCAGAATATTCTACATCTTTGCTTTAAAAAAACTCCTGGGTTGCTTTTGCAGCATGTTTTGGATCATTGTCCATCTGTACCGTGAAGCGCCGTCCAATCAACGTTTCGGCCGAATCAAAGCAGAAAGTAAATCCCTGCGCACTTCAGAATGCATCCGACCGCCTCTTCTTGTCATATCATCAATAAACACAAGCGAGCCGGTGCCGTCGGAAGCCTCCACCGTGTTTTCCAGAAGATGTGGTTTGCTTTGGATCATGAGCTGCTCCAAACTTTCTTCTTCCCATCATTCTGGTACAGGTTGATCTTAGTGCTGTTCCAGAACTGGGCCGCCTCCTTCAGGCGTTTTTGGTCAATTCTGGTCTTTCCATTTTTTGGGGCTTGCGGTGAATCCATTGTATTTACCCTCATGAAGTCTCTTTTTTTTGGAGATACACCAACTTCCTGGAGAGTGAAGGGGTTTTTCTTCACCGTGGAGAAGATTCGGCGATCATCTGCCACTGTTGTCTTCCATGGACATGCGTTTTTGAGTTCCCAAACTGACCAGTGCACTCTTTTTTTTTTAAACTCAGAATGTACCAAACAGTTTTTTTTTGGCCACTCCTAGTATTTCTGCTATCCCTGATGGACTTCTTGTTTTTCAGCCTCAGAACGTTCTGTTTCACCTCCATTGAGAGGTCCTTTGCAGCCTTCTGAGTCAATTGTCCAATTCGTTTTGGTCTCTTGAAAAAGAGGCGGCTGCATATTAAAGAGCTGTAATTCCTAAACCCTTGCTCCAATTTGGATGTGAATACTCTCAAATGACAGCTGAGAATCTGCACTTCAAGCCCATATTGATTACATAATTGTATCCTGAATGTGTTTTCATAAACAGCTGAAACAACAAAATTTGTGTCACTGTCCAAGTATTTCTGGGTCTAACTGTATATTATGTTTCTTTATGTTTCTATTTTCTCAGGCCTAGATCAGATTAATAGCCACATTCAATTATATTTAGTGTACAGTTATACTTGGATGTATTTAATTCAGTGTAATGTGTGTTTACCGATGTATTCCTCGTGCTAATCTATATTGATTCAACATAATTTCACCTTCACTGACACAGACAGGCCATGTTATTATTTAAAATATCTGAGTATCTGTACATGCCAGAGGCCATTTTGAATTTTAATTCTTCCACCTTAATGCTGAGATGCAACTCAGCATTATTAAGCCTTGATTTTAATAAGTCGGTGAATAATTTTAGTTTCCAACTGGGGTTTTAAATACTCTCATAATCCTGCATAAGCAAAGCAATGTTATTCTTATGATAAGATGACTATTGCTTTGATCCGTTAGACTGATCCATTATCACTGCTCCTAATACCATTCTTGTTCTTATAATAATTAATAGAATTTGCACTAGTGAGAATAATTAAAGAACAATTTTGTTTAAAATTCATGTTGTATCAAATATATATATTTAGTTATGGTTATACTATTACCATTACTATGACCAAGACTGGATGTACTATGAATAAAATAAATCATAAAATTATAATAATAATAATTGTATTATTATCATTATTGCTGTAGTTGTTACAGTTGTTGTTATAAGTACAATAATTTAAGACGGATTTTATGTTTAATTCATATGATGATCATATAATGTCTCCATTTAGTTGATGGTTATACTATTACTATTACTATTACTACCACTAGAACTGGATGTAGTATGAATAAGATCAATAATAATAATGATAATAATAATATATATATTTTTTTTAATATTACTGTTGTTGTAGTTGTCACTGTTTTTCTATGTACAATAATTTAAGACCGGTTTTATGTTTAATTCATGTTGTATCACATAGTGTCTCCATTTAGTTATGGTTGTACTGTTACTACCAACTACTTACTACAACTACTTTTAGTGTTATTGTTGTTGTTATTGAGAGATTTTTATATTGTTATTTGTATTATGAGTATAATAATAATAATAATAACAATAATAATAATAATGATGATTGCAATACTACTAATAAAAATCATAATAGTAATAATCAAAATAACTAGAATAATTTAATTCGCGTTTAATTCACGTTTTATCAAGATAATATTTAACTGTCGCGATGGCAAATACAATGTTTGCTTTGATCATTTTTCAGTCACAGTATGTAATGGCTGCTTGCAGAAACCGTCCGTCCTGATTGGTCCTCTGGTGCCTCACACAGAATGGTTATCCTCTTTATAATGACTCCAGTTTAAATCACTTTGAAGCAGGTAACTAATTTTACCACACCTCGCTTTCTATTTTTATCCCCACCTCGCGCCATTCATCTCATACGTTCTCCATCCTCTGCTCCGAACCTCTCTTCTCTCCCCGACTCTATAATTTCTATCAGATTTTCAACTCTGCCCGGTACATTTTATCATATGCCTCAAAGCACATGCTGCAGGAGGGAGAACTGAATTCACATTACTTTTGCCGTTTCATGTGTCAAGTTGCAAATGGACAATGAGTGAAAATGAAAAGCGAGAGCATTTTCATCCTCCCTGTCTCCGTCTCTTTTACACTCGGCGAGGAAGCACATGTAAATTGCCTATGAAAGGAGAGGTAGAAAACAATTATGGGAGCGACGCGCCTGAGAGAAATGAGTCTATTGCTTGACCTGTAATGAAGTGGAAAGTTGACAAGCCGGCTTTCGCGACTCGGATCTGAATGCGAGGAAATGACTCTTCTCGACTGTCAACTAACAGGGAAAGATTGCCAATTATAAGTGCTGGCCTTCTACCGGCGCCAAGCGGGCATGCTGATGGGCGAGGGTGGACATGAATATTCAGTGCGCATTAATATTAATGCTAACATTTCGTAATAATGTTACCAACATGACCACACCAACATATCGGATAATGATTAATTAAACATAGAAAATACCCATTTATCACTCTAAATATACATGGGGAATTAGCATTGCGTCACTAAAACGACAGGACTGCTACGTGCAAAGATCGACTCCGCTCACGAGAATACATGCAAACATTTACCTGCATGATTACCTGGGCCCCTCCGGAAGGGAAATAATAAATGATATCGGTGCCGGTGCTCTAATACGAAACACACACACATTCACGTGCGCGTGGATTCTGGTTGAAAAACAGCTAGTGGGGAATTACAGCCGTATTTTGATATTCGCATCGCTAATCCCCATAACATCTGCAGAAATCTGCAGAATTCCACACCTTCGTTTAACCGTTTAAATAAAAACCGAGCGCCACGACACTGGTTTATTGGGCCGAACTACCGGAGCGCATCGGCTGATGGCGTCTCCACCATATTGGCGACTGACGGTTTCAGTTCAGCGCGTAGCGGCAAAAGGAAAAGACAGCGTGATGAAAGTAATAAAACTCAATTAAAGCTTTCCCTTGATATCAAATGCATGAAGATAACAGATGTCTTGGTTTTTTGATGTGGATTCAAAGTCCCGTTGGCTTTTCATTTGTCCAAATGCTTTTTTTTTTTTCTTTTTTTTTGTTCATCCCTCCTACCTGGCGAGCACATTGAACATTCACGCCCGCTTTTCATTTGAACAGTAGATAATACCTAGCTTACAGTGTGTGTTGATATATTAAATATATTACACATTATTATATGAATATAATAAATCACGCAGACGGTGATTCGGTGCAGGACAGTCCAACGAACCCATGCAGACGGCCTCGGAACTCCACGTTTCCCGGCGCTTCGCCAGATTCAACATAAGGTCGGATTAAACGCCCATTAATAAAACCCAGGCTAAAAACGGCATTTTCTTTTCCCCTTTCCTTCCCCCCGCGATCGGGCGCGTGGTTGCAGCGGGAGTCATCCCCGGCCTGCGGTTTTATGTCAGCTTGATGTCGTTTCGATCCACGCGCGGCAACATCCGAACGCGCGTTACCGAGTGACATGTGATTTTGTTTGGATGTAATAGCCTGACAAGAAACACAGTGTGCCGTCTTCGCCTCGCCATTTGTGTAGCGTCGCGTGTGTCATCGGGAAAAAGCAAAATAACAGCAGGCCGCCTGGCGAGCCGCGTACGAACATGTCGCGTACATTTTTCTTTTTTTTTTCATATTAAAGTCCGACTTCTTTAATTCAGCTCCGTGATTGGGTCCGTCTCCACAAGCGTAGACGTGCCACCCTCCGTTTGTCTGAGTGAGTGACTGACAAAAGGCCCCCGGAGGACAGAGGCATGACAATTGCTCACCCTTCCAGTGTCATTCAGCATAGTACAGGAGCCATTAACTTTTAAAGCCAGGCCTCTCTAACAGCGGGTCCCATGCCGTTTAGCCCTCCCCCACTCTGCGGCACTTCAAATGGCCGTGATAGACAGGAGTCAGACCTCTGCGACTCGGCCGGGTTGAGGAGCGAGGGCACTATGGCCCTGTCTCGCACCGCGGCACCTGGCTCTAGCTGCGCGGGCGTGCACGACTCTGTGTGTGTGTGTGTGTGACTATAAGGTTGCGAGGATGCACCTTGATTGACAAGTCTCATCAGGGATAACTTAATGGCACCACCATCTACCAATTAGAAGTCATCAAGGTCCCCAATTGAAAGTGGTTAATAAATAATGTATAGCCACAGTAATACCACATAATCTGGATATCAGAAAGTCAAAGGTGGATGCATTATTAATGGGGCCAAATTGGACTTTAATAACTGTTCCACTGAGTCCCACACTGGAGCAGAATTAACTTATGTTAATATGCCTTTATTATTAATGGGCAGCCATTTTCTAAAATGTTAACTGACTGGGGTGCTCCGGAGGCAGTTGCCAAGATTGACGAGCTTCGTGTCGAGGGAGATAGCGGCGGGGTGGTGCGGTATGGAGGTGGCGGCGGCGGCGGCGGCGATGGGGAGGGTGCTTATTTATTTATTCACCTACCTGTAGCATGTCACTCGCATCGCTGTGTCAATAATTCCCTAGTAAAGCCATTAGGCATGATCACAGAGGCCCAATTAGCTCTGCAATGTGCGAGATGACAATCGTACATCATTAGCCCTATAATGGCACGCGGTGCCACAGCCTCTTTAAAAAACAAACATCGAGGCTATTACTGGGGATGTATGCCGTCGTCAACATTGTTGCTCATCCTGACTTGTTCTGAAATGCCCTGTTAAAGACGTGCGCGTCAAGTGTTATGGGACATTACGCCCGATGTGTTCCGACGAACCGGCTTTTCGGATCCAACCCGTCTTCATCCGGGAATATTAGCCCTGATCGAGTATCCGGGATCCACTTATGATTGCCGTATGACACAAATTAAGTGACATACCGCTTCTGATGTACGCCGTCGAACGAGGAACCTCTACATTTACGAAGCGGGGAGGGCGATACGGGGGCGGGGGGTTCGGGGGGGGGAACCGCTCCATCACGCTGATTAAAATTCATCCATTCCTCAGCTCACACCGACTTCTGAGACAATTTGGTGCAGGCATCTCTGAGGGCAGCCGATAGACTAGCTAATATGTTCTCATATGGTATTTGCATAATGTCCGTGGTGCATCGCCAGAGAGCTGTTCTGCTCCAGTTCCCCCTTGTAATATATCTGGCAGCGTTTCTAAAATGCAGATGTCGCTGGCACTGTCTATACAAATCTAACGGTGAAGCCCCATCCAGAATATCAAAGGATACACGGTTTAATATTTGTTTACCATCTGCTTTTGGACTTTGTCCTGCACATATCAAGTTGACACGCCTGTCTCTTATTTTCTGCAGCGTACAAGTTTTTTTTTTTTTTTTGTTTTTTTTTTTATTCTCATCATTAAAGAAGAAAAACACACTGACGGTTGACATTCAGCCATACAGCAAATCAACATCCTCTAAAAAGCTTTCCTCCTGCTCTGACTTTCACAGAAAACGTCTGCCCTCTAAGTTGGTGGCAGCGATGTTATTCCATTTGCGATTCAATTCTGCATGAATAATACGCCGAATTTCTGTCTATCAAAAGCACGGTCTGCTCTGTATTTTCAATTCTGCTGAATGGCTACCGGACTGCGGGCGGCACGGCGGCGCAGCGGTTACCTCGTCGACCTCTTCGCAAGAAGGTCCCCGGTTTGATTCCAGCAGGGTGGCTTTTCTGCGCGGAGCTCCGGTTTTCCTCTCACAGTCCGAGAAGAACAAACAGTTCGTGACTCGAAGACTCCAAACCGTACAAACGTGTTAAGGTGTATATATGAAGCGCAAACTCCATATGTGGCCCCAAGATCGCGCCAGGGTGAACCCCACCGCTCACCGTGTCTGTGGGGGCTCTCAATCATCCAGGTCATGGTGAAGTCTTGTCGAAATCTTCTTGTCTTGGAAACCCGACTTGAATTTCTTCCCTTGAAAACGTTCCAGCCCTCATCCGAGAGGATTCTACATGACATGTGACCCCTCGAATATAACTGCATCGTCATCGCGTATGTCGCCGGTGTTTCGGAGAAGCTCCGAAGGGCGCTCAACAAACACCATATAAGGGTACATTTCAAACCCCACAGCACCCTGAGGCCAAAACTGGTGCACCCTAAGGGCAAAACACCCAGGCACAAGATAGAGAATGTGGGTCTGCTGTCACCGGCATTGAGGATTGTGATGACGTCTACATCCGAGAGACCAAACAACCTCAAAAAAACACCACTTAAGGACAGCGGGTGTAGGTCCGCCTACACCTGAAGGACAAGCGCCATTTGTTCAAAGACAGCAATGTCCGTATTGCGGCCAGAGAAGACAGACGGTTCGAGAGAGGAATCAAAGAAGCCGTTTTTTTGGCTTCAATGCCATATACCGTTTTACCATTATGCCATACCAATAGCAATACCAAGACGGATTTGCACACACGGAACAGGCGCATCTGCACCCTCCAAACAACTAGCAAAGACCCACCACCAGAACGAACCCCCGGTAACATCCACATGATCCAACAGGTTTCGCTCCTTTGTTTGGTTCTTCACGTTCCCATCCAGGTTATCCCGCTAAATCGCTCTTTCGTTCCAACGAACAACCCCCTAGTCTCTGCAGATCAACTCTTCCACTTACACAACAAGCCAGTATAAACTAGACCCGCCAAAACCCCAGTAGTCATATTCAGAAACTCCGAAAATTAGACGTAAAGAAGCATCTTCAAGTGAAGAAATTCAAGTCCAGTTGCCGTGACGAGAAGATTTCGGCAAGATATTCGACGGGATGAACAGCAGCCTTGCTGCAACCCTTGGGTACACAAGCAGTTTAGAGAATAAATGAATGAATGAATGAATTGTTCCCTGATCAGCTTTTGTTTATGTTCTGGAAGCTACAGATCTGGGCTTTTTCCAACATCCCGTTTGTGTTCTCGCTGTGACAGCGGAGCCAATTTAAAGGCCGCGGAAAAACGTGAATTCCTTTGAAATCGCCTAAAACGTTAAATATGCTCTTCAAAGGTGACCGCAAGAACGAGTCTGCTGTTTGAGACGCTCGGGCGGCGAAACGTGACGTCTGTTTCCTGCTCGTTCCATTTAGTTTGATTTGTCTTTTTAAATGTTCCCCAGTCAAGCCGCAGTCGTCGACAAAAAAGACGGCGCTTCGAAATGAGGACACCGTCGTCGATACATCTATCACGGCGCAGATTAAGATACGGTGGCATCAGTGCGCTCACTGAGCAGCCTCGAAATTAACCGTGTGTGTTGTTCTTTTCCTTGAAAAATAAGGATTAAAAAAAAGGATTAATGAGGATAACGCCGCTCAGTCGGCGTCTTTCATGAACACAGTCAGATTCAAATCTGCACTTTTGTTTCGCAACCCCGGAATCTTGTTTCGTAACAACCGATGTTTGTTCGGGTTGATGAACTGCCAGTATAGACGTAATAATTGACGTTCCATTCACTCTCCTCCTCTGTCACTGCCTCTTCATTAATTATCTTGCCTCAGTGCGCCGTTGCTTTTGCATTTCCTGCCAGTGGGGGCAACTAATCGTCTAAAACATTTTTTTTTTTTTCTGCCTCAGTAACAGAAATTTACAGGGATGTGAGGAGACCGGGGTAAGCAATGAATGGAATTAAATATAATGCAGGGATTATGTGCAACCAGGCTTGTTTGTGTAAGAAAATCATGTTTTCCAAGTTTTGACATCCAGTCGATATATTGATGTCTTTTGTCGCTGGAGTGTAGCTTCGGCGGAAGCCGCCGCATGCAGTCCAGCCCCGACTGACCTGTCACGCTTTTATGAGCCGCCGCAGCGTTGTGAATTTAATGCAGGTGAAAGTCCTACGGAAAACAAGGTTTAAATTAATCAAAAGGTTGGCGGTTCGATTCCCTGCCGAGACATTGAACGTCACGTTGCTCTTCCGCCATCGCTGTGTGAACTGGTGAACGCAATCCAGTTGATGAACAAGCTTATTGATTACCCGGACGGATTGATACGACCAAAACCACGCGCCTTATGCTTATCTCGTACACTTGGAGAACAAGGTTTGAGGCGAGCGATGCTAAAATCATTAAAAAAAAAAGGAAAATACTCAAGCGCTTTCTTTTCTCCATACCGCCTTCCCTCACCAGGAGTCGACCTTTATCTGCCGCTAAGCCGGGTTGTCCACCCCGGGTGTAAGATGTAAGGAAATGCTAACTTCCCTAGCATGAACTCCGGGTGAAACTCAATTTACCGCCAGATTAATGGTCACGAGCTTTAGGTTGTGACTGAAAGAATGAGATCACTGATCAAGAGGCTGAAATTAGTTTCTGCTCCAGGCTGGCCGGCTTGGTAAGCTGCCTCCTCACAATGCAGCAGATCCTCTCTCACTGAGTCAGGAGTTCTGCGAGGAGATACTCAGCTGCCAAGACAGATGTGGACGGTTTAGGTAGAGGCACAGTTTCTTTACGTTACAGTGGCAAACCAATTTGTCTTGTGACAAGTAAGATGGGCCGGTCCAAACACTTTCGGGCTAAAAATCATCTCTTGAGGAGAAATCTTTGAATTCAGCCTCATGAAGCTGCTATCATTGCAACGACCGTTTGCCTAATAAAAAATATACTGTCCAAAAAAATAAGGGAACACTTTATGTAATAATAATAATAATAATAATAATAATAATAATAATAATAATAATAATAATAATAATAATAATAATAATAATGATAATAATAATAATAATAATAATGATACATTGTGATGAGTGCGTCTTAATATATTTTCCACTCAAAGACATCGTAAAGATATATATACAAAATACAGATCCAAAAGAAATAATGAAAATTAAAATAATAGAAGATATAGTGAAAAAAAAAAAATATATATATATATATATATATATATATATATATATATATATTTATGTACCGCTCAAAATATTGCTCAAATAAAGGGAACACTTTGTATGATAATAACAATGATAATAGTAATAATAATACATTTTATTGAATGTGCCTTATCATATTTTCCACTCAAAGACACTGTAAAAATATATATAAATACACAAAATACACATCCAAAAGCAATAATGAAAATCAGAATAATAAAAGTGATAGTGATAAAAAATAAAATATACATATTAATCATGATATATATATATATATATATATATATATATATATATATATATATATATATATATATACACACACACACACACACACATATACGAATATATATACTGCTCAAAATAATGCTCAAAAAAATAAAGGCAACACTTAAACAGCACAACGTCACTCATACTTCTGTGAAATTAAACTGTCCGCTTGGGAAGTAACTCTGATTCATTTGACATTACATTACATCAATGTTGGATCAGCCTATGGTGTGTTTTTACACTTTCATGTTGAGTGAGCCTCTTTGACTCCTCCTGGAAAACTAACCCGTCAAAAACATATTAACACAACAACCCTGTTTCAACCTAGTTTCTGCAAAACGACCAACGTCCAACCCCAACCAACAGCGGTTGCTGCACCTATCGGGAAACTTCCCTCCAGTCTGGTGGAGCTGAAGAAGCCACTCGGTCAAACTTCTCCTCCTCTACCTTCCGTTCAGGGGTAACTACATCGAACCAACCTTCTCTGATCCTATCCATCCTGGTCACTCCCAAAGAGAACGTCAACATCTTCATCTCTGCGACCTCCAGCTCTGCCTCCTGTCTTTTCCTCATTCATTTCCTGTCTCGGCCGTTAATATGACATTTAAGTGAGGGAAAGATTAAAACATCAAGAGTTATGTTTGGATCAATTTAGTCAACCGGGATCCGGAAAGACCTCAAAGATATACCACGCCCACTCCCTCACACAGATCTTCATAGATCTAAAGAAATGGCCAAATGTCCATAAAGTCCAACAGCGAGTGAAGTTCTGATGTTGTAGTAAATATTATAGATGTTGCTCCAGCCTTGAAACTTTATTTAAAAAGCTCCGAAAACCCTCCTCTCATTAATGGTTTCTTCTTTTTATCTAGAATGAATTAAATCTAAATAACAAATGTTATAACAACAACATAAAACAACAAGGAGTTAAAGGGAATCTTGCAAGTGCATAATTAACAAGAAGTTACGATTAGAAAAACAACAGGAAACCATCAGGTAATGATGTTCCGAAATTTCCGAGGGGCATCGAAGAATCAGGCTGGAGGGCAGCTCGCATTTCTTTCCACCAAAAAAGGTTGGTAACGCCTGAAAGCAATTCATGTACACCCTCACCCTCTTTTACTCGCTCAGATTCCGCTTCGCAATCCAAAGCACTCATTACAGAAAACAGAGACACAGATCTCATTACCTTCTAAAATGTAGTGTAAACAGTTTTTAAACCTTGTTTACAGCTTGTGGTTTCCAATATCTCATTTTCGGCTAGCAGTGGTCTAGCGGTGCTGCTTGATGCTGTGGTTTGACTTGATTTAATAAACGAGGATTCAGTCTATGGTCCCATCTCGGGTCTTGTTTTGGGCCAATATGTCGTTTAGTGTCAGCCATCTTGATGGAAGTGGTCCTGATTTTTTTGCGTCATTCTGTGCTGTGCATGCTTTGGGTGTATTCCCATTTTCAATCAAATTAATCACACAAATTAATTAATCTTGATAAAAGCATTAATTTGACAGCACTAACATAAATATATATATATATATGTACGTGTATAGCATGTGTGTGTTATACTGGTGTGTGTGTGTGTGTGTGTGTTATACTAGTCATACATATGGCTTTGAACAAAGGGCTATATTCTTAGCTACATGTATATAATCATATGCAGTATATTGTATATAGCCAATTGCATTAACATTTGTAATCAATAAATCATGCTAATTAATCAATCTGGATTAGTGTATTCACATTTTTGATTGAATTAATCACAGAAATTAATTAATCTTAATAAATGCACTAATTTGACAGCCCTAATATATATATACGTGTATAAATAAAGGAAATGTGTGTGTTATACTAGTCATACATATTTATATAAAGGGAAATAGTCTTAGCTATATGTACTTAGCTACATGTCCCAATATACCTTATATAGCAAATTGCATTAACATGTATGATCAAATTAATCATGCAAATTAAATAATCTGGATTAGTACATCAATTTTGACAGTCCCTATATACATACATATGTGTTTGTCTATACCAATCATATATGTGGCTTCATATCATTTTAATTTATCTACTCATATACACACATATCAGTATATGTATATATGTTTGTATGTATGTTTTTATGCATGTGTGTTTGTGTGCGTATACACACCTCATACGACTGGTCAATACAACTCAGGGGCTACAAATATAAACACCAGTTCCACCATCCTGTCTCTGTGCCTACAGGTTTTTGTATTAATATTCAGAATCTGCAAATGATCCAGGTCTTGACAAAGACAGCACTCGGAAAGATATTTGTCTCTGCCTGGTGAGGATGACAGATGAGCTGGTGAATTATCAATGTCGAAAGACTCGAGAAGAGATCCAACCAAAACCAGCCCTCAGTGCGATCGTGATCGTGCGGATACACATTTGGGTCACCGTTTTATTTTTCATGTCAAACCATGCGAGCCTGAGCAGCTCACCTTCAGCAAGCAGAGACCAGACAGTTCATTCTCTTTCTCTATAATGGGAACCAATTGTTTGAGAGGGTTATAACGATCCAAAAAGAAAGAAAAAAACATACCGTATTTTCACGACTAAAAGCCTTCAAAATGTGCAGCGCGCCCTATAGTGCAGTGCGCCCTGTGTGTGTGTGTTGTTATAAGGCGGACGTAGTAGAGAACATCATGTGAGCGTTAAAGGGGGAAGTGTGGGTGTTGATTGTATAAAAAAAAGAACACGTATGTGCGTTATGCAGAACATTGTTTTTTTTAACAACCCTGAAAACTTTGCCGACAAACACATCCAGCCCAACCACATCACCAACATGGACGAGGTGCCGCTCACTTTCGACATCCCCGTGAGTCACACTGTGCAGAAGAAGGGGACCAGCACGGGAGCGAGACGCACAACGGGGTACGAAAAGACTTCTTGGAGACCTCGGTTTCACTAAGAGTGACGCCACAATTTGCGAATGCATTGTAGACGCTCGGGCTAACGTGTCTGCCGGCACTGTTGTTCCAGCTTTTGCAAAAGCCGGCATCGTTTCCGAGGAGCCGCGCGGCACGGAATGCGAATGACAGTGAAGAAAGTGAACCTGGCATGTTTGATGGAGATTTAGCGCAGCCGTTCAAATCAGAAACAGAGGATGAGGACTTCCATGGCTTCGATTGATGACTATTACCGGTAAAAAAATGTGAATACCAAACTCAGTTTTGCTCCTGCTCTATTTTTAAACACGCAAACTTGTATGCTTGTGTGTGTGTGTTGTTGTTGTTGTAAGGCGGACGTAGTAGAGGACACCATGAGAATGTTAAAGGGGGGAGTGTGGGCGTGGATTGTATATAAAACCCACGCTCTATAATCAGGTGTGCCTTATGTGTGTGTTAAATAGAGTAATGGCACACATAACTGAGACTGCGCCTTTTAATAAGGTGGTCATGAAAATACGGTAAGCTATCGGAGGTATACAGTAGACGGACAGTGCCGTAAAGAGTTATCAAAACAAGGATATTTTACTAATTACAGCAGTATGACAATATCAGAACGAATCTATTTCTGCGTTACGAGGCAAAGACCTGCCTTGCCAAAGGAAGAATTCGAGGTTGAAGGTGGGAGGTCTCTCCCAAACGTGACGGCGTACGAGATGGAATTCTCGCCCCGAAAAATCATCTCTAATGAAGGGAGTGAAATGCATTACTCACTCTGGTTAAGGAGAAAAGGGAGAAAAATATAACCCATCCGATAACATCCCCCGTAATAGATTCTCGGTCCACTCCGAGCTGGACGTTAACATTAAGCGATAAAACCAGAACAGGTAAGTCTGAATAAAGATGTGGTTTTCTCCGGACTGTCACAAACAGAAAAGAGGAGTCGTTTCAGAGAGAGTCAGGTTAGACGCACCCGTGATTCAGGTTGTACGTTTCACTCCGGAGGCCAAATCATTACACTTGCTCTATTATTGTTTCCATGACGGCGGCTCGGATGCATCCCAGTCTTTCAGATTGTCTAAACAACTTCTGAATATTTGTCATTCGCCGTTATAGCGTCTCCATGGTGTATTTTTATCCGTGTTGGTCTCGGCCAAGTCGCATCCTGCTTATTTTTGTTTCTTTTCGTCATTGCTATTGTCACTCTGTTTATGTCTCTCTCCTTGTTGTTGTCGTTTTGGTTGTCTATTCTCACCCTTGCTGTTTTTTCTTTTCTTTTTTGTTGTTGTTTATTTTCAATTCAGTCATCTATACTTTTCATTGATGTTGTTGTTCACTCTGCTGTCTATTTTATTTCTGAATATTTGAATTGTTTCTCTATGTATATTCATATTTATTGATACTATAACTGATAGGCTGCTGTTTCAAAAGAACTTCCCCTATGGTGATCAATAAAATTTATCTTATCTTATCTTATCTTATCTTATCTTATCTTATCTTATCTTATCTTATCTTATCTTATCTTATAGGAAATGTTATGAATTGGGAGCATATGTGAGGAAAATATAACGGGATCAAGTACAGAGCTTAGAGGCACGCCGCAAGTGATATGAGCAAAGGGTTCCCCTGCAACATTGAAAAGGTTTGACTTGAAATAAAGGCCTTATTTGACGTAAAACTGGTACCCTGGGTTGGTCGTGTCTAAGTTAGCATCCCTCCAGTGGGGGGTTTTGCAGACTGGAGGAGCGGGAATCGGACCGCTAACCTTCCAGGGGTTCGCGGTTCGATCCCCAGCTCCTCTTGTTCCTCCTCTGCGAGCGCATGTGTGAATGTGAAATCCAGTGAAAAGGAATTCAAAAAACCCTGGCGATGAAAGCGCTGTATACTATTTACCGTAAGCGTAGGAAGATGACGAGTTACCCGGCAGCACTGAATACAGGATCGGCTTGAAATAAAGGATCATTTAAAAGTAAAACGGGTCCCTGAGATGCCAACCTAGTCCTTCAGATGAATGAAAAGGTTGCTCATTAAAAGCAGCGCTAACATTGAGAATAACTAAAATTGAGTCCTGTATCTGAATTTATAAAAAGATCATTAATCACTTGCAGTAAAGTCATTTAATTGCTTCAGAATGTGCCAAATGAAAAACCTCCGTTGAAATTATTTAAGATTCTGTTTTCACCGCGAGAGCTTGCGCTGCAGATTAAAACCGCACTTGTCCGCTAAACGTTTACGGACAAGTTCCACTGTATGGAGAGCGGCCAAGGACAGACTTAATGAGAGGGCTTGTACCTCAGCGTGTTTACTGTAACAAGACAAGACCGGCTGGAGGACTGGCGGGACCCTCGGAATAAACCGTCTTTCTTAAAGAAATCTATCAGAAATAAATGAAAGTTGCGGGTCGGCGATCGCTCGGCCAATCACGGTTCACCCGAGGGTTTGCATCGTCGACAAAAAGCCCAAGAAAGAAACCGATTTGCGATCGCTTTTTTAAAATGAACTGTTTTGAGGACCGTCTTGACCCCTGATTTATTTGTGTTTTTTTAAATCATCAACTCCACCGAGCACAAATTTGCCACCGATACCAGAAGAAAGCTAACATTAACCAGAGCCCGAACCCAAACCCCAATCCTAACCTTTACCTCGCTCCAGCTTTAACCCCAAACCAAACTTTCCCCAAACAAATCCTGAATTTCCATCGCTTTAAACCCTGACAAAGAAAGTAAAACAGTTTGCATTCTCGGTAAGCGTTGCGTAAGCGTCAGCCCCGCATGTCCCTGTATGAGCCGCAGCGTTTTCGAAATAAGAAATCTATGTTCCCGCTGCTGTACGGAGGTCGGACTTGTGATGTAATCCGACATCTGGCGCGAGGAGATGACTCACCGAGAGAAGCGGGGCCTCGCAGAATCCGGGTCTTGTCGATGCTGCTGGTTTTCCCCTCGGCCCATTTCGGACCCTGATGTAAGTCCAGGGTTCGGCAACCCGCTGCTCTTCATCCTTCTGCTGCGTCTGGGAAATAAATAATGAGTTTTTTAATTCAAATTCATTTGATTTTGTTGGTTATTTATATTTTTTTTCGTGTAATTCTAAATTTGAAAATCATTGAGCTTTTACCCACTGTGCGCTGAGATTCAAGAGAAAAAAAAAATTACATTAACCAGGTAAAGTGGATATTTTAATTGGCTATTTAATTTGCAAATATATATTTTGCAGCGTTCAGTGAAATTCTACGTTTTTTTTTTAATTCGTCTTGACGGCGGACCGCGTGCCCCGGTGCACGCGAAAAAACAATGACTGCACACACACAGCATTTTTAGTTTTGGAATTTTTGGGTTTGCTCTCGGTGAATAATTCAAGTTTGGTTTTTTTTATTTTTATTTTACACACGAATACGAGTGTTATATTTGAACATAACCTTCCGGAGTTCAAAATGTTTTTGTTGCATGCCGAAAGAAAAATATTATTTTCTGCTTCGCAGTTCAGTGATTTCATAGCTGCGACAAGCTATAGCTTTTTTTTGTTTTTTGTTTTTTTTACGTAGCACAAAGGGCGAAAAAAAGATTCAAACAAGTTAAAAGTTTTTTTTTGGCCCCTGGGAAAAATTGCCCCGCTGAAGGTTGCCGAACCCCGGTGCAGACAAACCTTCAGGTCTGGGAACCCATGTAAATGTGGGTAACCGTAACTTGTCAGTGGATAAACCGGAGTCAATTTATTATTTATCCTCGTGGGAATAAAGCAGGAGACGTGGTTTTCCAATTCATGAATCTCCCCTTTCCGGTGTCCTTGTCTGCTATTTCATATTGCACGGCTGGAGTTCTCCTCGCTCTCCCTCCAGCCCGGGATGCAAAATAGAATGTCTTATTTTTGTCGATAATATTTTGTAGATTTGTCAAAAATATGACATTCTGGGTCAAAATCTTCTTTGTGAATTCTGGAAAAATTCCCAAAGCCGCTTTGCCTCTTTTTCTCAAGTCATTTTAAGAGTGCTTTCAGCTTTCACAGTTTTTTCAGGTAGCAGGAGGCGATATAATAAACTCAAGATTATAAATATTTTTTATTACCTTGGAAGAACAGACCCGTCAAGTGATAATGATTGTAGAGTAAATTTGAGTGTACTTGCAGTGAATTGCACAGGCTTTCTGAAATATCGTTAAAAGACAGATGGATAAAGAAGCCGTCATCGAGTGAGAGGCGGGACCGATCACCAAATGATCAATATAACAATAATAAGAATACATTTTATTTAAGCCGCCTAACTGGATACTCACTTACGTAACACCATAGAGACATGTACACAAAGTAAAGAAACAAAAAAATAACAAAACAATAAAAGTGGCAAAGTGATATATACGAATATATATGTGTGTGTGTGTGTGTGTGTGTGTGTGTGTGTGTGTGTGTGTGTAAATATATATATATATATATATATATATACATACATACATATATATGTATATATACATTTATTCGTATATAAAGTGTTTGTATATATATATTTATGTATATATGTGTGTATATATATACGTATATAAAGTGTTTATGTATATACATATATATGTATATTTACATATATATGTGTGTGTGTGTGTATATACATATATATACGTATATAAAGTGTGTGTATATATATACATATACATATATATATATATATATATATATATATATATATATATATATATATATATATACATATAAATATTAACACTTTTGTTGTTTTACTTTTCATGGTTTCTTTTGGATCTGTATTTTGTGTATGCGTATATGTCTGTTCGGTGTCTTTGAGTGGTGCATATAATAATGTGCATGAAATAAAACATATTATTAATATTATTATTATTAGAGTTATCATATAGAGATGACCCCTCACACTCTCATATAGGCACCTGGGCAATTTAAGGTCTCCATTTAACCCATTTTTTTCAGACTGTGGGATTTTTATAATCATCAATATACATATCAAAAGTGAGTGATGCAATAATAATAATAATAATAATAATAATAACAATATATGCAATAACATGATGGCAGTGTTTGGTGTGGGTGCGGGTTTACGGTCGACTAAAAAACACACCTGAGATCCCCCCCCCCTATGAAATCATGTTTAAATCACACACAGAGACCGCTTTGGTGATGCTCGTCGCGTGGGCCGCCGTCCGTCAGCGGGAAGCTGCTCCGGCGGTGTTTTTGCATCCGCTAATCATAACGTAAGCCTCCAAACACGAGCGCGCCGGGAGGTCGGGAAATGCCAGACGCTCGTCTTTTCTTCTCCCCTTTGGTATTCCGGCGCCGTCCCACAGCCCCCATTTTTCCTTGGCTCTTTTGTGCCTGTCCCCTCTGCCTTTCAGCAAAGATGGAGAGGGTGAGGGAGCGGTGCCAGCAATGTCACGGTGGGAGAAAGGTTATCCTGGGTAGAGGGGTCTGTGTATAGAGTCAATCAGAGCTGTACAAACCCTTGATTGCCATTGACATTTACTGGGGGCCCATTTCCAATTAATCTTCAAGGGCCTCCACCTCTTGAAGCCTGATTACGATTTTCCCCCCCGACAAACTGGCTAATTTGTAATTGAGCATGTGTCTGGCAGGGGAGGCGCTCCTTTATCACTGCTAGATTGAGACGTGGGGAGAAAGGAGATAGATGAAAGGGTTTCTACCCAGCCTGGCTGCATCCTTAAATAATTTTCACGCGTAGAATACATAAATAATTTTGATTTATCACTGAAATACACAAAATAATTACTACATATCACGCACGCCAGATAGGGCTCTTTTTTTTTTTCTTTTTTTTTTTTTTCCAAAGGTTGAGTCTTCCTTTCATAATGTGTCCACATTATTAGCGTGTGTCTGACGGGGTTTATCAAAGGTGGACGGCAGCATCATATTTTAGCGAAAAGACAACAAACAGACGAGAGTAAACACAGATTCCAATTCGGGGAACCCGAAAGGAAGTGGCCAATAAAAACGCGACCATGGGAATTCATCAAAAGTCGCGCCATAGCGTGAAGGTACGCTGAGCGGGGGTCGCCGTTGCTTAGCGTCCTGCTAACCAGAAGGTTGGGGGTTCGACCCCCGGTTCCTCCTGTCTGCAGGCCGAAGCGTCGTCGGGCAGGACGCGTAACCGCCCCGTCGGCCTTGTTACCGCCTTGCAAGGCATCTCTGCGGTACTGCTCGCCTTGACGTCTGCGGAAGTTCTCGCTCATCCAGGTCAGGGTGAATTCTTGTCTCAGCAACTGGACCTGAATTTCTGCACTTGAAGAAATTCTTCAGTTCTAATGACCTATGGGGAGTTTGTTATGCTAATGAGCACTAGCATAACAACCCCTCGACTCTTCCATTGACACAACAAGCCACCGTAACCTAGATCCGTCCAAAAACCCTTGCAGTTATATTCAGACGCTCCCCACAGGTCATTAGAAAAGTGAAAAAAATTCAAGTCCAGCAAGTCCAGACTATTGTTTTGGTGAGACCACAATAAAGATATTCATTCATTTTTTATCTACGCTGACCTCAGCCTATCTGCGACGTCATTGGGCGAGAAAGCGGGTACATCCTGGAGCGGGTCGCCGGGCCGTCGCAGGGCTTCGCACAGAGACTTTGCACATCATATGGAGACATCCAACCAATTACCCTCTCATTGACACGTCTGGATAATTCAGGGTCTCCATTAAACCTACTGAATGCATTTTGGAGAACCCGGAGGAAATCCACCGCGCCACTGTGCCTTCAATACAAATTGGGTATTGAAAGTTAGTAATGTCAAAAAAAAAAAAAAAAAAAAAAAAGCGGGTTCTATGTGCACACCGGAGAAACTATTTCATCAGCACAGCGGTTCGGTAAATGAGAGACAAAGTGGGCTGACCTGCCACCCAACAGTGTTTCCAATAAACGGCACTTGAGGGAATTGTGTTGTTTGCGAGTGGCTTTGCATGCTTCCCTCCCGCCTCCTCATCTTCACCCTGAAGAAACACAGCCGGGCGAAGGATATAATGAAATGTAAATAACATGTGAGACATTACCTCCCCAAGACTTTTGTCTTTTTGGTTTACGCATCCTCATGAGTATAAAGTATTTTCTCTCCCTCTGTTCTACCGATCCTCATGGAAAATCCAAAATGTTGATATGTCGGGGAGACTTTCCTCCTTGTCAGTGTCTCTAACCGTCCACCAAGTGCATTGTTAGACGCCCGAACAGAAGCCTTATTAGATTTTGCTGATCCCACACTCATTGGCTCGCTGACCCATGAGATTTACCCAAGAGTTCCCAAAATTTAGCACAGTCAAGGATTTTTTTTTTTGCTTTCGTCTTTTCTTATAGCCTCTCCAGCATCTAAGCAATTGAGTCTTTGCCACAGAGAAACCCGAATTTGGTAGCCGGCCTTCCAGACAGACGGAGCGCGACTGAAAACTGGCTGAGGATATTTAATGTTTTGCTAAGACGAACCCGTCCCAGCCTGCAAATATTCCACCACCTTCACCCATAAAGCACACATATGACGCCAATCCTGAAGACCTAAAGATATGAGCATCACCGGTGTGTTTACTCATGGTTACACGATAAACTATTCATGCTTATTTGGTAAAAAATACCCTCATAAGATACCGTACTTAGAGGCCCCACTGATTCTGTGCACCATTTCCGGCTCCAGAGTTGGAAGCGTAATGGCCCTGGCACCTCCAGCTATCAACAGAAAATGGAGATGAAACCATTCGTTCATTATCCGTACCGCTTATCCTGCTCTCAGGGTCGCGTGGACCGGCCACCAGTCCATCGCAGGGCCACGTAGGGAGACAAAAAGTGCCGCTATTCACCCTGTTATTCACACATCTGGGCAATCTAGGGTCTCCAGTGAACCTACTGCACAACTACCGAGCCTGGTGGAAACATGGAGTGTCAATAAATGCAATTAGGGAAATGAATTTATAAAAACAACAAATGAATAGAATATAAAATCACAAATCAAATCAAAATAAATAATGCCTTCACTTATTATCTGCAGCTAATCCTTCACTTAGAGCAGGGGTGTCAAACTCTTTTTTACCCCGGGCCACATGTAGAAATGTAACCAAATGTAACCAAATGTAATGTAAAATAAATGTGGCTACTCCTTAATGTTAAATAACTCTACATTTATTCATTCAAATCCAAAAATGTTACATACGCAATCCCATTTTTCTTGAAACAGCCTTCCATCTCTTCCTGGACATTTAGGGATTATTTGTATTTCACAATGGCGTCGATGTGGATAAGATGGAATCTAATGGCGTCACTCTGCAGGTAACAGCATGGATTGTGGGAAATGTAGTTCACGGTCAAAAACTCATTTATTTTAAGACAATCAGACCTTTTAAGACGTTCTCGCGGGCCACATTTGGCCCGCCACCCGATGTTTTTCCATGACTGAGATTTTCAAAAGCACGTATCGTTATTATCATTATTCCACGAAAAGATACTCCAAAGAGGCTCCAATTAATCGACTTGTTCGTGGCGGTGAGGTTCTCCCGGCCTGCCGGGACACGGCGGAGGTGAAGAGGTCAACGCGGCCTGGAAAACGATCAACCGACGTACCTCACTCATCGCCCTACGTAGAAAGCGGTGGGAAGACGGTGCTTCTGATGGCCTGTCAGCCTTTCGCGGTGGAAAGCTGCAGCTAGCATGCTGCTCGCATAACTCCATTACATCCATTACCGCCTGAAAACCTTTCTGCTGTAAAGGCGGTAATATTTTATTCAAGGAGTTTTCATATTCGATTGAACAGTCGGTAGCTTCGTCCGTCATCTCCGTTAATTTATTCAGGTGTTTTTTTTGTTTTTTTTTTAAGCGTACCTTCCTTAGGTGTGCACGGATTCACAGCTGGGAAACAGCCGCTCAGCCGGCAAAGATGCAAAACACCTACACGTAAGAGAGAATGTATCTGAATACATATGTATATTTTCATTACAAGGCTCTTTTCAGAATCAAATAGATCCGCCTCAACCTCCCGGGCTACTATTTTGTAAACATTCTGACACGGCGAGGACCGTCATTATCAAAGATACAGTGCATTCACCTCTTTATGTGTAGCGGCTTGCTCCCTGTCGCTTCTCGTGTCAGCTTTTTTTTTTTTTTTCATTCTCTACTTCTCTGCATTTGTATTTCCGCCGCTTGTCAAGCACGGGCATGCACGGCACACAAAAGCAGCTATTTTGAATGTAGTGATAAATAGACACTCTGTGACTCGGCTGTGCAGACGGCGCTAATCAGACGCGTATATGTTTGCCCTCGCCGCGTATAGCTCGCGCGTAGCCGCCATTAAATTCACAGAGTTTAATAGATAATTGAAGAGGAGGGTAAGCATAAGTGGTTTTATGCAACCCGTCTTGGCATCTTTCACATAAACACAGCTTTTTCAGTGTATTTTATGTTTTCCCGATCCTTTTCACCCCCCCCCCTCTCTCTCTCTCCCCGCATCTCGCCACAGCAGCTGAATCACATGGTGGGCAGTCTTGGAAGTGTTATTCCCAGACTGCCCGTTCGCCCAACCCTACCCCTGCACTAGTTTGATAACGCCGTCCCCGTCTCCCCCCGCAGTCCTCCTGCCTCCTCCCCCTACTCCTCCCTTTGCCCCAGGCTGCTGTGCTCTGCAGACCGATGCCCATGACAAAGCCACCCAGGAATCTTATCTGCTGCCCAGGCTCATTGCTGGCCAGGCCTGCCTGCTGCTATGCGTGCTTCTGTTTGTGTGTGCGTGTGTGTGTGTGCGTGTGTGTGTGTGTGTGTGTGTGTGTGTCCACTTGCAACACTGTTTTTCACTCCACCTCTATATTTCTCTTATGTTTATCTGCTGATATTCCTTCCTGTTAGTCTGAAGTCTCCCCGAAATGTTTGAGCATCTGCCTGATCACAGGCCACCGGGGGCACGGCCTGCTTCACAACACCTCCATCATCACACCAACACTGGATGGATGGATGGATGGATGGATGGATGGATGGATGGATGGATGGATGGATGGATGGATGGATGGATGGATAGATAGATAGATAGATAGATAGATAGATAGATAGATAGATAGATAGATAGATAGATAGATAGATAGATAGATAGATAGATAGATAGATAGATAGATAGATAGATAGATAGATAGATTCATCTGTTATCCCAATGACTGTTGTAGACGAGGCTAAATGACATTGAGCTCTTGAACAGACGTATTGATTAGCTTTTCTTATAGTCACACTTTTATTTCCAGTTTTTGTTTGAAATACAAGACTCCAGGTCTGAATTCATTAACATTTGACCAAACCTTGTTCCTTCAAGCGCTCTGACGTTTCTCATGTGAAACCTGGGGAGACGGCGGTGGATCGACAGCTGCCAATCAGCAGCGTGGATCGCATCTTATCAGAAACTCCTCCGCCACCATTTATTTTCTGCTTCTTCTCAAACATGGACTGAACCTGGTTTGCAACTTTACCTTTCATTACATTTTTTTTTTGTTTCAATTTGTTATTTAAAACAGCAGGAACTTTGTCATGTCTCTTGTGGTTCCTGAGAACTTGATTATTTTTTTTTTTGTTTTAAATCAACATTAATTTGAAAAGTCATTAAATGATGCCAACAGAGGATCTGTGAAAAAAAAATAATCTAGGTCGCGCCGTGTCATAAAACAGGAAGCCATATCGAATAAAAAAAAAAAAAAAAACAGCAACCTTGAAGTCACTCCGTAACCGCAAACGCAACATTAAGGAATAAAGTTGAAATGCTTGTGAGAGAAACTCGTCCACAGGCATTTGAATTCAATGTTTTTTAAAGACCGTACTTGGTCGATTTATTTCAGTTCATTTAACAGGAGGAGGAACAACACGAGGCCACAGTTTGACGTTGGGGTTTGAAAAGCCCCGGTGGCTCCGTCCAATCAGCCCGCCGGTTAATCCACGGCTGACCGGCAGCGACACATTTAGACGTCGCAGTTGAGTTTTCCCGCGGAGAAATCGGCAAAACAACAGGCACAACAATGGCGGGGGAAAATGTGTGACTCATCCGGTGGAAATAAAGTAAACTATAATCGTGAGTCGCAGAGTTTTTGGAGGACGGTGGAGCTCGACGTGTCTCTGTGATCTCATATGACATTATGGACAGAGCGGTAGTCCGTTTATGTCGTGTGAACGCTTTTATTTTTCTGTTTGACGTGAATGAAACGGTGAATGGTTTCGTGTCACACACTGGTTGCGTTTGTCCTCGCAACCGAGCATTCCTGGTTTAGCAAGATGCCGAAACCCTTAATCGGGCGAGTCCAACGTCCGGCCCGCGGGCCAAATGCGTCCCGTGTTCGAATCTTTTTGGTCCAGCAGCCCGTTTTTCTATTTAGTATTTTTAATTTGAGTCTAAAATCAAAATGAAAATATTGCCTTTCAGTACCGTATTTTCCGCACTATAAGGCGCATCTAAAAGTACCTTATATATGGATCAATATTGAGCTGTAAGAGGTCTCGCAACTACGGGAAGCAGCCGCCGACTCCATTTTCTAGCGCGTGGTGTATCTTGGGATATATGACTGCGGGAAGCATACATTTTCATTTCCATTTGCGTGTGTGTGCATGCGTCGCTGAAGTAGCAGCGGTAAAAACTGAAGGGTGATCAGTCACGCAGTTTAACACGGGAAGCAGCAGCGAGAGAATTCAACATTAACGAACCAATGTGGAGGAAACAGCAAGATGACCTGCGTCTAGTAAAGAAGACTAAACAGAGTTTCCAAGGAAACAGAGCAAGATGGCTACTTGTCCTATAGAGGACAAACTTGAACAGTGGGTTGTTGAACAGAAAGCAGCAAGTAGAAGCGTCTCTACGGTCACTATTCAAATGAAGGCAACAGCGCTAGCCAGCTAGCTAGCGACAGAAACATAAGTGAATTTAGAGGCGGTCCTTCTGGGTGCTTTCATTTTATGAAACGTTTTGAACTGTGACAAATTCAGTTGGAAAAACATTGTTTTCAGCGAAGGAGGCACCAATACCAGTAAGAGCTACCGGTACGTGCGGTACCGTATTGTGAATGCACTAACTTGTTTTGGGAGTGAACGGAGTTGTCAGAACGTTGGTTTAATAAAGTTTGACTGACTTATCTGACTGTTTTGTTGACATTCCCTGTAGCGCAGCTCCTTTAAGTGGATCCATAACGCAGCCTCAGCCACGACTGTAGCTTCTATTCTATGTGCCTTGTAATGCGCTGCACCTTATGTATGATTTTTTTTTTTTTTAAATAGGCCATTCATTGAAGGTGCGCCTTATAATCCAGTGCACCTAATGGTGTGAAAATACAGTAATACAAGGATTCATCACTACTTCTGAATAATATAATTGTTTGTGTTATTTTCCTGTTTTCAATTTTTGAAGTTCATAGTGAGCATTTAATAGTGAATAATATGTAATGTTTCAAATTACCCTTTTTTTTTCTAAACAAACTTTTTCGTCATTTTATGTGGTATTCAAATATGAAAACTGCAGATTTGCGTTCTGTGTTAAGACATGAAAAGTATGCTGTTTGCAAAAAATATATATAATGAAATAGCTCATTTGCATTTAATGTTAATGGTTCAAAGAATATCAGGCCGAGCGCTCCGGCCATTGAATATATTCACCTCACCGAATATGGCAAAAAGTTTGGACATCCTTGCCCAGCGTGCTCCGCTAGCGCTGCTCATTAGCTCCCTTCAGTTATTACATCCCGAGTTGTCGTTGTGTGTTCTGAGGTGTTTTCTTCCGCGGCGCTGTTTTCCCTCTCTCAATGTTGCAGGTATTTCCGAGCAAAAGTCCCATATTTGGTCCCTTTGGCCCTTTAATACTGGCCGTGACGTCATTTCCGAAAAATCACCAGGGATCCGCGGAGAGATGCATTTTCTACCGTGGTTTTTGCTCTTAATAAATACACGCCTTATTTCCGTAATTCATGTCTAAATACTTTTCGTTCCCAACCTCGTTTGTTCTCACAGCCCGAGACAGGGACCTCGTTCCAATCGTCTTTTATCTCATTTCCTGATTTTTTTGGCCATGCTTTACTAGTGCCGCTTCCTTTCAGATCCGACGCATTTGTTCTCTGGTGAAGCAAACCCGTCGGGAGAGGCGTCTTGTACACCGTCAATTGGTACGCTTCGAAGATATTTGAGGTTTATCTTAGTTCCGGGAATGAAGTCAAGTACCCTGGCCGGGACCAATAGGGGACTGCAATCAATAACCAAAAACGCGACAAACTGCAACATATAGAGTGAAAATTGTGCAACAGAAGAAAACATACAACGACCCTCAGGGACGTAGCACCGCTCATGGTTCATCAGCTAAATGCAGTTGTCAAGTTATGTGACAATAAAGGTCTTACTTCTAAATATGTTGTTTAAATGAATGAGTGAATGGTTGTTTGTGTCCATAAGTGGTGCTGTTATTGACTGGTGAACCCCGCTTTTTGCTCCAGCACCCCCACAACCCTGGGTGCAGGATAAGCATGATACAGAATGGATATTTCCTGTGCAAAAGATGTCAGCGCGGTACAAAAAAAAAAAAAGGTCTTCGGGATCCATGGTTCAGTCCGATCCTGCCGTCCTGACAGAGCACATTTAACACATTGATACGCATTTCCGTATGACCTGTGAAATGCGAGTCACAAAAAACAAACAAACGTAAAAAAAAACCTGCCTACTTGGGGAACATCTGCAGACAACACAAATCAATACAGCTTGTTGTGTTATGAGCCTTGTGCCAAACACCGGAGGAATTTTCTGCTGCGAAATCTATCTGGAGATGGTGTACAGCCAAGAAGAATATTTATCTTTCCCCGCCAATGTATGCTGTGCAAATGGTTTTCTGTATGTATCATAGTGCAGTGTATTTTTACAGCCTGCACAGATTTTGTTTTGGTGTTTTCTGTGTTTTTGGAACTTGGGAGCTTCTGAGAGAAAACACGTCTCAGCAACCCAAAGCCAAAGCAAGTTTCGTAATAAAAAAGCCACCACACGTATCCACCTGAATATGTCACATTTTAGATTCTGACAATGTTAATATGAGGGTAAAGCAGTGGTTGGATCCTCTGCTTTACCGCAAAAAGGTCCCGAGTTCGATTCCAAAGGCCTCTGGTATGTGCAGTCTGCATGTTCCCCCTGCATGTGTTGATAAATTTGTGTAAAATGAATGAAACTGTAAGAAAAATAAACAAATAAAATTTAAATAAAAAAGTCTGCTTCATAGCTACATCATACCAGGTAATCTAATGTCTTATATTTAATGAATGGGTGTCTCACCCATTCATTCTTGTGTCATGCCTTAACTCTGTTTTTATCCTGTTGGTCTGAGCCCACTTGTTTCTTGTCTATTTTTGTTTATTTACTTTATTCTTGTCATTGCTATTGTCACAACACCTAAACTGTTTATATTGTCATTTACACCCTTAATATCTTTCTTGATTTTGTTGTTGTTGTTGTTCTCACTGCTGTCTATTTATTTATGGATGTCTTTTGGTTTTTCTAATTTTATCCCAATTTATATCTATATTTATATTTATATTTATATTTAATCTGTAATGCTGCTGTGACAAAAGAATTTCCCCTACAGGGATCAATGTTTATCTTATCTTATCTCATCTATTTTCATATTCCAGTTTGGGCTATACCGTCCGCATTGGTCTGATCCACTCCCACTCCCACTGAGGATGGACCCCTTACAAATAATTAGAATAAGAACATGTTTCAGGGATAATTCACGACATGTTTGTTTGTTTTATTAAGATAAAATGTATTTATCTCCATAGGGGAAATTCCTTTGTCACAGCAGCATAACAGTTATAATGTCAAAAAAAGAAAATAAATATGACTATAAATATGAATATTAATATTAATAGAAAGGCAGAAGACAGAGGATAGAAAAAAAAAGAACAAATAAACAAACAGCAGAAAACAACAACAACATCAGTGAAAAATACACAACTATTACACATCTAAACAACAATATAAATAGAATGACAAAAATAAATAGCAATGAATAGAATAAATAAACAAAAATAGGCAGGATGTGTGTGTGCTGGGACAGCAGAGTTAGGTGACGTGAACAGGTAGGTTGATCATCTCTCACTATATAGTTTTTTAAAAAATGCAAAAAAAAAAAACAAACCGTCATTGATTTGGTTTGACCTCCCTGTCAGGTTGCAGGACGCGTGCACGTTCGCCACTGTTAAACTGTTAGATTACAACAGACAACAGCGCGTGAGGTGTTCCTTTCCGTGAAAATCCTTCATATGACAAGAAAAAGACAGAGAAAGAGAGAGAGATTGATGCCCCCGAGCACTTATCATCTCCACAATTGACACGAGTCATAATCAGAATCTCCACCGACGTGCCATTTAAATCGCCTCCCATCGACATCTTTGATATTGCTCCAGGCATTGTTCATTTGTTGTTCCGCACGCCCGTCATGGTACAACTGCCCCCCCTTTATCTCCTGCTCCACACCTAAACACACCAATAACCAGGCGCACACACACACTTCTCATCCACCTCCCAGTCTGAAATAACTGTCAGCCTTTTCGGGTTCGGACTTTATCAAAACCGTGTCGGAAACGGACGATTCGGAGCGGCCCGGCGAGGCGGGCGTTTCACGGGGGGTTGGAGGTACTCGCGGAAATTATGGTGATTGCTTTTCTCTGTGATTTCGTTAATGGAGGAGAACATAAATCCCCACGCCGGCCGAGACCCCGCAGTCAACCTCCCGTAATCGCTAGAGTGAGACAGAAGTTTGACTTGTGTGTGTGTGTGTGTGTTTTCATCGAGCCTCACGTATCAGTTTATATCTTTGTTCATACCGGGTCGGGTGTGTTTATGTGTGTGTTCTGTCCTTGTCTCTCGGTCTGTTTACCTCTTTTGCGACGCGGGTCAATCAAATTACTTCTCAATCTAAATAGTGATCCTTAATACCTATGCTTTCCCAGATTCAGCTCATTTAGCAAAGATAATAGAGATTGATGAAAATAAATGCAAGTATCCCATATGACATGTCATCATTCAGCTAATGATGTTTGCTTGATTACCACATTAGCTTTCCTAATTTTACCTTCATGTGAGGAATTAAAGCTAACATGACGTTAATTCTGAATTCATAATGAGAACCTTATAGCCGGGATCAATTTGCGACACGGACACTGAAGATAGGCCTGCCCGCTCCAAAAATCAGAGGACATTTATCATCAATTAATTTCAATCACCATAAATAGCGAGCGGCTCGGTTGTAGAAGTCAGCAGAGCCTGTCAGAGCGGTTGGAACTTTGAAAGTTAAAAGTTTGACGGAGGAGACGGTTTAGCTGAGTTGTCAACAAAAGCCAGAGAGTGGCAGGACGTCAACGTCCCTGCCTGCAAATGCATCAACTCATCCTTTCATTATTAGGACCAACTATCCCTCGCTATGACGCGGTTTACTTTTCACGGTTTCGCTACTTCACGGATTTGCACCGTGCATTGTGTTCTGCATTCTGATTGGCTAAAAAGTCACTCCGCTTCTTCTCTACCTGTGCGTCAATAACTTTGCAACTTTAATATGCACACGTATGTAAAACGGCTTGCCAAATTTACATTACGTACTTGCAAATTCTCTTGCAATTTCGAGTTTCTCTAAAACCCATAATGTTGACAAAACGCTCTGGACCGACAAAAGCACCTGCGGCAGGGCCCAAAAGGCAGCGGAAGATGCTATCTATCGCAGATAAAGTTAAACTTCTGGACATGCTAAGGGGAGGTAAAAGTTGTGCGGCTGTAGGTCGGCATTTCGGAATTAACTGATCTTCCGTTCGTTCCATAAAGAAGGAAGAAAAAAACATAAGGACGACAGCAGCAATGTATACTAGAGTATTTAATTTTATAATAATTGTAAAAAAAAATAAAGGTTTCTTCTTCACGGATTTTGCCTATCACGGGTTCTTTTTGGAACGTAACCCCCGCGAAAAACAAGGGTATACTGTAATGACCTGCAAGGAGTGTCCGAATATAACTGCATCGTCATACCTTATGTTGCTGGTGTTTCGCAGAAACAAACTCCATACACCGGTACATTTCAAACCCCACAACACCCCGAGGCAAGAGCTGGTGCACCCCAAGGACAAAACAACCAGACACAGGAAAGAGAATGTGCTGTTTGATGTCACCGGCACTGAGGATCGCATCTGCATCGGAGAGACCCAACGACCTCTGCACAAACAGAGGCCCAACTTAGGTGGGCCACCATTTCAGGACAGGAGTCCTTAGTCCACCTACACCCGAAGGACAAGGGCCGTTCGTTTGAAGACCGCAATGTCCGAATTCAGGCCAGAGAAGACGGATGGCTCCAGGGAGGAGTCAAAGAAGCTATGTTTGACTCAAATCTCTGAACCCAGGAGGGGGCCTGAGACATGACCTTTCACAAACGTACAACCCCGTACGGGGATCACTATCAAGACGGATTTGCAACCACAGACCAGGACCTTCTGCACCCTCCAAACGACCAAGAAAGACCAACCACCAGAAGCAGCCCCCGGTAACGTCCGCATGAGCCTCAGTTCATGTGATCCAACAGGTTTCACTCCTTTGTTTAGCTTTACCTTTTCACATTCCAATCCAAGTATTCCCCAAAAGTTGCTCTTTTGTCCCAACGAACAACACCTCCATTAGCATGCCGACCCCCCTTGCACCTAGATATCTAAGTGTTAGTACTGTTTGGAATATATCGAAAATGAACACACACATTTCACACTCTTTCCATCCTGTGTGCACTCATTACCCTTCATCGGTGCGTGATAGAAACCTCATATCTTCTCCAAAGTACCCGGGCGCTCGCGGTTCGCAGGATCACAAGGGCGAGGCTTGATAATAATATTAATAATTACATTACATTTTATTTAATACGCTTTACCCAAAAATCAAGGACATTGTGCTATAAATATTTTGTGATGACACAAAATGTGATGCTCATTGGCTAATGAGCATTAGCCTAACAAACCCCCCCTTAAACCTTGTTTCTGCAAGTCCACTGCATAACTCAATTACATAACATTACATTACATCACATTACATTACATTACAGTCATTTAGCAGACGCTTTTGTCCAAAGCGACTTACAAAAATTGCAATTCAATAACCGAAAATCCAAAGTACCAGTAGTCGTTATTCACCACTCTACCAAATGATCTGGACCGTGATTCAGACCCGCCCAAAACCTGGCAGTTCTATTCGGGATGAGGGCCGAAACGTCTTCAAGTGAAGAAATTCAAGTCCGGCTGCCACGACGAGAAGATTTCGACGAGAATTCACGATGACCTGAATGACGGAGAACCTCCACAGACGTTCAGTCTTTCATTCACAAGTCGTATAGAGGCATTGGATCCGTTCTCACTCGTATCCAAACATCATCCAAAAAATATGCAGCACAATCACCCTCCCATCCAAAACCATTCACTCCCTTATTCACACACCATATAGAGGAAAAAAAAACAACTATTCACCCTCTCATTCAGTTTACTATCTCCAATGAAGCTGCGCCGTGTCTTTAGAAGTGTTAACCGGCACCCCTAAATCTCTAAGTATCGTGAAATATTTCATTTCAAATAATGATGAAATGTTTCCTTACATCATGCAGGCTGTGGCTGTGAACGTGTGCGTCTCTGAAACCTAATTATTAGAATATTATGAATTCAATTCTGTTGCAAACTATGCGATGAATAATGCATACTGTATATAAGAATCCAATCTTATTATCCTACCTTCAAAAATACATTTATCTGATTTTAAACTGTAAAAAAATAGGAAAACTATTGAGTAGGTTTTATTCTGTATAATATATTCATGAAGCGTTTGATAGTTTCTGTCAGAGCTCTGATCCCCGAGTCTTATCAGTTTTTTTGTGCGTGTTTACCCGCCGTTATGAAAATAAGGAATATTAAATGATGAATGAAGATGGAATTAAGTGTAAGGACCCTAAAGTCCACCAAAGCTGCGCCGTTTTATTGCCCATTAAGAGCTTAAAGCTTCACCTTCAAACAGGTGATTTGATCTCCAAGATCAACAAAACCGCTCGGCAAAGTAAGACTTTTCTCTCGGGGAAGACGCCGCACGTTAATCAGCCCATCGGCGCGGGCTACTTGCCACATACCGATGAAAGTCCTGTTCCAGGTGTTTGTGCAGGCATGCGTGTGCATGTATGTATGTGTGTGTGTGTGTGTGTGTGTGTGTGTGTGTATTGTTGCCGTTTTTTTTTTTTAACAGACATAATTACACAACGTCCTAATGTGCAGTAGTTAGCTCAAATTTATGTTTCATCAGCGGGACTGGAGTTAAATCCTGATTTTTATCTCGGTATGCATTGGTTTTCTCTCATTAAGATAGCAGTGAATCAGATGAATGCAAATACAGTTACTATTCATTCATTCATTTATTCATTCATTCATTCGTTCATTCATTCATTCGTTCATTATTTATCCTGCTCATCCAGCACTCGGACCAACAACCACTCGCTCTTTCATTTACACATCAGATAGAGACATGAAAAAATCTACTTGCTCATCATACAAACAAGCAACTCATTGACACATTATAGACTTACAAATATCATCTTGCTCCTTTTTTTTTTACTGTTTATACAATTTCCTACTATTATTTATTATTGTTATGTTTTACTTGAAACTCTGGCACAACAATTTCCTTTGGGATAAATAAAGTTGTTCTTATTCTTATTCTTAGTCTTATAGAGACAAATAACCATCCACTCATTCTTTCATTCATGTGTCATATTGAGACAAAAATGTTTTCTTATTAACTTAAAAATCATGTAGAGACATACAACCATTAAAATAAGAGAAACAATAAGATAAATGTTATTGAGCCCCATAGGGGAAATTTGTTTGTCACAGCAGCGGAACAGTTATAATGTCAAAAAAAAAAAAAAAAAAAAAAGAATTATAGAGTGCACTTGAATATAAACCACACCGGCTAAAAATAACAAAATAAAGATATGTGTGCATGTATAGAACACACTTGTCTATAAGCCGCAGGTGTCAATGTTGAGATATTTACACAGAAACTTTTTTTTTTTTACTTTTAACATCCACAAACACAGTGGCTGATGAAAAAGATGAATAATAAATAAAACAAGAAATAGTCCATCAATCCATCCATTTTCTATCCCTGCTTTCTCATCCTCTGGCTGATCGCTATCTTTACTAAAACCAGCAAAGTTGTTTTCTTCTGTATCGGAATTGAACAGTGTTTTCATCGGTCCGATGTGACGAGGTTAAATGTTTTGGCGGCACAAAGCTCGTTAGCCAAAAAAAATCCATATATTAGTCTATAAGTTGTGGTTTAAATCGCAGAGCTCAAAGTATATAAAAAAGTAGCGTAAATGACGGTATAAAGAGACAAATAACAATTCATTCACGCGTCATATAGACAAAAACATTCAGTCATTCATCTACATATAGAGCATCAAACCATCCACTCTGTCATTTACAGACAAATGAAATCCATTCATTGACAGATCGTGATGAGCGTACGTGTCAAACTCAAGGCCCGCGGGCCAAAAGTGGGCCGCCACCTCATTTATGTGGCCCGCGAGAGCGTCATAAAAGGTCTGATTGTCTAAAAATAAACAAGTCAGTGACCATAAACTACATTTCCCACAATTCATGTGGATCATGTTACCTGCGAAGTGTTGCATCCCCCTATTAGAGTGCAGTGTATCCACATCAATGCCACTGAGAAACACAAATAATCCCGAAATGTCCAGGAAGAGAAAAGTTAATGCAGATGGAAAGCAGTTTCAAGAAAGATGGGAATGCATATGTGACATTTTGGATTTGAAGCAGGAATAAAGTCATAATTATTTAACATTAAGGAGTTGTAACACATATTTGACATTACATTTAGTTACATTTCTACTGTTACCGTTACATGCGGCCCATGTATACATATATATACCGAGTGTACTTAAGATTTAAAATATGTGTATTGTTCCCCTTGTATAACAGCATGAATATGTTTGGCACAATACAATTCTGTATATTTTGCCCATTTGGATCGAGACCTCGGATTGGTTGTGCAGTATGTCAATCAAGCGCGTCCATGCTGCAGTGGAGATGGACGATAGGCTAACAGCTATTTCCAACAAATCCAACGTTCACCTCTGCCGTCTACCATTAAAACACAGTGTAGCGAGTTCTGAATTAACCTGTGGCTTAATTGGGTCTTACGGTTTTATCAAACGACACTAAAAAATATCAAATGACTCCTTTTTTCATCAGCATGTTTGATAATCACGGCGAACATCAAGCTTCGGCTCATTTTTACAACTCTATCCGTGCGGATCGAGATTCTTTTTTTTTCTTTCTCGCCGGCTATAAATTAATAGGAGTGGAAACATCAATTCCACAACACGCCTCTGAGACGTCTTCTCCCCGCAGGCTTTTGTGTCGGAGTTGCACTTCCAGGCAGGTGCATTCCCTTTGTGTCGGAGTCGGGAGCGAAGCGCTGCGGTGCCGAGGAGATCGATCCGCCCCGGGAAGTGTTGTCTCTGCCTCTGCACGACGCCGGGCTCTCACACAAAGGGAGAGGTCATCCAGCCGGGCTCACCTGTGTCCATTAGGCTTCGGTGTGCCGGCGCGCATTAACCGAGTTAGGCCGCCAGTCCGAGCCTGTAAATCCCCCAAATGAAAAGGTTTTTTTTTTTTTTAATTTATTTATTTAATTTTATTTTCTTTTTTTTTTTTTTTATCTTATTTTAGTTTTTTTTATTTATTTATTTATTTTTTTTATTTCATCCCCCTGCTTACAGGTTGCAGATAATAATAAATGAAAAAGAAATAAAAAGGATAATAAATGATTAAATACCTCAGTTATTGTGTCTGGGAGGTGATTATCAGCAGCAACAAGTCACTATTTTTCCTTTTCAATGGGGATTTGCTACAGAATAAATGTATTAAATATGGATAGCTCCCCCCCCCTTTTTTTTTCGACCGCTGGGGCTCATCATAAATCTTTTCGTCCGACTTGTTCGCGTTTCAAATAAACGTCAGATAAACACAATTACTCATTTTCATTCTGACAAAGCACTCTGCGCCGTTTCGCCAAACGAAGCCGGATCACCCGGTCGTGCCGGAGGTCTTGTCCAGAGTGGAAGAGGAAAACGGTCCACAAACACACACTCGCACGCCGGCGCGGCCGCTAACCAGCCCGGCGGGACAAACTCGGGAATTGAACCCCCGACGTGGACCGTACAACCCACTTCCCAATAAAAACAGATTCCTCATTCTCACGCGTTCGCTGATATATCATCGGAAACGGAGGACTATTTTGCAATGTAGGTATCGGATTAAAATAAAGCACCTCTGTTTTATTAGCCACGGCCAAGAGAAAGGAGTCCGGGATGTGCAGCCGGTGGAAGTCGTCCATAACGGCGCGTCGGTAGTGCATTTTTCTTGTCGAGCTGCCTGAGTGAGTAGGAAAGAAATATAGTGAATGCAACACTGAACCTAGCCCTTCTGATGTGTCTTTCCCTTTGGGCTTACTATATCCAGATTAAAGAAGAGTTCACAGATAGGCGACAGGCTCCAGCACCCATATCCAATCAGACGGTTCCCTCGGGGGAACCATGTGGTGCACACATATGTGTCCACAGCCGCGCAGCATGACACCACCGTGTCCTCCAGGAGTCCTCCACGAGAAGCACGAGAGGGCCGTCGGTGGAGACAAGCTGATGTATTAGAAGATGGAAAAAAAAAAAAAAAAAAACTGGCAAAATTCTCTCGGTTGATATTACGAGCGCGGGGAGGAGGGCGAGGCGTACTCGTGTGCGCCTTTTTTTGAAGACTCACTCTTCGGTCTTTTTACTCCGAAAGCCTTTTTTGAAAGTCTATTTGTAACACTGCTTACTGCTTTTCAACTCCCTTTATCTGACAACACAATGCGGCTGCCGTATGCACGTCTGTGCGCGGTGTAATGAATGCGCGCCAGTGTGTGTGTGTGTGTGTGGAAAATGCTTTTTGTGGCCAATGTGTGTGTTGCTCCACTAGCTAAAGAGTGAATCATATTTTCTCCATCAAAAGAAGACACGGGCTGTATAATGTACCTCCTGACTAAGATATTTGGGAACATCCCTCTCTCTTCCTTTTCCCTCCTTTATCATCTCCATCCATTACCCGCATACCTTTCCACGGTTTCAGGAGTGCATTACGTTTTATGAAAAAACACACGAGACGACATCAAGCCCCCCCCCCCCGGAAAAGAGGGGAAAAAAAAACAAAAAAAAAAAACAAATAACCCGGCAGCACTCCTTCAGCCATCGCACTTGATCCACGTGAGAATGAATCACACCGGGCTACCTTTTCCCCCTCTCGCCTCCCTCCGAGCCCCCCTGCAGAACCGGAGCAGAGCCGTAGCTCACATTTCCGCCGACAAAAGAGGTGACAGTGAAAGGAAAGTGAAAAGGCTGTAATAAATGCTAAGGGAGAGGTACAAGGGAAGGGACCGCGGTGTTTGAAAACGGTAACCTTTTTCGGATGCGTATTTGGTATTCATTATTAATGACCTTTCCCTACCTGAGCAAATCCGTTGCCAGGAAGCCCGTCCGTGTTTTTGTCTGCGAGGAGCTGGAGGGCGGGGTGGAAGGTGGAGGAGGAGGAGGGGGGGGGTGCAGCTTCGGCGCGACCGGATGGATCCCGACGTTTGATACGCGCGCAAATGCTGTTTAATTTGTCCGGCCGAATCCACACGGCGAGTAAAGAAGAGCTCCAACGTAGCCGGCGCGGTGTTAAAGTTCAGGAGGAGCTCCTTGGGATTTTTTTTTTCTTTTTGTACACCGAAAAAGGCACGTCGGGAGGGGGGGGGGGGGGGGGTAAAAAATAAAAGCCGAGAGATGTGTCGGAAGGGGTCAGGGGTCGTAAAACAAACCTCACCTCTATTTCGGGATCCATAGCCACGGATGATTCAGGGTCAAACAGAGGAGATTGGTGTTTTGCTATTTACACTGTCTGTCACCAGCTGGCAGGGAGGAGGACAGACAGGATGTGGGATCGGCTCTCTTTTTTGCATTCATCTCTCTATCTCATCAAATAGCATTCTCATGCTAATTGAACTCGAGGACCAACCATGCATACGGCGCAGCGCGAGCGTGCACCTGTGGGCGTGCATCCCCAATGCATACGTGTTTGTGACTTTGAACAATCGCCTCAGATGTGCTCATCCAGGCTTGTTATTCCATTCACATTGCCCACATACCCCGACGCCGTCCCTGCACTTTGAAAGACACACCGTCGAGCGCATTCAAACTTCACTGGCAGGCAGTACAGTAAAGCTGATCTATCTATCCATCGCTCCACCTGTCTGTTTATCTAGCAATCCCTTCCATCATTCTGTCATCCTTTTGTCTGTCTGCCTCTATTCATCTGTCATTATCACACACACGGAAAAAAATGTAACACATACTTCCTTTTCCTGGCCGATAAGACTGCGCACATCAGTCAGGAGCTAACGCGAGAACAACACACACACACACACATACACACACACACACGCGCGCCGCCTTGCAGCTACCGCCACAAGAAAACAGTCTTGATTGTGCCGTTGTTGCCTTTGTAGCCCGAAACATATTTTTGCGCAGACTCCTTTGTGCGGCCAAATGCCAACCTATTACCGTGCAGCGATAGGCTCTTGTCCGTGCCAGCGGTTTAACTGCACCGTCGATATTAGCTATCACTTAGCCTTAGCTCTGATAATTGGAGTGCTTACCGGGATGTTATTGTAAAGAGCATCGGTCAAAGCAAAGTTACACAGCCTTTTCGGGACGGGGGAGCGTAGGTTTAAAAAAAAAAAACGAAAAAACACGCAACTTATCGTCAAGTAACGCAAGGGAATCCAAACTACTGGGCGGTTTTGTTTTTAAAAGCACCTTCTGCAGGCTAAGATAACCAAGTGAAATATATAGTGTACAAATTTGACATCCATGACTGGAGCCGGGATTAATGTAATAACCAGAGATGATCTACCTGCATTATTATTCGGATTTAAGTCGGCGCTAATTGAAATTAATGCTATGCCGAGGAGTTGATGTGTTTTATTATGATGGTGTTGATTTTAATGAACTTATAATGCACTTTGTTGAGGCACTATGATGAGATGCTTTATTTTCCTATTATCCCATATTATTTTTTATTGCTTAACTGCTGCAGGGTGAGGGAGGGGGGTTGGGGGTGGGGGTGGGGGGCGAAACCCCCGACACCGTCCACCTTCCTTCCGCGCACACCGTGTTTGCAAACTTGTCATAACAACATTGTTTCAGCGGCGGTTTTACAGAAGGACATTCGCGTTTCATGAATAAATCCCAGCGTGACATGGCCGGGGGAAGGTCTGGCGCTCGTGAACAAACACAAGTTCCGATTTGTTTTCACACGTGTTTGCTCACTTCTCCGGCAACCGTCACACATGAGCAAATTCCAGCTTTCTAAAAATACAATACACACACACACACGCATGGGCAGACGTGCACTCACGTCCACACACGCACACACATGCGATGACACAACACTTCATCCTTTCCTCTGGACATTTTTGTGCCCGGGGTTATACCAGGGTACCAGGTGTTATCACACTCCCTTGTGAATCCCGCTCTCCTCCCCTGAGCAATTAATGACACCGTGCAGTCAGAAACTTTGGCCCCAAAATGGCTGCCTATCTGGAACGGAGGTGTCACATCACCCTGACAACCAGGCCGACCCCTCCCAGCGTCATCAATGCACGCCAACAAAGCCCGGGGTCAGAGTTCATCTCGCGTTCTGATCTCTCCTATCTGCTGTCGGGGCGGAAACGGGAACGGGAGGCGGGACATCCGAGGTATTTTCTGCCGCAAATGATTCGCTAAATGACTCATCACTCCGGTGTAGCGAGGAAAAAAAAAAAAAAAAAAAAAAGCAATACGACTGGCGTGATGGTGCAGCCGCAGAATGGGGGGGGGGGGGATTTTCATGTGTGTGTTTGAGCTATATTACAGTGCACGGCGGAGGCGTGCGGCGGGATGCTGTCGAGGAGCTGGCGTTTGTCAAGAGGCTTGTGTTTTGGGGGGCAGAGAGTCAGTCACGGCGAGGAGCTGTCAGCGCGGTTGATCTGTGCAGCCAGTGCTCAACGCGAGCAGATGCCCACCCGTGTCAGGAAAAGTCACCGCCGTAATCTCCTTCCCGTGCCGCTGCAGGTAGCACGGCGAGGGGCGACAGGCAGACACGCCTCATTGCTCCGCACAATGAGGCTCCCGGGAAATTCCGCATTGACGAATTTTGCGATTTTTATCCAAGTAAAATCCGAATTATAAGCGAGGCGATGCTCATTTTAGGGATATAACCATTATGCATGACAGCATTACTGGTTTGTTGCCTTTTTAAATGAAAGAGTGAATCGGTCAACGTGTCATACGGGTGCCGCCGCACCTCGGACATATTGGTATAGTGGGATATTATACTGCTCAAAAAAATAAAGGGAACACTTGAACAACACAATGTAACTCCAAGTCAATCACACGTCTGTGAAATCATAGTGTCCTCTCAGGAAGCAACACAGATTCATTTTGACTTGTTTTAAGGACATTACATCAAAGTTGGATCAGCCGGGAGTTTGTTTTTTCACTTTAATTTTGAGTGTGATTCCTAATCCAGACCTCCATGGGTTGATACAATTGATTTCCATTGATCATTTTTGTGTGATTTTGTTGTCAGCACATTCAACTGTGTAAAGAGCAAAGTATTTCACAAGAATATTTCATTCATTTAGATCTAGGATGTGTTTTTTAAGTGTTCCCTTTATTTTTTTGAGCAGTGTATATACTATACACAGGGAATCTTCAAATCTTTGTAGTTAAGACCTTAAAACAGTTAAGACAATTTATACTTTATTGTATTTCTTATTCTTCCACCTTCCTACTATTATCTATTACTGTTATGTTTTTGCTTGAAACTCTGGCACAACAATTTCCTTCGGGATAAATAAAGTTGTTCTCATTCTCATTCTCATGCACTCCAATGGGTTTTAATACGGATCCAAAAGCGACAGTTATTTTTTGTTTTGCGGGAAACCGCCTTTCAACTCAATGTCAACAACTTTTAACTCCATTCATTAAGTAAAAAAAAAAAAAAAAAAAAAATTCAAAGCACCGGGTCTCCCCGGTCAGCAGTCGTATTTGTACACGTTGTGCGTATTTGCGTGTCCTCAATTATTGACGATGTCGTGAATATTTAAATGTCTCGGGTAATCCCGAGGGCGGATATCCGCGCACCGGAACTGAACATGCGACTGAAAATCATCACGCCATACCCTGCGGTAACACGTTCGGGCCCGGCGCTTTGGTTCCCTTTGCCGTTCTCGTCCAAACGGGTGCTTTTCCGGTGAAACGGGACCCCCGCTGCCCTGCTTGTCTCTCTAAACCTTCTCAGCGTTTAGCCATGCACCTGCTATTTCCTCGCTCCTTTGTGCTCTCCCCTCTAAATTATTGGCAGGTGATATACAGCCTGGCTGTCCCAGGGCTACAGCAGATTTAGAACGTTGTTCCGTATAAAAGAGAGGTGAGAAAAGACATTACTATGCAGAATAGGTAATACTGAAAAATGCCCGGGCTATTTATGGATTATCAGTCTATTTGCGCAACTTGGCCACCCCGATTTTTTTTATACCTTTCATTTATTTTCCTCGCCGCAGCCATTTACGCGACGAAAACTTAAAATTGCAGCCATGACGAGCGAGGGAGCAATATTCCTATGGTAAAATAGTCTTCTCCTGCTGCGTGATTGCAACAGTAGGGAAGTTATCTCTTTTTGATGAGCTCGGGGGAATACTATTAGGGAAAAGTGTGAGTCCACATATGGCCGCCTACACCTTTTCCCTATAATGTACTCAAAGGCCTCAAGCTTTTTATTTATCCTTGAGTGCTCGCCGGGCTTCTTGCATGCTAAAAAGGTTAGCGCTTCGTCTTATTAGATTGCGCTGATGAACGGAGAAATGTGGCCGCCTTTGTTCCGGCGCCGCGGACAGAGGGTCCGTCGGCTCCGCGGAGCTTCTGTGCAGCGGGGGGTTTGCATGTTCTTGCACACGCGTGAGAATTAACAAGTGCCGCGTGGGGCGGTGGGGGGGGAAGCAAAGGGAGGTTGGTTCCGCGACGGTGGCGTCACAGCGACCTGGTGTTTCTCCCGGATCCGCGGGTTCTCTCGTCTGCAGGCTCGATCTACAGCGGCGGCCTTTTAGGAATATTAACGCTATTAGCGTATCGTGTCAGCTATTAGCATGTGACTGTTAGCACGATTGTTATGATTAGCAAGAGATAGCCGGTGCTTTCTTTATCACACTTTTGCTTTCTGTCCTTTTTCCGTTTCCTTTCACACCGGTCGAGGCGGAAAATCGCCGACATCGTTGCGATTTAAACTATGTTGCGATCGGTTTCATTTCTTTTCGACGCGACTGTTCACTCTCAGACGGACGCGGGAAAAGGAAACGCCGCGACGCTAACAGGTAGGTTGTACGAGGGAATTGCGTGGCGCCATACCTTATATAATCACCCCAGCAGTACCAAGTGAACATAATTACAATGATTTGTGCCCTCCCATTTCACCCTTGTATTAAAAAATATTGCTGGAGGTAAGTCAGGCGTGAGCGCAGGCAAGACCGCCGCGGTGAATTGAGTGTGGCCCCGAGGGAAAGCCTGGAGAGCGGAGCACGGTGTCATGCCAAGGAAAGCAAAGTTCCCCCCCCCCCCCCGCCCCGCCGGAGCCCGGTCATGCCGTGAGAACGAGATGACATTACCGGGCCATTTAGCTGGCGGAAGAGCAGAAAGAGGTGAGAGAGGCACTGAGTGTGTCGCTTTTGTTATTTAATGGTTGGCTAATGTGTCAGCGGAGGGGGGTCGGCCTCATAGCCAAAAAATGAAAACAAATAGGTCAACGCCGCGAGCTTCCATGTTGCGCCGCGCTATAAGGCCTTTAGGCTTTGCAGGTGCAGCCGAGGAAACGACAGCATATTAGAGAAGGCGACGTTTATTTTGCCGTCCACCGGACAATGGCTCACCGCCCTCGGGACCGCGGACTAGGAACGGCGTCCTCCGGTCAGAGATAAGTGCACCATAATATAAATACAGAGGTCTTATTTTGACAACTTGTTTTCGTAAGAGCCTAATATTTACCTCGGCCATTAACTGTGAAGTAGGCGCAGATAAGAAATACCGCCCGTGTATCCTAATGAAGCCCATTATAGCTCCTATCATTGCATGATAAATTAGTACTGTATCACACAAAGAGTTTTCACTGAGTCAATTTACCTATGCAATATACCTTCATGCCTACATTATAAGCACAGGCAAAGTGTGTGTCAGTGGGTGGGTGTTTATGCAGAATATTTATTTACACACACCTATATACACAAAATCTGTAACATTTTGTCAATGTCAAGTATTTTATATTCTTATCATGATTATTATTAGCACTCTCATTATTAGTTTTTATATCAGATATAAGTCAATAATGGTGCTCACTTACTTCCAAAATAGACAGGATAGATAATAAATGAATGAATTACTGAATTAATTAATATTTTCAGTGTGCTGAGATTGTGTCAACTTGTGTCATAATTGCCTAAATCATGGTTTGGCAAAAAAAAAAAAAAATTGCTTAAAACAACTCCTTATTCAATATGTGACTCAGGTTTTTTGTATTTTCTGACAATCTTGAAAAAAATGGCATAGGGGATTACTTTAAGAAGGCGATGACTGTCATACAAATTTCTTATCTTATTATAATTCGCTCCTTGTCCATTTATTTTTTTCCAGTAGAACAGATGTTTGTCAATGATGTTCATTAACATCCAAAAACATGCAGTAGGCTGATTGGAAACCCGTTAGCCCAACCGCTTCCATGACGACAAGACAGATGGAGTGGACGACGAATAAATGAACAAATGAATTAACCAATCAATTAATTTTTTACTTTCATTGCATCTACGCTGCGTCGAATCCTGATTTTTCTTGTTTTTACATCACTTTAATGGAAAGTACATCACTACCACCACTACTACTTATAATAAGAACAACAGCAACAATGATAGCAATAATAATATAATGATGATAAAAATGATAATAATAATAAAGATGATGCTAATTATTATTATTATGATCATGTTATCATGACCTTTTCCCAAGTCATTTTTGGCATAAATATCCTTAAAACAACTCCTCATTTAACATGTGACTCAGGTTTTTGTGTTAATAATAATAATTATGATGACGATGACGATGATGATAATGCATAGAATTTGTATTATCAGTGCGATTACTGGGTAACCTGGACTCGTTCCTTTCCGTGAGCTTCTCTGTGCAGATCATTTGAATGGGATCCATCCCATTAGATCCTCTGGGCTCTTATCTCGGCGGCGCTGACCTCACGTAGCACCGCCGTCCTTCGGGAGCGGAGATAAACAACATGACCCCCACAGGAAGCATCCAGATAGCCGGGGAGTATTAATGGAGAAGCCGCGCTTCTGCTGAAGTTTATATGAATTGCATTTTGATATATCTGATAGGAAATAATATTAATTCTAGTGGAGAAATCCCACCACACCCCCTTACTTGAACGATGGATGTCTCATCCCGGTGGCATTTCTACCTCATCCCCCCTCCTGTCCTCGCACAGATTACACCCAGATCATGTCCAACGTTTTATAATAGACATCCCTCCATCCTGGGGCATGGGAATTATACATTTGATAGTTTCCACATGATTCCACCAAGTAACACACACACACACACACACACACACGTACATATTTCTAGTATTTCACATTCCACCAGCCACATTCAGTTCTTTATGTATGATGATACTTTTTGACAAAACGGTGAAAAAAAAGATTTTAGGGAAGGGGTTGAGGGGTAAAAAAAAAAAAAAAAAATTAAAATGAAGCTTTCGGTGGGTTTAATAATCTGGTCCCAGCCGTGTGTGAGCCCTTCCCTGTGCGCCCCCTCTCTACGCCACTCGGCGGTGCTCACAGACTTTTCCCTCTCTGGAAAAGAAGACAAGAAAAAAAAAAAAAAAATCATCTCAACCAAGAGACTTTTTATTTATTTCTTTTTGGGGAAACTCGCCCACGGCAGGACGTCACGTCACTACCGCAGACGTTACATTTGTCGAAAATAACGAATCCAACGGGCTCGTATGTTGTGAATGCAACGTGTGTGTGTATGTGTGTGTGTGTGTAATTGTGTATGTGTGTGTGTGTGTGTGTGTGTAAGTGTGTGTGTGTGTGTGTGTGCAGGGCATTTCAGCACCGGGAGCTGTCCACCGTGCAGGCGGGATATGGAGGCGTGGTGTGTGCGTGTGTAAGTGTGTGTGTGTGTGTGTGAGTGTGTGTGTAGGGAGGGGGGGGGGGGGTCACCGAGCCGGGGGCTTAAAGCTGATGACAAATAGGATTTTCAAGAAGCTTCCGGGCCCATATTTTTCGCTTTCATTCATTCATATTTATCAGTTTATTCATCTGTTCCGCGTTCTAGTGCGCGGCGGATGAGGACGCGGATGCGAGCGGCGCCCCGCGTCAGTCACGAAGCCGAAGGCGCGTAGTGATACACTCACTAAGTAGGAGCACAAAGGACCGTTTTCTCTGTATTTCTCTATTTATAGTCCCTCTCCCCTCGGTGGAAGTGGAACGTACCATTACGCTCGCTTTATAGACAATCGGGGGGGTGTTCGGGGTGGCTCGCTTTGGCGGAGCGACCCAGCTTCGGTGAAACCCCCCCCTCGGTGGCGGAGGGAGTTGGACCGGTCCTGTCCGTTTAAACCGAGAAGACACCCATACCGACTCCAAATGCAAAAAATAAAAGGGTGCCAAGGAGCCGGGACGAGGGGACGTGGGTGTAAATAGGCGGTGAACGCTCCTGGTCTCTCTCTCTCTCTCTCTCTCTCTCACTCTCTCTCTCTCTCTCTCACTCTCTCTCTCTTTTATGCAATGAAGCAGTTATTGGGGAGGACATAAATATAAGGAATCAAAGGCTGCACCGGGGACCTGCGGCTCTGCGCGCTTTTTCATGTGCGTCTGCGCCAAACGCTCCATGTGCTCTCCCGTCCATGAAAATATCCGCTGTGGTTGGACGAGAGGTTCGGGTTCACGGCTCGGGTTCGGAACCCACTTTTGAGCAAGACTTTCCCTGCGAGCTTTTTTTTTTTTTTTTTTTTTTTTTTTTTTTTTTGTAATATAAATATATATATTTTTAATTTTTTTTTTTTAATTTTTTTTTTTTTTTATTTCCCTCCCCTCTCCTTTTTTTCTCTACAAATCTGCTGCGGCTGCGCGCATCCCGCATCACCGCCGGCCGGTTTCCGAAGATGGCAACTTTAACCAACGGGCAGGTGGACGGCACGGTGCACGGCGTCGGTGTCGGTGTTGGTGTCGGCGTCGGCGTCGGTGTCGGGGTGGTCTCCGCCAGCCAGAACGGGCTGGTGAACGGATTAAGTCACAGCCACAGCCCGGCGGGCTGCCCGGCCACCATCCCCATGAAGGACCACGATGCCATCAAACTCTTCATCGGTCAGATCCCCCGCAACCTGGACGAGAAGGACCTGCGGCCCCTCTTCGAGGAGTTTGGCAAGATCTACGAGCTCACCGTGCTCAAGGACCGCTTCACGGGCATGCACAAAGGTGGGTCCGTGCCCGCAGACAACTGTGGCTCCACTTGTTCCGTCTGCGTGGAATCTGTCTCACTTTAGAAGGTGTGACGATCTCCACAGATCCCCGACGAGCTCTATTAACCACCGCATTGGGTGAAGACGCACTTAAAAAAAGAAAAGAAAAAAAAACGTCACGAAACGGGTGTCACGACGGTGTGTGTGTGTGTGTGCGTGCATGTATGTGTGTGCGTGTGTGTGTGTGTGTGTGGAGCGGAGGAGAGGCAGCGTTCCCGTGTGGACAGGAGTGTCCTCACACACAGTCCCCCCACGGATGGAGCTCCATCCAGGCCGTTCACCTCAAGCTTTTTCGTCTCGCTGGAGGCTGCACAAACTCTGTGTGTGTGTGTGCGTGTGTGTGTGCGTGTGCGTGTGTGTGTGTGTGTGTGTGCGTGTGGGAGAGGCAGCATTCCCGTGTGGACAGGAGTGTCCTCACACACACGGATGGAGCTCCATCCAGGCCGTTCACCTCACACTTTCATCTTGCAATAGCTGGAGGCTGCACAAACTCCGTGTGTGTGTGTGTGTGTGTGTGTGTGTGTGTGTGTGTGTGTGTGTGTGTGTGTGGACAGAAGGTGGTGATGGGGGGGCGATTGCACGTACACGCACGTACAAGCCCTGCGAATGCGTTTACGCGCGCACACACACACACACACACACAACCTGTGTGTACATAAAGTACACATCATACTGCACGATATTTTCCCCCAAGTTCTTTTAACTTAATGTATTATCTAATTAGCACAAAGTTTGGGGTTTGGTCACGTGATGGGGGAGTGCGTGTGTGTGTGCGCAGGTGTGTGTGTGTGGTTGGGGGGGCAACAGGACTGATGATGCTCCCAGGGGAGGGTTATTCTCAGCAAATCACTATCTAATGAGAGGTCGCTAATTGATCCACCATACCTGCAGGACACATCCCAGGAGAGCGCAGAACATTAAGAACACACACACACACACACACACCTTCAGCTTAAACCCCCCCTTATAAACAGTGTCATGCACTAGGATTATGATATACAAATAATTCCAGAGGGTGGAGGCAGTGTTGCAGGCGCGGAGGGAAAGCGAGGAGGTGGAGGCGGAAAGCGGGGGTCTATCTTTTATTAATAGCCCAGCTGTAGTAGCGACCCCCTGTTGGACAGTTAATCACCAGTGGCCCCAGAACTACAGGCATGGCTCACCAGCTGATTCTAAGAACTGTCTCCTCACCGCGATATACGGCCCTGCTTCCCGCTTTCATTAGTGAGTCCCTGCTGTGCTCATATTTTAACTAGCTGGAGGCACCGGCGTCTCCCCCGGCTCGGCGGCTCTTTGCAGGGGCACATTCCCGCCACACACACACCCCCGGGTTTTTGTGCGTTTTTTTTTTTTTTTTTTTTTTTGAACGAGCTACCCCCGGAATTAGCATCCAAGGACGGCACGTCGTTCGAACAACAGGCGCGCTGACCGGCTTAACCCGCGTCGAGTGCTCTCGGCTTTGCGGCGGGGGTGCGAGGCCCGTATCCGCGCAGGTTGGGGGTGAAATCCCGGATGATAATGATCTATCGCTTACGCGCTCTGAACTTTTACCCGCCTCGCTGTGGAAAACCTTCGCTCGAATATCTTCCTCTTACTCCGGTGTGTTCCATCCTCGCGCGTTTGCATTTGTCAGCTCCCATACAGTAGAGATTGGCGCCGCGGGGAATGATGACCGTCTCCCCGCCAGAAAACTCCCCGTTCCGTTCTCTCCATCTCTGCTTCCGTTCTTTCTCTCCGTCTGTTTCCCCCTTCCCCCGTTTTTCGCCTTCACTTTATACACTCACTCGGACACGTCGGCCGCTCGTGACGGTGCATCGTGTTCCACGCCGGCTGTCGCGCCGTCGTATAAATCCCCGCGGCGGTTGAAGGGACCGGAGAAGACGACCGGCGTCGCCACAGCTGTTGAGAAGGACTTCAAATTACGAATCCTCATCGCCGACGGGTGTTGCTTTTAACTTTTCCAAAGGGTCTCGGATAGAGAGCCTTTTTTTTTTTTTTTTTTTTGACGCGGCAGGTATTAAACGCTGTTTATCCCGCACATCGACGAGCAAAAAGGAAAAGCCTCTGCTATGGTAATGCTTTGTCTGAAGAAAGAGACCCCCCCCCCCCCCCTATTATAGGCATTGTCAGCTGTGCCTGTGATACTATTGCCATAACCCTCCTCATAATGACTCCATGTATCACGAGTAATCTAGTCTTTAGGATTCTGTCCCCTTGGAATGGAGAGAGGAGGAGGAGGAGGGGAGCACGGGACAGAGGTCTGCAGAGCCTGCGAGAAGGCACGGGGACACCGGCGCAGGCCTACACTCCACCAATGATTTTATTTCTCTCCCCTCTGCGACCGAGCCATGCTAATAGAGGCCATTTATAATGGTCACCGGCTGCTGCTGCTGCCGCCGCCGCCGCCGCCGCCGCTGCAGCTACCCGGCACAAGCTGAGAGGCACGGCTAGCACAAAGAGCGGCCCTCTCCGCTCGCTCCTCTGTTTTGAAATGCAGCATGGGAGGTGGGGATCCACCGAGGAGGAGAAAAGGTAGATACGGTTGCAAGTGCTATTCATCAACTCACTTTAATGCAATAATCGCCTGAGCTATCGAGCGCTGATGTTATTGGCCGGATAGGTAACCGATGAGTGTTTTTTATCACGCAGCCTTATAACGTTACCGCCCCCGTCACCCGCCGAGCCGAGTCGTCTGCACCTTTGTTTCCCCCTCCGAGGAACGTGAAAATGCAACCGTCTGGTTTGTTTTACAGCAGTTAATCCATTGGAAGCGAGGAAAGTGTTTGTCAGTCGTCCAAACTAAATGCATTAGCACCTGCTGCTACCCCCCCCCCCCCACACACACACACACACACACACACGGGGTTAGACAGTGAAAAGTTACAAGGCCTCCGACTGGCTCCGGAAGTCGACCCGGGTGCCGAGACCTCAATTACGATTGGGGGCCAGAAAGCAGGCATTGACGTGGCGACGTTGTAAACATAATGTCAAAGGTCGTGAGTTCAAAATAATCGCCCGAGCCTCGATAATAAAACCGACCGCCGTCGGCTTCCTCAAACAACAGAGACGAAACCCCCGAATACCCGGCCGCCGACTGAAATTTACCCTAAATGTTTTAAGAAATGTATTATATCATCAAATACTGTTTGAAGTGGAGATACAGCGTAATGACAGAGAGTAATCTCGTTTAAATGTACCCGTACTGCAGATGGCCTATGTTGCAGATGGCAGCTATAATCTGTGTTAGTCATAAAGGGAGTTACGGATCCCTCTGAATGCCTATTCTTTTTTATATTATTGTCTTTTCGAATAGATATGGCAAAGAAAACTAACACCATCGGACTCGCCGTGTCTTGCGAGGCCGGGATGCCACAATGCCGAGAACATCATCGCCTCATTACAGGCAATTAAGTGTTACGTGTTATACTGCAGACATAGCATCTGCAAAAAGGGAGATAAGCCTAAATTTGGCTTTCGACAAAGAAGGGAAAGAAATGTGTTTTCCCTTTTTTTTTTTTTTTTTTTTTTTGTCCTGCAGGTCTGTGCTAATGCAGCGTGCATTCCGGCCGAAAAAATTTCACTCCCGTTGCATCATCCTCTCTGTGGGATCCTTCTCTCTCTCCTCCTCTCGCATTCAGTTTGGGATCAGTGTGTATTTGCGTGTGTGTGTGTGTGTGTGTGTGTGTTTGTATTCTCCCCCTTGGCCCACAATACTCCACTCATCTGAGCCGGCAATGCACGCTCAGGCCCCACATTGCGCCCCGGTTCCCTATCAAGATGCATCGCAAAATCGATCTCGCCTGTTTTGTCTGGGCGAACGGCAACATGTTTTCACGGGGACGGGGGGGGGAGGCCGCTCTCGCCGAACCGGCGGTCACACCGCGCCCGTCGGAAACGAGAGGCAGCGTCCAGGACGGGGGATACGGCGAGACTAATTCGTCAGGAGGACCGTTGTCGAGGCGGCGCTGCCTCGGTTGTCCGTTATTATCGGAACGGGCCGTCGGCTGGGGGCCGGCCGACGGCCAAAGAGGGAGCCTGTTAGTCACAGTGAGAGATGGACGCGTGGAGCCGGAGGAGGAGAACGCTCACGGAGCTCCTGCGAAGGATTAGCATGTTAACAGCGGGTCTGAAGTCATGGGGCCTGTCAGGGAGGTGGAGCCCTCTAGCTCCTCTGACCTCAGCTGTACGCTCATTAAAACCACTGACCTTTACATACATGCAGACAGACAGACAGAGAGAGAGAGAGATGATGTAAATGGAGGGCAGGTTAGTCGCATCTCACTCCCGCCCGAAGCGACAGAAACACTCAAGTGCATGTTTTCGGATGCAGGTGAAATGTGCGAGGAGATGTATTGGTACGAAGGGAGGCTTCCTGAGTCGTCGTGAGGGAAAATAAGATAACCTAAATTACAAGGAGCGAGGAAAAAAGTTTCATATGATGCAAAATAGTCGTGAAGAATCAACACCTTGCACCGGCTTTCTGCACTTTAAACTCATTCCTGTTCATATCACCCTTCATACTGTCATACTGTCTAAAGAACTTGTCTATTTATTTTTATTTTCATAAAAACCTGTGCACGCACCGAGCCGGGAGCCCTCATCCAAAATTTCACAATGACATTTAAAAGCCTTGATTCCTCTTGATTCTTGAAAAAAAATATAAAATTACCCCAAAACATGGAGGACATGGAAGGAGCTGTATTCTAGATTACGTTTACATTCAAACAGTGACAAAGATATCACTAAAAGAAACAGATTGGAGACTGTTTTTCCCCGATCCCTCCGTCATAAAGCAAGGAATACTTTCTAGAATTCGGGTTCAGAGAAAGGACACGTCGCGACGGCTGTAACGAAGACCGACCTCCTGTCGGAGGGGAGGTCCGTCTTGAGCGCGCACGCCATCGCCGGATGCGAGCGGAAGCTCTGTAATTGCTGTTTCACATTTACAATCATATTATCATTCGCGGAGACCCGGTGCGCTTCAAAGAACGCACTCGCGTTAGCTTGGAAGCTCCGGCTCGCCCACTGTTATGCAAGCAGGGAAACTGCAGAGTCAGCGTATCGCGGCCCGTCAGCGTGTACTTAATGGTTAATGGCTCCTGTAGGTGGAGTTATGGCTCAGCGTGGTCGGCGCCGCTGACCCGCGGAGAGCCGCAGACCGTTTGTTGTCGTCCTCGCAGACCGGAGAGGCAGCCCATCTCCACGAGTCCACAAGTCCAGCAAACTTAATATAGAATATTCCATCAGACTTTAAATGGATTCGGGATGATCCGGTTCATAGTCATTGGCTTGTATTTGTGATGCTAAGACGCAGTGGTTAGCGCTTCCACCTCACAGCGAGAAGGTCCCGGGTTTGATTCTGACATGGTGAGAGCGAGCGAACGGTTGCATATCTCAAAATAACGCGTGAATGACAGGGTGAATGGTTGCACGTGAACCCCGCCAGTCACAGCTAGCATAGCATCACGTGGTAAACTCAAGGCCAGCGGGCCAAATGTGGCCCGCGAGAACGTCTTACAAGGTCCGATTGTCTTGGAATAAATAAGTCAAACGCGTCCATTGACCATAAACTACATTTCCCACGATTCATGATCACAGTGTTTCCACCTCAATGCCATTTTCAACAAGTGGAATTGAGAAATGCAAATGACCATAAACTTCCAGGAGGAGAAAAGTTGATGCAGATGGGAAGGCGAATACATGCTTGTGCTTCAAGGACAAAAAGCGGTATGTCTTTTGTGTCACGAGGCAGCGTCGGTTGACATAGAGCACAATCTACGTCGGCATTTTGAGCTAAGTATGCTAAAGCTAGCCTTCCAGAAAAACAACACATTGTCCAAGAATCAGAATCCAAAACTACGACTTCAACCGCATGTGTTCACGAAAGCCGTATCCAAAAACACTGCAGCAGCGAAAGCTAACCTTGTAGTATAAAAATACTTTTTGTTTACATCTATGCAAAGGCATGTGTAACATTTTGGATTTTAATGAGTAACAAAGTCAGAGTTGTTTAACATGAAAGAGTTGTTACATTTATTTGGCATTACATTTGGTTACATTTAGTTTAAAAGTTACTGTTCCATGTGGCACCTTTGAGGGCAACCATGATGCTGATGTGGCCGTCGGCGAAAATGAGTTTGACACCCCTGGTTTAGATGATGGATGCACGAATAAATAGTCAAAATCTTCATGTCGTGGCTTCTGGACTTGATTTTCTTTTTTATCCCCCGATTTGAATTTTTCTTTTCACTTTCCAAAATCAAGTCTACGACAAGACTTTGGCATGGCCTGGGTGACTGAGAGTTATTTTATTCCTCGCTGAAACGACCCTGTAATTTTGCCTGCAAGTGAGTACAAATTCAAAAAGAAGAAGAAGAATCCGCCCTCTGGGTTTCATCGACGCGTGTCCTTCTGTTTTTCTTAAAAAAGCAGGTAAATGTGTGCCAATCTGCTTTTTCTTTTTCCTTTTTTTTTTCTTATTCACGGTAATGATTTCCTATTGCTGTCTTCATCGCCCTGGTGGACTACCCTTTGAAAAGATTAAAAAGAAAAAGTTTTATAACAAACGGTCCACGGAGAGGTGAATATGTTGTGTTTACTCAGCTCTTGCATCAGCCTAGTAATTTTTTTTCATTTATATATATATGTATATGTATATATATGACATATATATAAGAAAAAAAATCAGATTTTATATATATGTATATGAAAAAAACAGGTTTTATGTATGTATATATATATATGTATAAATATATATATATAAAACCTGATTTTTTTTCTTTGCTTTGTGTTAAATCTCTAAAAAATATGATGCTATTGTTAATGCGTCTTCCATGGCTCGTAACCTCAATATACTGGAAGCCACTCCCGGAGACGGGGAAATGAAACACTTTCTTTTTTTTCTTTTTTTTTTTTTTAAGTATAATATTACAGAAATAAACATTTGCCCGTCGTGGCAAAAGCGAACAGAATGTTCAGCAGAACTTCACTCCTCACACACACGGCACGTTTGTTCCTCTCCTCTTCATCGTGTACTTAGTTTGGCGGTCCGAATGTCATGAATCATCTGTGTGTATGTGTGTGTGTGTGTATGTGTGTGTGTGGCTTAGCGTTTTTCCTTTTTTTTTCTTCTAAATTTACAGCCGCCGCCTTCTTTTATCAGTCAGAAAGCATCCTAATAGGGGATGTTATATATGTATGTGTGTTAATGTGCTGTATATTCACCGGATACTTATTTATTCCTTCATGTTTCCCATGTATCTGCCTTTTTTGCGCCGCGTCCGGCGTATGATTAGAACCGAGGCGGCGCCACCATTTGAAAAGTAACGCCCTATCGAATCGGTTTATGTTTTAATAGTGACATTAATATTTTAGACCGGAACCTCGGCGCGCAGATGAAAGTGGGACCGGCTGCTGCTGGACCGCTGAGGAAAGAGCAGCTTGACGCTGCAGAAATGTGAAGAGCAGACTTTCGGGTTTGTCCCGGCCAACGGCGGCAGCGGCCAATTAACGCAGACCCAGCGAAGCGGCGATCCTCCTCTTTGAACCTCTAAAGTATGTGCGTCATTTTCCTCCGCAGATCTGTTTTGTATTACGGATAAATCGAATTATTTCCCTTCGCCGTGACAACCCCCGCAGTATATCTCCCCTGCGCCAGTTTCACCCAAAAAAAAAAAAAAACAAAAAAAACTGTACTTTCAATTACATTCTTAGCCCGTTTGGCCCATATAAATTAAACGGCGGTAATCACTCAGCCGTAGAGATTTATCATTCATAGAAAGTTGAATTGATGTTTATTCTCGGCAAAATTGCTATACATAACTCAGAGTGGCATATCTGGGTCTGTCTGCTTGGATACTCTTAAGCAGGGATTACATGAGTCTTGTACTATTTGTCCCAGACAGAAAGCATGTCAAATTCTGTTGAGCATGTGTGACTTGTCAAGCCAGACTCATATTTAGCCTCCTCTGAATGCGTGCATACAATCTCCTGTTCGAGGGGGCTGCCAGTTTTGAGTGTCCCTGATTCAATTCACTTTCCTCCCATCTTCCCTTCATGCCTATTTCATGTCCCAATTAAAAATGCACCACGTTGACTTGTAAGAGGAAGGTGGGAATGGAGGTTAGGGCTTTCCGAAGATCCCCCTCAATTATTCAGGGCCAAGAGTGATTCAGAAAATGGAGGAGGATTAATAAGTCATGCGGAAGTTTTTCGAGGGTTCGGCCGGCAGATGTAATTAAAGACGTTCAGGTAAAAAAAAAAAAAAAAAAAAAAAAAACCTGACGGAGGCGTCGACCGAAGAGATCCTCCCCCGTCGGTCCCGGCGAGCGTCCTTCTCGTTTACGAAGATCGCTTCCCTCAGACGATCGGAAATTAGCGCCTCCCGTCCCGACAGCTTCGAATCGGATTAATGGCGGGGGGGGGAAAAAACCGAGCCGCGCGAGGCGTGGGGATGTTTATTTCCCAAAATTTTTTGAATTTGCTCCCGCGTACCCGCTGGCACCGTATCATTCTCATTTCCATTCCTCAGAGCTGCGCAAATCAGTGCATTTTGCCATCAGATAATACCATTCAAATCACGTCGGCATCGTATTCAGGGAAGGTACATCAAGGCTTTATCCTATTATGCTGGTTGGAGAGCAGATAGACCAAAACGTATCGCTGCGGAGGGAGATGGTGCAAGAGTGCGTAAAACGACAAGGAGCTCAAGACCGAGAAAGAGAGAGAGAGAGAAAGAGGGAGGGAGGAAGAGAGAGACGTTGAAACAGGGATGATGTAAGAGAATGTGTGAAAAGAGGTGAGGGAGATCCATCGACGAGTGTGCGTGTGCGTGTGTGTTGCCCCACGAAGACAGAATAAGAATATCAAAAGGGAGACAATAAAAGAAATAGAGCGCAAGATTGTAAAGAGAGGTGCAGACAAACATGGAGGCGCCGAGCGATCGCTCAACGGCAGAGCGCGAGGAGACGAAAAAAAAAAAAAGAGAGGAAACTCGGGAGGAGCGGCCGAGGAAAATGACGAAGGGAGAAGTAGAAAGAGTGAGGGAGTCCCAGAGACAGATGTCGCCCTCGCCGGCCCCGGCAGATTGATGGCTCCTGGCCGGCTTCCATGCCAGGCTCTGACCCCTCTGTCCTCTGCTGTAATTTATAGGCTGCATTTTGCCAGATTTAAGCACTCCTCTCTGGCCATCATGGCCTGAGAAACGAGGATGACCTTCCTGGAAAGGGAGCGGAATTAGACCCCCGCCGTTGCCGAGCCGCCTCGGGGTAAAAAAGAAGCCGGCGCCCTCCATATTAGCGGCTTCTTTGACCAACACGTTTTACCTACATGACGCCATATTTGTCGAGCGTGTTTTTTTTTAAAAAGTCGCCGCGCCCCGCGGATGTTAGCATCTGCCGCGTTCGGGTCCCGCCGGCGCTCGGGTCGACCTCTGCGCCACATTTTGGGAAATACCTGCGCGGCTAAAAACAGGCGACGCTCACCGTGACCTTCCCGGAAAGAGCGTTTTCGGAAAATACCGACGCAGCCGCGTGAGGCGTCCGAGCGCCCTGGGATACGTTCCTATCGAAGCAAATATCACAATCGGACGTTTGGAATGGCGAAAAACGTCTTTCCATCGGGGATCTGCTCCTGTGAGGGAAATCGTGTGTCAAATACACACACCAATAAACGGCGTGTGACGCGGCGAAGGCTTCTTACAAGCGATTCTAATGGAATCTGCGACGGCGACACTGACTTGACCTTTTGGAAAATAACATTTAAATAACCGCATTTTTTCCAATATCTCGCTCCTGATGTTTTGTTGATCTCCCCGTTTTGTTATCGCGAACGTTTGAAATTATTTCTCGGCGATAACGCCCTCATTTCTCATGTAAATGTATGCATTTTTTTAAAAGTATTTAATGTTGATCTTTTTTTTTCAGGTCATTTATCGTTTTGGGTGGGGGGGGGGGGGTGGGGGGGTGGATACAGTGTGTGCGTCACCACATATCGTGCCTCATCTCAGACATAAATAAACCAGCCTGGAAAAACATGGCCGCCGCCCACACACACACACACACACACACACACACACACACACAAGCTAACCTGTATCAGATCAAAACTGCTCTGCATTCATCCTGCACGACGTTCAGGCTGCTCTGAGAGACAGGACGTGTCTTGTCTTCATTATTAAAACCACTGACGCTGTTTCGACACAATACAGAAAGAGCGTGAACAAACTGTTTTAATGCGCCGAGCGGGCTGCTGCTCCGCCGGTGGTGAGCGAGCGGAGTGCACTCCTCGGAGTTGTTTACTTTACAGCGTCTTGTATTATTTATTAGCAAATTTCCCCCTCAGGTATTTTTGTCATTTCATGTTTCACTTCCTTGTTTATATAACCCCCCCCCCCTTTTTTTTTTTTTTTTTTTTGACTGATCATTTCTTTGAGTTTAAAATCCTTCTTCCCGTGGAGGAAAAACCGATCTCTTCCAGGTTTCATCAAACTTGGGGAAACCGAGGTTTAAGCAGATAAACTAGTTTTGCCGCTAACGTGGCTGCTACCTGCATCCCTGTGTGAGTGTGTGTGTGTGTGTGTGTGTGTGTGTGTGTTTCTCTTGAGGCATCAGCCATGGCCACGAAACAGTTTTGAAATCAAATCCGTGGCTATTGAAAATTAGACCACTTTGGCTTATAGCAGGCTTAGCACTATTAAATGCCAACATTGCACTGTGGATTCGGCTTATCCACCTCATTTCCAGCGGTTGCAGGAGCAACAGGAAATATTAAAGTCGCCCCCCCCGGTCACAAGTGTGTTTCTGGTCTTGTTGAACGTCTGAGCTCCTCCGCTGAGAACACACTCGCTTTTGGTTCGCATTTGAAGATTCATTATAACGCTGATAAAATTCTCCACATGATTCACGTTCTGGTTTTTGACTCTTCTGGGTGGCGAACGCAGAAAATTGATAGGAGACCTTTAAAACCGAGCTCGTAAAAAACTTGATAAGTTAAGGATATTATTGTTTCGAGGTCCTTTCTACACAAATATCCTCTGAATTCTTCACGGTTTTATTATTTCGGGTATAATCTGATTGTACGCTGTGCCAGAAACACGTTCATTCATTCACTCATTCATTATCTAAACCGCTAATCCTGCACCTGGGTCTCGTCGGAGCCAATCTCTTCTCTCATTGGTCCAGAAGCAGGAAGTGCCCTGGGTTGGTGATCACATATGGAAACATACAACTATTCACTCTCATTCACTGTGGATTTTTTTTTGCAATCCGGTTCTGGCGATTTATTGTTCTTTAGCATTTTTTTTTTTTTTTTTTTGCAGTATTTGAAAATTGGCGAGGCAAACCATTTTCAAGTAGCAACAGCCTATACAGGACTGTCTCAGAAAATTAGAATATTGTGATAAAGTTCTGTATCTTCTGTAATGCAATCACAAAAAACAAAAATGTCATACATACTGGATTCATTACAAATCAACTGAAATATTGCAAGCCTTTTATTATTTTAATATTGCTGATTATGGCTTACATCTTAAGAAAACTCAAAAATCCTTTCTCAAAATATTAGAATATCATGAAAAAGTAATTTTATTGCATTACAGAAGATACAGAACTTTATCACAATATTCTAATTTTCTGAGACAGTCCTGTAATGATGTTTCTGAAGAAAAAAAAAAAACGCTAGTAAAGCATACGCCTGCGCCTTCAGCAGAAGAGCCACAAGAAATCGAAGATACTGTACGGACGCCATCGAAAGAGTTGTGAAGCTCTCATTCGATCTGCGGTGCCTCATCAGCATTCGTCGGCAGCGTAATACAGTCGATGGCGGGTTGATGACAGTTTGCGGGAGGTTCGTTTGGGGTTAATATATCCGTAAATACCAGCAAAATGATCACCTCTCTACTTTCTGGAATTTTTCACTTTTCGTGGAGGGTCTTTGAACGTAACGTGGCGAGATATAACCATATTTAGCCCTCGTTCATTCATTCGTCAAAGAAAAATAAAACTCACCGGTTTTATTTGCCTAAGGTGCAGTTTCCTGCGTCAATTCAAACAGACGTAGCAGAGGATAGAAGAAAAAAAACACCGGATGCGTCCGGTTCCAATCCGGAGGTCGGGATTGAAGGCGAAATGCAAAAAAAAAAAAAAAAAGGGGTCCGGGAGAGAATTTAAAAGGAGAAAATAAAATAAAGGTAGACACCGAGGTTCATGTAAACACAGATGGACAGCTCATGGAGTCGCGCTCCTCCACTCACAGGCTCCATTAGGGAGGCTGATTAGAACGTGATTAACTGCCGCCTTTGTGATGCCGCCGCCATATTTGCTCAGACGGCAGGTTTAGATTCAATGAAAGGCGTCAGAATTTCGCTCTGCAGCTTCTTGTTAAATAAATATGGCCCTTCTGTTTATCTGCAATAACTGTGCATTGGCTGCCACCACACACACACACACACACACACACACACACACACAAATCAGCCCGGGGAACGATGTGGACAGAAAGCCTTCGGCAAATTATTACAGATTTGCAATTTAATGGCTTCTGAGGTCCCTTCCTGCCCCACACAGGTTCCCAGCGAGACAGAGCTTATTAGTTTGGCCCTTTAATCACGGAACAGGAGATGGGAATCCTGGCCGGACCTGCACCCGTCTTAACTTGGTGCGCAGTGGTTTCCAGATAGGCACGCATCCGGCGTGTGTCCAGGAGCGTTCATCTGCGTGACTTTTCCAGCTTTCGCTAGTTGATAAGCGTTTGCTCCGGGGAAGCAACAACTGTGTTTGTGTGAGTGCGAGGAAGAAAATGTTCCTATATGGATTGTTCATCAATACCATACGGGCTCAGCGGGCAGCGGCAATTAATTTGGCACAGGCTCACAACCTCGTGCACACACACACACACACACACACACACACACACACACACACACACAAAAAAATGGAAAATTAGTTTCCCATGTCCTGCTCCAAAACATTTCCATGACAACCGTTTTTAATTTGAGTCCAAATTAAAAATGCAAAAGGGATACGCAAAGGGACCTGCAAAAATTATCTGGTTTAAATGAATGCAGGCGCTTCCGCCTCACAACAAGGAGGTCCCTGATTGGACAGGAGGATCACTGGAGACCCGCTGACGTCCCAGACGTGTGAACGCTTGTACGTCTCTATTTGGGGCCTTGTGATTGATGATGAATGAAGGTAGCAACTGTTAATAAAGTAAATAAATGACTCAATGATCTGCTCTTTGGAAAAATCGTGAAGTAATTTATTCGGTTCTTGCTGTTGACCAGCAGTCGGGATCCTCCGGTTAGTGTGTTTCTGGTCGTCGTCTTCCCGTCCAACATAACACCGGCATAACTAGTGTGTTACTAATTGCACCTCAGATGGCCTGATTGTCGCAGAAAGTCATTTCCCACAGCTAAACAGTCCCTGATTAATGCACCGTCAATGGAAAATGTAAAGACCATCACTCCAATTTGCCTTTCAGTGTCCCAATTTGTCCACGAGGAAGCCGACCTCTCTAAATGAGCTTTCCGAAAGCGGCCGCCTAAAGGAAGGTATATATATATATATATATAATTATCCGTGGCCGGAGCGTCAACGCAAGAACTTTCAGAGTCAACTTTGCGCTCCGACGGCTTCATTAGCCCCGCGACGACGACGCGTCCTCCAGACTTTCAGGAAAAATGCAGGTATCTGCAGAGCAATTACAGGCGCGCACCCTTTTCGTGGCTCAACAGCTATCTGTTCGGGATTAGGCGCTATTTAATGTGCAAATGTGAGTGTGCAAAGGTGTTAATGTTATGTTAGGGAATTATAAGGTGATTTAAGAAATGGCTGACTGCTGTTTTGTTGGTTTTACGCCTCGGCACGTTAGAAAGGACGGATCACCGTGTTTGCTCGGCGCGCGGAAATCCCCCAATGTCTTTCATCTGTCCTTCCCGCAGCGGCTAGCGGTCCATGTTAGCTTTGCAAACATCTTAATTGTGTTAAATGGAGAAAAAAAAAAAGAGGGGGTGGGGATGGGGCGGGGGGGGGATTAAAAGCCATTAATGTGTGTTGCGCGAGGGTGTGCTATTCCCGGGGTGGCGCTTTTGTTCACTTTGGCGCGGCGGGCGAGAGCGTTTCTCCTTGAAACTCGACGCACGGCGGATGCCCGGCCTCACCGTGTCCACCCCAAAAAAAAAAAAAAAAAAAAAAAAAAAAACACCCGCCGTCTCCCTCCATCTCCTCCCGCAATTTTACTCACTGTCAGCCTCGCTCCCGCTCATCCTTGCATTTCTTTTTGTGTTTGCCTCCCTCCATCCTTCTTACTGTCTTTGTGTGTCACTCCCGTTTTCTCTCCGTCTATTTCCCTCGCTTTTCCCTTTGTAGCACACTTTCTCTCCATCTCCTCTCCCTCTCCCTCTCTTCCTCTGTCTGTCTGTCTAAGCGTCAGATAAGCTCACTGGGGGAGACTTTAGAGGACTCTCCATCTGTGTATAAATAGCTCTGGATGAATTATTGAGGGACCTGGGGTTGCTAATAATCCCGCAGGACCCATCTGACAATGACACAGAAGATGGAGGGAAAACAATTACGCAGGCTTTCTCCTTCAGAAGAGTGGAAACGGGGGTGGGGGGGAACTCGGCGGCCTCTGGGAGCCTCCTCACGGGGCCCAACATCTTGGCTAATAAACCCAATTAAGTCTCCGGAATCAATTGGAGCCCCGGGGGCATTCTCTCTCTTCCTTCCCCGAACAGCATGCAACAACAGGAAGTGTAATGATTCATGTTCCCCCGTCTGCGTTCGCCTCGTCCTCTCATCTCCATCTCGCAGGTTGGCAAGGCGGACGGGACAGGACAGGACGTCCGCCGAGGCGGGATGAAAGGACGGGGAGAGGGAAGGAGGAAGGGTGGTTGGGGGGGGGGGGGGGAGGAAGAGGAGGAGGAAGAGAAGGAAGAGGAGGAGGAGGAGGAGGAGGAGGAGGAAGAAGGCTGCACACAAGAATATTAATGGGAGTGTTTATACTGTAAGTGTTTCACCGGGGGGCCGGCATGGGACACTCCTGTGACGGAGTTACAGCACTTAGCCAGACGTCCACACATCTGTCTGTCCACTATCTATCCATCCATCCATCCATCTATCTATCTCACTGTCAATCTGTCCATCCATCTGTCTGTCTGTCTGTCTGTCTATCAAGCCATCGACCTATTCATCCATCCATCCATCCATCAATCCACCCATCTCGCTGTCTATCTATTTATCTATCTATCTATCTATCTATCTATCTATCTATCTATCTATCTATCTATCCATCCATCCATCCATCCATCCATCCATCCATCCATCCATCCATCCATCCATCCATCCTTCCATCCATCCATCCATCCATCCATCCATCCATCTATCTATCTATCTAGCAATTAACCTTCCTACCTACCTGAACGTCCATCCTTCCGTCCGTCTGTCCATCCATCCATCCATCCATCCATCCATCCATCCATCCATCCACCTATCCATCATCCATCCTTTCATCATTCCATCATCTATCTATCTATCTATCTATCTATCTATCTATCTATCTATCTATCCATCTATCCATCCATCCATCCATCCATCCATCCATCCATCCATCCATCCATCTATCTATCTATCAAGCAATTAACCTTCCTACCTACCTGAACGTCCGTCCTTCCGTCCGTCCGTCCATCCATCCACCTTTCCATCATCCATCCTTTCATCATTCCATCATCCATCCATCTATCTATCTATCTATCTATCTATCTATCTATCTATCTATCTATCTCTGCCCCCCCCAGTGCAGGCCTCCTCTGCAAGCCGCTGCTCGCCGTCTGCGTCCGTACACTAGGAGTCGGCGGAGGCCGAGCTGGCAGCAGGTGTGGTTTGAGCAGAATAAACCCTCCGTTAAGGTTCGGCAACTTTCTTGTTTATAGGATTAGAAAAGGACTCTTTGATGTCGGGCGAAAACATACATGAAAGTTAGAAGGAATAAACATCCTCGGTTTCCTTCCTGGGGGGAGCCACGCTCAGCCTGCACGCCGGCTGCCGAGGTGATGCATCACCCAGTTTGTGCCACATTTTCCAAAAAACAAAGCATACAAGGGTAAAGTTATTGTGTTCTTAATGCTATTATTATTCCCCGAGGGGAAAATTCCACCCACAAACACACACACACACACTCACACACACAAAAGGGAAAATTATACGGCCAGAATGAAGGCGGCTGACGAGATACCTTGTCTTTCCTGCCGACACGCCGGGATCGATTTCACATTGATACGAGAATTTTCGGGCCATTTTTTTTCCTTAAAGAGCAGAATTCTTGCGTATCAGCACAATGTTTAACTCCAGATCCCCCCTATTTGTTTTTTTTTGGGGGGGGGGATGTAAACATCACTTAACGTTCATATTCACATCATATTCACATTGCACTGTGCACAAATGCACTGTGGACAGCAAAGTAGGAATTTCACTGTACAGGGAAGCACGTTTCTACACCGTACATGTGATGATAAACACTTTGAATCTTGATAAATGAGTCTCTTGAGACATTCTATAAGATACAAAGAATAAAATTAATTTACCTGCATACATTGAACACCGTTCTGCTTGGAAAATAATTTGGAAAAGAAACATTTTTTTGAAATCATACAGCACCTGTGGCCACAGAAGGAGGACATTTAGGGCACTATAAGTTTCCAAATCCGGTCCTGCAGGAGCGCTGCCCCTGCAGCTCTGCACACACACACACACACACACACACACACATGAAATGTATTCCTCACCAGGCTCCACATGTTCTTTTCTTTGTCCTTCAGCTAAGCTTATTAAATATCCAACAACAACAACAAAAAAAAAAAAAAACGTGGAGGACACGTTGACAAAAACAACATTGGCCGGCACACGCCGCCATGATTTATTGTAGCTCCTGGGTGTAATATGGGAGCACGTCATTTACAACAGAGTGTCTGCACTGGGTCGGCGTGGCGCTAAAGCACCCACTGTGTGTTCTGGTGACACACACTTGGTGCACACCCCCTGGAGGAGTGACTGGCAGATTGGAAGAAACTTAAAATGTAAATGAACGTTGCTCATTTCGGTCCAGTCGAGCCTCCGCGGGAGACGGCTTAGCGGCACGCCGTCACCGGCTGGAGGGGTGAGAAAGAGAAGGCCAGTAATTGTGTGCCTCTATATGACATAAATGAGAGGGTGAATCGTTTTTGTCAATATATGGCAGGGGTCGTAGAAACAAGGGCCTATCGCGGCCCTCGGAACAATATTTTGTGGCCCCCTGCCTGAAATCAAATCTGTTTTTTTCTCACATGCATCTGGGTGTTTTATACAGTGGGTTTCATGGAAAAAACAGGCAAGGAAAAAATGAAAAAGTAGCTTTGCAAAGTATTTTTCGCTTCAAAATTTGAAAACAAAATGAGTTTTTGATGAAAAAACGTCCAGTGACATTGTTAAAACGATCTTTTCTTTTTCTTATTTTTATAAAAAACTCAAAAACGATAGCAAAAAGAAAACGTGCAACATTTAAAAGATTGATTTAATAACCAGAATAGTCCCCATTAGCCTTGTAAACATTATACCTCCTCTTAAACATGCTACTAATCAGTTTTCTAATAAATTCTAGTGGCAAATTTTCCCACAGTGACAAGATTTTCTCTTTTAACTCATCAATATTTTTTGGGTGTAATTTCATCAATTCTTTTTTAATTTTTAATATGAATTCTTCATGTATTTTTTAGAGGAACAGTTCATTACGTATAAAGATTCTTATAATTGACCTGTTTACCTCCTTTACACTAAAACAAAGGAAAAATTTGGACTTTCTGTTACTTCTAGGTAATGATTTACTTGACATCAAATTTGGCCGTATGTGGCCCCGAGACCAAAATGAGTTTGACACCCCTGCTATATGGCATATGAATGAAAAGATAAGATAAGATAAGATAAGATAAGATAAGATAAGATAAGATAAGATAAGATATATTGATCCCCACAGGGGAAATTCCGTTGTCATAATGTCAAATAAATATAATGTCATTAAAAAAAAGGAAATGTATAATAAATATAATTTCAAAAAAAAGGAAATAAATATGACTATAAATGTGAGTATCAATATAAATAGAAAGGCAGAAGACAGGAATAAATAGTCAACAGATACGTAGACAACAGATAACAACAACAGCATTGGGCAAAATGAAGGAACAGTGAGAGTGAAATGTGTTTAAATGATATATAAATGAGAGAGTGAATGATTGTATGTCTGTATGATGAGCGAATGAGGATGAATGGTTGCATGTCACTGTACGACGTGACTGAGAGGGTGAAAGGTTGTAAATGAGGTTTGAATGAGAGGCTGAAAGGTTTTTCGTCTCTATATGACGTGTGATGACATGGGAAATAGTTGTAAGTCGCAATATGACATGAATAAGCGCCTAATGGCTGTGTGTCTATTAGATGCGAATGAGAGTGTGATAGTTATACGTCTATATGATAAGTGAATAATTCTACGTCACAATATGACATATGAATGAAAGGCTGAATAGTTCGATGTCGCCCCGTACAATGTGTGAATGAGAGGATGATTGTTAGTCGTACGTTTCCATATGACTTACATGGGAAATAGTTGTATGTGTGTATGGCATGAATAAGAGGATGAATGATTGGGTGTCTACATGATGAGTGAATAGTGATATGTCACTATGCAATGTGTGAATGGTTGTATTTGAATGTGTTTGAATGGCAGGATGAATATTTGTATGCCTCTATATGACATATAAATGAGAGGGTGAATGTTTGCATGTCTCCATATGACGTGTGAATTAAGGAAGGAATAGTTGTATGTTGCTATCATGTTTGATTGACAGGATGAATATACGTCTCTACAAGGGTAGAACTGCAGGATAAGCGGTATAAATAATGAATGAACGATATTACCGGACCGCTTCGGAATTAAGGTAAAGTAATTAAACTGAAACTTTTTTTTTTCATGATCATTCAATCAAGATTAAACTTAACATTCCGTTTTCAGTCCAGCTTTAAATCTAATTCATTTCAGCCCCGTCGTGCAGCCCCAGTTTAGAGGAAACAGCTGGTTCGCGGCGAACACCTTTTATTTTCCTTTTCGGTGCACATCTGGTTTGAATGAATCACTTGCATGTTTTATTCATTTTTTTTTCTTTTGAATTCCTAATAAAGTTTTGGGTAGGCGGTTCAGTTAATGCCCCCAGCTCGAAGCACGGAGGTTTCGGAGTTGGACCTGCAGGCCAGTTTGCGCAGAGCTTTCGTTCCAGCTTCTTCCCGCTGACCGACAAAAAAAAAAAAAAAAAAGGCGGCTTATGTTTCTTTGCGGCGGTTTGGGTTCGCTGTATTTCTACACTTATTTTCTCCGATGTGACTTTTACGAGAAACCATTGACCGCATAAAAAAAAAAAAAAAAAAAAAAAAAGGAGGTTTTTTTTGTTCCTTCGCCTCGGCAAAACATGTTTCTCCTGTTATTAACAAACAGGGCATGAGAACTTTCTGCCAAGTTGATTTATTTCAGACGAGATAAATAATGGACTATTGTAAAAAGCTAAATATTCCTCAGGGAAACACGGAACATCTTTAATTAGGTCTGCATGAAAATGAACAAACACTATAAATGTCGCTCCATCATCCATCATCCGTCGCACCATTGTTTAACTAATCCCCAGCTATAAATTTCCTGACACGGTATATAGAGGTGCAGAGTTTTGGTTCTTCTTAGGAGTGATTATGAATTATTAAATGATAAGTATTCATATCATGGAAAAGCTAAAATTGGGTCTCTCTAACATTTCCTGACTAAATGCCCGAGGTAGGATGAGGCAATTCGTCTGCCGGAATATTTGGGACAGCTCGGGACTTTCAGCATGTGTGTGTGTGCGGAGAGGCTTACAGTGTGTGCGTCAAAGCATTACTTTCAGTGTGGTGTTTTAACTTTGCGCCGAGCATCACATGTGAGCCGCGCGTGTGTGTGTGTGTGCGTGTTTTCCGTCCCGACCCTTAAGGGACCGAGTGGGGATGGCGGGTGGAGGTGGGTGGGTGGTGTGGGGGGTCGACACTGTCCTAATGATGCATTTTCTAGTCCATTGATTCTGTGGCTCTGCTCTCCAGTAAATCCTTCACATGCAACACATTAAAGCTGGCCCTTTTTCCTCCTTCGCCAATCGATTAGCACAGCTTAGAGACAGCCACTCTGGGAAGCAGGGCGAGAGATGCAACTTGTTATCTCTCTCCCTCTCACACACACACACACACACAAGCACGCGATCGTGCGCACGTATACCTCTTGAAGAATCTAAATTCTGCACGTTGCTGATGAATCAGTTGCGATTTCAATATGCATCACGCTAGCCATTCTTTAGCGGGCACATATTTGCTATTAATACTTGTAATCTGTGGATTATTCCGCGCATTTTTAATATGAGGGCTAATCAGAACACTTCTTTTTTCGCTTCCACATGAAATTCTAAAAATCCAAAACCTTTTAGGCCTCTACACCCTAAAAAAGAAGCGTCTGAGCCGCCCCCCGTTTTCATTTACATCCATTTCAACTGTTGACATGAAGTGACTGTGGATTATTACGCACTAAAATGCGGTTCTTTTTGTCACAATAAGATAAAAAGACAAATGCAAAAAAGGAGTCTTTTCAGGTCCCGCCGACGCCAGTATAATGCAACGTGGTGCAAACCTTCATCCCATTGCAGGCATCCCTGCTGTATGGCGTTGTACGATATTATAATCATCATCCCCCCTGTTTTTCCACTCCTGTCGTCCTCCATCTTCGTCCGGCTCCTCCGGCGCCTGAATTGACTTCCGCAGCCCTTCCCGGCCGCCGGCTTTCCGAGCTGCCGCCCGTCTCTTTCTGCCGGCGTGTCACGGTTTTCACCGGCCTGTTTGCAATCTATTGATAGCCTTATTGGCTGCAGAAAATGCAGATGAAAGGTCTGACGCCATGCCAAATTGTAGGGGGGAGGAAATCTGCTAGCTCATGTTTTATTTGCTCTGGTGATGTCAGATTAAATTGTAGGCTCGCTTAGTCGGAGAGTGTAATCGTGATGGTTTTAGAATTATGAGGCGCAAGAGCAAGCACAACGTTATTTCCGGTTTCTGGAGCTGTTTCCCATTTGAGACGTCGCAAATCACGGACGGACACAAGGATTTGTCGGAGCCTCCCGGCTTGGCTTCCATGCTGCGGTTGTGGCGATGAGAATGATGGGTGTTTAAAAAGTGCAATATTGTTTTATTCATTGAGAAATAAGCTCGATAAATGAGTTTTACTCTTGTATTTATCTTGTCTTTTTGGCCGCTGAGTCAAATAGTACAATTGACTGCCTCTGATACGAGTACGTGAGAGACCGTAAGGACATTATTCAATTTAGAAAAGGGTCGAAGAACTCATTTCTAGTGATTTCATCCCGAGAACCGCCTTCCTCCGAGGGAACTTTTTAGCTCAGCATTTAAGATAAACGTGGCCACCGAGTTGCTTCCAAGTTCTTCACGATGAGACTGTCAGATGCGATGGGGTGTTTTTATTCTCTGAAGAAACCCCCCGATGAGCTAACACCGCGCTTAGAATACCCAAAATGTTGACGTTCCTCTGCGCGCCCCTGGAAACCACCTTGCGGCGCAGCGGGCCGGAATAGCTTGGACCTTTTTGGCGGTCAATTTCTCACTAGCTCTGTCCATTTACGTGCAGGAAGACAGCTGACCAATGACCACGGGAGTTTTTAAAAATATAGCTGGTAATGAGATCCAACGGTCACCGAGCACCTACATCGGACAGTTTCCTATGGAGCCATAAAAAGACCCGGCCTCGGAGAGAAGGTTCTGGGAGCTGAGGTCCCTGGTGCTCATGCTGTCAGAATGCATGAAAAAAAAAAACAGCTTGGTTCTTGCAAAAATATCCAACAGCGCGAAAGGTTGAGTTCCAAGTCTTTGCATGGGCTAGTTTGTACACATTCATATTGAATTATATTAAAAATATCTGACGGTTCGGCCTGCAGGGCTACATCGGCGAGGACCAAAATCCGGTATAGCCTTCATTTCTGGTCTGGAAGCGCAAAAAAGGGCCGCCGCCATGCGCAGAGGTCTGTTTACAATCTGCTGGTTTCGCATAGGAGGAGTTGGAGGCGCATCCATCTTCATTTCATGTGTACGGTGCTAAGCATTGTAAATGATAATCACTAATTTAGTCTTAGATTGAAAAGTCGCCGTCATAAATCTGGAGATATTATTCTCGACTAGGTCTTTCCTGAGCAGCGGGGACGTTTTTCAGCATGTTGCTGAAATTTGTCATTCAAATCCCCGGGGTGTGTAAATGTTTTATGGTGTTATAACACTTTTGAAGATCCGTCCAAGTTATTAAAAGGATGCTTAACACCCCTGAGCCAATCATAACTCAGCATTTACCGAGGATAATTGTACAATAACTTTAAGAATAATCAGACGAATGTAACAAAATTCACATTTGAGTGAGTAAATAAGAAACAGTTTCTTGATCCATCCGAGTGACTTTTATGCCATTTTCTCTCTTTCTTCGGGCTTCCTGAAGAGAGCACCGAGGCATCTGCATAATTGTCTACAGAAAGACCGCTCTTACGTGCAATCGTAAATTAATTCACCATTTTCTTTCATAATACTATTCGTGAGTGAAATAATGTCGTACCGGCGTTCATTAGCTCCCGACACACACCCCGAACGTCGAGGCCAGCTTCGCAACGTGACGGAAACACACCGACGCGGCCCAAGCCGTCTTTCCGGGCTTTACGGCTGCCAGCTAAATTTTTAAGATGATACAGGGAGAAAGTGGCGGAGTTCTCCGAGACCTCGGTCACGTCCCCTAAAATAGCTTCTGTCCTCCGTCTGGTTTTTTTCCCTCCATTGTGAGTAATGATCTGGAAGGTCAGCAAAGGTGAAGGGGATATGAGTAACTGCAGCTCACTTTATTGAATTACGACTCCTCGCTGAGGAAATAGTGAGGGGGCCATGCTACTCCTTTATTCACTTGATACCACTTTCATCGCTGTATATCTAACTGGGAGCAGTCTGCATCTTAATTAGGGGCCCCACCATGCGCTGACACCTCGTGGTGACCAACTTTTGGGTTTTAACATATATATATATATATATATATATATATGAATATGTGGGTGGGCTCACAACTCTCTTGCTGAGCATACAGCAGAGCCTACGGTGGCCTGCAGGTTTAACCAAGGCAGCCATGGTTAAAACTTGGATGGATGGATGGATGGATGGATGGATGGATGGATGGATGGATGGATGGATGGATGGATGGATGGATGGATGGATGGATGGACATGTAAATAGGTAGGTAGGTAGGTAGGTAGGTAGGTAGGTAGGTAGGTAGGTAGGTAGGTAGGTAGGTTTATTGCTTGATGGATGGATGGATGGATGGATGGATGGATGGATGGATGGATGGATGGATGGATGGATGGATGGATGGATGGATGGATGGATGGATGGATGGATGGACATGTAAATAGGTAGGTAGGTAGGTAGGTAGGTAGGTAGGTAGGTAGGTAGGTAGGTAGGTAGGTAGGTAGGTAGGTTTATTGCTTGATGGATGGATGGATGGATGGATGGATGGATGCATGGATGGATGGATGGATGGATGGATGGATGGATGGATGGATGGATGGACATGTAAATAGGTAGGTAGGTAGGTAGGTAGGTAGGTAGGTAGGTAGGTAGGTAGGTAGGTAGGTAGGTTTATTGCTTGATGGATGGATGGATGGATGGATGGATGGATGGATGGATGGATGGATGGATGGATGGATGGATGGATGGACATGTAGGTAGGTAGGTAGGTAGGAAGGTAGGTAGGTAGGTAGGTAGGTTAATGGATGGATGGATGGATGGATGGATGGATGGATGGATGGATGGATGGATGGACATGTAAGTAGGTAGGTAGGTAGGTAGGTAGGTAGGTAGGTAGGTAGGTAGGTAGGTTAATTGCTTGTTGGATGGATGGATGGATGGATGGATGGATGGATGGATGGATGGATGGATGGACATGTAGGTAGGTAGGTAGGTGGGTCAATTGCTTGATAGATAGATAGATAGATAGATAGATAGATAGATAGATAGATAGATAGATAGATAGATAGATAGATAGATAGATAGATAGACAGACAGACAGACAGACAGACAGACAGACAGACAGACAGACAGACAGACAGACAGACAGACAGACAGTCTGGACTCCAGCTCTATATTCCTGTCCCTTTATCTCCCTGCTGTTCCTCTGCATGTCTTCCTAATATCTGCAAAGACGTCAATTATTGAGCTCGCCGCGGCGGCCGGCCTGCCCCGGCTCAATCAGCCGGTTTCCGTGGTTTCCGGCGCGAGCGTCACGACCGCGGAGCTGTCGGACAGACCTCCTCTTTAAAGCTTGTTTACAGAGGGTGAAGCTTAAGTCGGTTATAAACAGGAAAATGTAAACAGCCATGGTAAAAAAAAAAAAAACTGAAATTACAGGACACACTGCGGTTGCAACTCATCAGGTGAGGATCCGCTCCCCAGGCAGGCAGGCAGATATAAAGGGCTCCTTCTAACTTTAAAAAAGATTTAAAAGAAAACAGAAGGGGGTGGTGCATCTCCGGGTTATGCAGGGAATTCTCTCAAGCCTCCTGGAGGCAGGTGGAGATTGTATGTTTGGTGCAGGAGGAGGTGAAGTTCTCACAGTTTGGGCTGTTTGCAGAGACAATCGTGCCATATTCTTTGTTTTCTTGTCCAAACGTGTTTATATAAGTTTGGCCTCATGAATCTTTTTAGCGTGAAATAAGCCAAAGTGAGACGTTAACAGAAAACAGGCGGGAAATGTCCTGAAATAATCATCAAATAACAAATTCACATGACCATCATTGTAGCATATTATGGATGGATGGATGATGGAATAATGAAAGGATGGATGATAGATAGGTGGAAGGATGGATCAATGGATGGATGGATGAGGGATCAATGAATGGATCGGTGGATCAATGGATGATGGATCAATGGATGGATGGATGAATAAGTAGGTAAGTAGGTAGATGGATGGATGGATGGATGGATGGATGGATGGATGGATGGATGGATAGGTAGGTAGGTAGGTAGGTAGGTAGGTAGGTAGGTAGGTAGGTAGGTAGGTAGGTGGGTGGGTGGATGGATGGATGGATGGATGGATAAAAGTGGCCTTTCTGTGTAGACTCTCCATGTTCTCTCTGTCTGCTTGGTTTCCTTCAGGGCTCTAAATTCCCCAGACAATGAATGAGTGAGTGAACGGATGAATGTATATTTTGCCAAATCCTGCACTTTCTCCAGCGTGCACGGAGATGGACTGTAGAAATTTACCACACGGTGCTACTAAACCTTGCACGCAGTCACATGTCAAATCAAGACTTGACGTTATCCAGCCTTGCATTCACACGACATCGAGATTTTCATTTATTCATCCACTCATTCATCCATACACTCAAAGGTGTTGCTGTTCATATGTTAAGTTTAGAATGTTCATATTTTCAGTCTTGTTTTTTTTTTTTTTTTTCAGATTTTTTTAGCACCCTACCAACTTATAAATATTTAGCACTAAACCACCTTTACTGCACTGTCAACTTTCAATTTCCCCGCTGTGGGGCGATTCAAGGGACTTGCTATTCTATTATATTTGCACATCTTATCGGGTCATCTGAGTGTGAACTTCCTGCATTTTTTTTTTTTTTTTTGGCCTGCGGGAGGAAAATTGGAAAGCATTTAAACTTCGCACAGAAAGGCCTCCCGTCGGAATCCAACCGGGGACCTTCTGGCCGCGGCAGCGCTAACCAGTTGCGCGAGCGTGAAATGAACATCCACAACGTGCATTCTTCGCTCGTATTCCGCTTCGCAAGCATCCATCTGCTCCCTAGTGTTCCACTTCACACGAGGCGAAAAAAAGTATCTTTCTAAATGCAAAAATCCTCCTTAATTCAGCAGATCGCTGTGCCCCGCTTTGCACATAATGCCACTCACTATTCAGTGTGTGAATAAGCTGTGAGCACAATGAGTCGAGAATTTGGTCTGTCCTCCGACTTGTTTCAACAGAGCCTTATCTAAGCCCGAGCGCTCACAAAAATCCACTCAGAACATTCTTGTCTTTAAGGTAAAGCCTCTTTTTTTTTTAAGAAAAAAAAAAAAAAAGAAGGAAAAACATCCCTCTGTTTATTTAGCAAAGGCTGTCCTTGGTCAACTCTCTCAGGTGGAGATAAGTGCTAAGAGAAGTGAGGCAGCCGAGACTTGGAAATTTCTATTGACTGACTGAAATTGGACGGCCTCAAACAAAGTTTCGTGCCAAAGTTTTTCGAGGCAGAGATCCAAGGCTGCGCGGCGAGCGGCTTCGGCTGTGCTAGGGATAAAGCTTTTTAATGCTATTGACTGGTTTTAGGCTCTTCCCAAGATGTTCTGAAATATTTAAATGATCACTGGGAGTTTCTCCCTCCCCCTACATCTGTGGCTGGAAATAAAAGGATAGAGCGAGAGGAGGGAACTTTTATGTCAGCCTTTTTACAATCCCTGAATTAATGGGCAAAAGATAATTAAAGAATTCTGTGCAATAACTCGCGCCCCGGCTTTCTAGTATTGTGTGTCAATTGGTAATTTGTGCTCGTAAAACGGGAGCAGCTCAGAAGTTTGTTAAATCTGGCGAGCGCAAACTTCGGGGATGTATTGGTATTTATTCTGCTTTTTTTTTTTCCCCGTTCGGGTCACAAAGGCCACTTTCTCCGGGTTGTTTTGGAGTTAAAGGTGGAGAAAATAGGTAATCAGACGCTCATTAGACAACACCGATAATGGCCTCTGGATACAAACATGATATTTCGGAAAAGTAAATCCAAATAATGATGAATCACTTATTTGTATTCGAATGGAGCCTGCGTGAACACCCGCTGTTTACGATTCCGCTGCGAGTTAATCAATTTAATATGAGAAAGATGCAAGTTCATATTTTATGAGGACATTTTAAAAAGAACGCGACATGATAAACGAACATAAGACGACGTCACCCTCCGCTGGGTTCGTTCATTCCTTTCATCCATTCATTCATTATCCGAACAGCTTATCCTGCAGGGCGCAACAGCATTCACTGAAAACCAGGGAATGACTGAATGGGGAACAGTTTTATGTCTCTGTAGGCTGCGTGAATGAGAGGGTGAATGGTCATGAGTCCCGATGTTGCAACAAAAATAGTTATTACAACAGCAACAACAACAATAATAATAATAACAATAATAATATTTATAACAATTGTGCATTTCATTTGAAGGGCCCTTTCTTGAATGAAAGTGTGAGTGTTCATATGTCTCTATGTTACAACAACAACAACAACAACAATAATAATAATAATAGTAATAATAATAATAATGATAATAATGCATTTCATTTGAAGGCACTTTTCTTAAATGAGAGGGTGAGTGGTAATATGTCTCTATGTTACAACAACAACAACAACAACAACAACAACAATAATAATAATAATAATAATGCATTTCATTTGAAGGCACTTTTCTTAAATGAGAGGGTGAGTGGTAATATGTCTCTTTGTTACAGCAAATATAGTTTAATAAACATAATAATAATTTCATTTGAAGGCACCTTTCTTGAATGAGACAGGTGAATAGTTTGAGGTTTTTTATGTATAACTTTTATGTCTTTTATGTATAACCATATAGTCATATGATGTGTGACTGAGCTGGTGAATGGTCATAAGTCCCTATGTTACTACAAAAAAATAAAATAAAATAATAATAATAATAATAAAAATAAAAATTATGCATTTCATTTGAAGGAACATTTTTTGAATGAGAGCGTGAATGGTCATAAGTCCCTATGTCAAATAAAAATAGTCATAATAATAATAATAATGATAATCATGCATTTAATTTGAAGGAACCCTTTTTGAATGAGAGGATGAATAGTTTTATATCCGTATATTGTGTGTGAATGAGAGGGTGAATAGTTATATGTCTATGTTACAACAACAACAACAATAATAATGATAATAATAATAATAATAGCGCATTTTATTCAAAGGTGCCTTTCTTGAACGAGAGTGTAAATGGTGTCTAGGTTACAACAACAATAACAATAATGATAATTATGATAATAATGGATTTAATTTGAAGGCTTGTTTCTTGAATGAGGGGGTGAATAGTTTTATGTAAGTGGTTGTATTTCTATATGTGCTCCTGTGACTGGCAACTGTTCCGGTGTGAACTCGCCTCCTAATAACAGCAGGGATGGGCTCCATCTCCCCCTGAGCCTACCCACATACACACACACACACACACACACACACACAACACACACACACACACACAATTTCAGAGTTAATAAAAGAAAATCAAATATGATTCAAGTTATAGAACGAAGACTACATTGTTTTGGTCTTTTTTTTTTTTTTAACCTGTCAACTTCTTAGGGACAGCGCGTCCGGCAGAGACGTCTCAAGTCAACGTTTTCCCAGATTTAACAAGGTCAGAGCTCCATGTGGTCCCACGCCGCTGAGCTTCAGACCGGCCCCAGTGACAGCCGGTGGATTTCACCGCTGAAGCCGGGCTCTTTTCTTCTTCCCCTACCGCTTCACGTTCACATTCTCCACCGGCCCCTCGTCGCTCTCTTTCATCCTCTCTCTCTTTCGTCCCCGAACTTCCTCTCTCCCTCTGTCTCCCGCTCTCAGTGGGTGTGTGTCCCTTTAGGGTGTCTGCAGCAGTTGAGATAAGAAGCGAGTGTAGGACACAGGGGGATGGTGTTCACAGAAGCTAGGTGATCTTATCTGCTCTGCCTCCCTCTCCTACCGAGCATCCTTCACTGTTCTGCTTTTCCTCTCCGCTGTTCTCCTCCCCTCCTTTTTTTTTTCCTCTCTTTTTGCTCCCTTGCCCTTCTTTCTCCCTCTCCTTAACCGTCCCCCCCCCTCCCCGTCTCACACACACTCACACACATTCTCTCAGATCCTTCTCCGCGCTGCTGTTGATTTGAATTTGAAGTGATGGGAAACCAAATTGGCAGCATTGACAGCAGAAACAAACAGCTTATCTCTCTCTCCTGGGCCAATATTGGTCTTAGTCAGATACTCGAGCCGCTGCCAGCATCGGACTTGTGACAATGATGATAAATTGAGCGTTTGTTGACTGTCACTTTGAGTGTATGTGCACGCGAGTGACCGCGCTAACGTCCGAGCGCACGTGCGAGATCCCGTGAAACTGGTTAGCGACCAAACTGGAAGGCTATACTCTTATGTCTTGCGCCATTTTAATTGTTTTTCCCTTTCCAAATATTTCCCTTTTTACTCTAGTGAGGTTTGCGCGACGATACGCGCAACCTCACGTGTACGTGCGTGCATGTGTGCGTGTGTGTGTCCCCGAGGGGGCCGGCGCCTGCATGTAGTGTTAACACGACAGGCCCGGGGAGGACGGGGAGGTAGCCAAGCTGTCAGCGGCCGGCTCCCGCTTCGTCTAATGAGCGAGAGGCCTGTTAATTAAAAACACCAACAGGCGGAGCTCCCCTGTGCATTGCCATCAGAAAGACCCGGGGGTTAAAGACACAGCGTAGATTGGATCGCGGGGCGCGTTGCACCCAAACCCCCGCCCTCCGACAACAAATAGCCGGCAGTGTGCAAAAAAAAAAAAAGTGTTTTTATCTAAGCTGCACTCTTTTCTGCGTCTCTTGAACAAACTGCTTGTCTTTCTGCTGCTGGCGAACCCCCCCCCCCCCCCCATAATTACATCCTGAGTTATTTTTTATTTTTTTTAAAAGGTTTCGAATGTCTGCAAGTCATCTTA